>NW_022681442.1:1860000-2152500 GCF_009764315.1 Trachypithecus francoisi | reverse complement strand
ATATAAGGGAGTGGTGGTTTATTTGAAAGAGATTTTTTTATAAAAACATGAAGCATGGGCTTCCTTAAAGATGCTAGCCCTCAGAGTCCAGCTGAAATGATCTGCAATGAGAATTTGTCTGTGACATCTCCAAAATCCTCTGTATGTGTACTTAGGCTGGGCAAAAGAATATCACCTCTCATGAAGGTCAGAACTAGCCAAGTGTCACATTCTGAAGAGATGCCCCTCTTTGCTGTCTTCTACAAATAAGGAATATATATATATATATATTTAACAGTCTAAGTGTTCATCCCCCAAGCACCTGCTCTGATGACAGCTTCCCAGGAAGGAGGGGCAGCTAGAGAAGGTCTGTAGAGGTGGTGCTGGTGTTTCTGCCCCCTCCTAGGTTGGGGATTTCCAAGTGAAGTCCTGAGAGTGGACCGTCATGCACAGGCTGCTCTGCAGACTCACTGCGAATCATCACGGCACATCATTGACAGCCACCATCCTCCTGCACTGGCCAATGACAGGGCCACTGACTGAGGCCCTACTGTGTGCAGCACATTCAGCTCAACATGGAAAACAAATGATAAGAATAAGACTCAAACCCTGACCTCAAATTTGCTTTTGATCTAGTGGCAAATATATATAGTCATGAAGAAGCAAAGCAGCGTGCATACAGACACTAGGAGGAGGCCAAACAAGCCCAGAGAGACCTAGGCATGTACGGAAAACCAGTGCTCAGGCTGCACATTCCAGCATGGGTGTCTGGAAGTATGCTGGAAAACTCCACTTGGTTGAGAGTTTCAGCTTTTTATTTTTTCAGCAAATCCACTGCCTCATTGTTGGAAGATGTAAGCAAACTACAGTTGACCCCTGAACAATGCTGTATTAGGCCATTATTGCATTGCTGTAAAGAAATACCTGAGACTGGGTAACTTATAAAGAAAAAAGGTTCTGCAGGCTGTACAAGCATGGTGCCGGCATCTGCTTGGCTTCTGGTGAGGCCTCAGGAAGCTTCTACTCATGGCAGAAGGCAAAGTGGGGGCAGGAATGTCACATGGCAAAGCAGGAGCATGAGAGAGAGTGGGGGGGAAGGTGCTACACACTTAACCAACCAGATCTCATGAGAACTCACTCACTATTGCAATGATGGCACCAAACCCTGAGAGATCCAGCTGCATGGACCAAACACCTCCTACCAGGCCCCACCTCCCACACTGGGGATCACATTTCAACATGAGATTTGGACAGGAACACAGATACAAACCATATCAGGCACCAACTCCCGAGGCAGCTGGAAATCTGCATATAACTTTACTCCCCCCAAACTCAATTACTAATAGCCTACTGCTGACCAGAAGCCATACCAATAATATTCACAATTACAACATATTTTATATACATATTATTTACTGTTTTCTTACAATAAAGTAAGCTAGAGAAAAGAAAATGTTATTAAGAAATCATAAGCAAGGGAAAACATATTTTCTATTCATTCTATTCTAAGCTGATCATCATAAAGGTTTTCATTCTTATCGTCTTCATGTCAAGTAGAAGGAGGAAGAGACGGCCCTGCTGTTTCAGGAGTGGCAGAAGCAGAAGAGGTGGAGGACATGGATAGGGTGGCAGGAGAGATTTACGGAAAAAATCCTTGTGAAAGTGGACCCAAGCAGTTCAAATCCTTGCTGTTCAATGGTCAATTATAGTCTATTTGGGTTAAAAAATTGGGAAATTCCAATAGCAAATACTGCTAAGAAATTAGTTACTTGAAAGATTTAGTCACTTAGAAGATGCTTACTAGTGAAAAATAATTTCATAGTATTAAATTGTATTAACCCTATTTTCCATAAGCCAAATGACCCTGAAACAATCTCATGAAAGTACCTGAAAATCAAACCCATATGGCATCCCCAAAACTTCCTTTCTTCTTAGCACATGTGAACATTTTACAGATATATTATTTTATGGCTCCAACAAGAAAGGGAGTATAAGATCCTCAAAGGAAGTTATCTATAAACAGGAGAAGAGTTCAGGCTTTACTACTGTATAACTGGGCCACCTTTACCAGTTATAAAATACATATGAGGGAAGGATGTCAACATGAAAACAAAGGGCTACATGGAAACATGAAGCTATTGCAGAAAAAAAGGAAACGTTTTTCCGTATTTCAAATTGAAAGAAGCGAGAGAAATCCCGAAAAATGGATGAAAAATTCACATTGATATCAGGGTAAACAATGAGCTCTCTGCTGCTATGAACATGTGTAGAGTTGCAAGATTTGCTTTGAAAGAACTTTACTCAGTGGGTTAAAAGCCAGGGGCCAATGATGTCCATTCAAGTGGGCTTCCCAATGCCCTCAGTGCCACACTGCTTGTGTATTTCTTTGGAATTAAGGCTTGGATTATGTCTCTATGAGAGGAAACAATGAACTAAACATGGAGTTGGCAAGCTATAGCCAGGGTGCCAAATCTGGCCCTCTGCCTACCATTATAAATAAAGTTGTATTGAAACACGACCATCCTGCTTTCATGCTACAACAGTAAAATTAAATAGTTATGACAGAAACTATATGGCCAAAAAGCTTAAAATATTTACTCTCTGGCCCTTTACAGGAAGAGTTGACTGACCCTTGTGCTAAATAGTAAAAAGCAGTCAATTTTTCAGATACCTTGTCTATCAGAATAATCTAGATATTTAGAAATGTCTACAGAGAAGACCAAATACTTGTACTCGTCTCCTAAGTGTTAACAACTGCCCCTTATTTAACAAGATAGATGGTAGGGGTAGGGGTGAGGGGAATAGGGGGTTGAGGGGCTCGGAGGGCTGTAAGCCCAAGAGCTGGTCAAGAAAAATGAAATCAAGAGGAGAGGCAGATGCAGATTTTCTGGGCATTGAAAAAAAGAATAATCACTTCTATCCGGCCATGTTTCTTCACTTGAAAGTGTCTGTAGATTAGTTGATCAGAGAGCTTCTCAGGCAGAAGTGGTCCTGCTTTGGGCAAATATTTGATAAATACTGCCATGAAAGCTCTGTGGTATGGTTGAAGTGAGGCCTGGCTGAGGACAAAATAATCTGAACTCACAGGTGACAGAATAATTATCCCCATGTGTACAGAACAAGAGTTCACCATTAATTTGGAGAGGGTCTCAAGCACACCTCCAGGGCTGTGCTCTCAGAGGTTCTCACGTGTCTGCAATTGATCAGGGCTTGGCCTGAAGGCACAGAGCTCACAGAAAGTGGGAACAGAAAACAAACAACAAAACAGCAAGATAACCAGGAAGGACAGCCAAACTGCATTTAATATCTAGGAGGGAAGAGAGAAAGGTCTTGATGAGCTCTCAAGACAAAGGCCTGCAAAGTTTCTTTGCACCCACAATCGATACAAATTTACCGTGTAGAGGGGCAGCAGGAAATCTAAGGCCAAGTTCACATCAATTACCAGAATCATAGTTTCCATATCCCAGGAGAGGGGATGGATCAAACACCATCTGGACTTCTGTGCTCAGTTCTGAGCATCAACAAACAGGGAGGATTCCTCTAGAAGAGGAAATGCAGGCAACTGAAGGGCTCGACAACCAGAGCAAAGAGGAAAAGGAAGAATAAAGAGGGTTTAACCTAAAAAAAAAAAAAAAATAGAGGAACTGGAACAACTATCTCCAGACAGTTGTGGAGTTTGCTTTGTCAGATGAGTCCTTCTTGAAATCAATGGGTAAAAGATGGAGGGATACAGATTTTGGCTGAGTATAGGCAAAAACTGTCTCTTGGTACCAGATACACTGTTGAACAATGGGGCCCATCTCAGTTACAGGGAGTGAGTGAGCAGGAGCCAGGGACCTCTCTGTTATGGAACTGTCATGGGAGGGGTGTCCTCATAGGAATCATTCCTCAGTGCCCTAAGGTTTTGCCTAGGGTCAGTCCAACCACAACAAAAGCAAAGCATATAATTGTATTAAGCATATGTGCTGATTTTCCAAGACAATTTTTACTTTAAACAGGCCATTCCCTTAAGCTATGACAATATTCCAGAGATTCCCCATGGCAACCCCTAGGTCATTCTTAGACCTGGAAGAGCCTTGGTGCCCTTTGAGGCAGTGACCTCTCATTCCTTTGGAAACTGAGGTCAGCACAGCTGCTGCATGATGGGCACAGTCTCTCCAGAGCACAGGGCCACAGCACCCTGCTTTTCTAGGCTGGCTTGCATTTTCTTCTTCCTACCCCAACAATGCACAAAAATAACTATTATTTTTAACTCACTTCAGGGGATCCTTCTAAGCCCCTCTCTTGACTCTATGTTTGAATGTAAATGTAGAGATTAGTTAGATGGGAATGGGATCTCCCTATATACACTGTTTCTTTATAGTATTTATTAAAATGGAAAAATACCCAGGTGAAAATCATTATTTTAACAGTTTCATAGTATTTTATTTTATTCATGCTCCAAATATCCTATGCTAAAATAAAGAAGCACTGCATATACACCTTTGCACATGCATTGACATATTGTAGTACAAATTTTACATTCTGGGATATATTGTTAATATCTCCCTGAAAGCTTGTATTTTATCTTCCTACCAGCAGTTCAGTTTATAAGTTAATCTGACCTACTTCCTTACCAGCACTAAATATTGTTACTACATTTAGTCATTGCCATGCAAACATGTGAAACTGTGTTATTGATATTCTAGTTTGCATTTCTACTCTGGAAGTTAAGAGTCCAGCCTTTGGGTTAGATGACCACCTCAAATCTATCCAAGCTCTTACTAGTTACGTGATATGGTCAAGGGATGAAGCCATCTGTGCCTCAATTTTCCTGCTATAAGAGATAGAAATAACAGCAGTATCCATACCACATAAGATTGTTATAAAACTAAATAAAATAATAAACATAAACCACTTTTATAGGAAGGATAATACCACATGACAAAATTGAGTTGATCCCAGGAATGCAAGGTTGGCTTAACATTTGAAAATCAATGTGTTTCATGGCATAAACAACTAAAAGGAAAAGCGATAAGATCAATCAAGAAACTCACAAAAAAGTACTTGACAAAATCCAACATCCATTACTGATAGATGTTGTCAGCAAAGTAGGAACAGAAGAGAACTTCCTAAACCTGATCAAGCACATCTATGAAAAGCCTACAGCTAATGTCATTCTTAGTGATGAAAGACTGAATTCATTTCTCTATCATCAGTAATGAGACAGGATGTCTGCTACTGGCACTTCTATTCAACCTTGTACTAGAGCAAGCTTGTCCAACCTGCAGCCTGCAGGCTGCATGCAGCCTGGGACAGCTCTGAATGTGGCCCAACACAAATTCATAAACTTTCTTAAAACATTATGAGATTCTTTTGTAATTTGTTTAGCTCATCAACTATTGTGAATGTTAGTGTATTTTATGTGTGGCCCAAGCCAATTCTTCTTGTTTCAGTGTGGCCCAGGGAAGCCAAAAGATTGGACACTCCTATTCTAGAGGTTCTATCCAGGGTA
Organism: Trachypithecus francoisi; assembly: GCF_009764315.1. Classification (NCBI taxonomy): domain Eukaryota; kingdom Metazoa; phylum Chordata; class Mammalia; order Primates; family Cercopithecidae; genus Trachypithecus; species Trachypithecus francoisi. The sequence goes on along the minus strand of NW_022681442.1, from coordinate 2,147,027 downwards.
GCAAGGCAGGAAAAAAAAAATAATACAAGGCATTCAGATTAAAAAAGAAGAGGCAAAACTATCTTTTGTCATGGATTATATGATCATCTATGTAGAAAATCCAATAGATTCTACAGAAAACTGCTCATAGTAAGTGAGTTCTGCAAGGTTGCAGAATGCAAAATCAAAAAGACAAAAATCAATTGTATTTGTATATAGTAGCAATAAACAACCAGAATTTAAATAAAAAAGCATCATTTACTATAGCATCAAAATATATAAAATATTTAGGGATAAATCTGACAAAAGATGTGCAAGATTCTTACACTGAAAACTAAAAAACATTGCTGAGATAAATAAGGAAGACTTAATAAATGGAGAGACATAGCGTGCTTATGGGTCAGAAGACTTGATGTTCTTAAGCTATTGATTGTCTCCAAATTGATCTCTAGATTAAATACAAACACAACCAAAATTCCCACAGGTTTTTTTTTTTTTTTTTTGTAGAAACAAACAAGATAGTGCTAAAATTTCTATGAAAATGCAAAAGGCCTAGAATAGCCAAAGCAACTTTGAAAAATAGCAAAGTTGAAGGACTAACTATTCCAAGAGCTATTTTAAAGTTACATCAAGATGGTGTAGTATTGGCTTAAATTGACAAGTAGATCAATGCAATGGAATACAGAACAGATCCATGTGTTTATGGCAACTAATTTTTTACAAATGTGCAAAAGCAATTCAGTGAAAGAGGGATATCTGTGCCCCCTCTCCCTGCACCACCACACACACACTCAAAGAAACCCCACCTCCAATCTTACACCATATATAAACTTAACTTGAAATGGAGAAAGGACCTAAAAAGTATGGAAACTAAAACCATAAAACTCCTAGAAGAAAGCATCAATAATATTTCTGACCTTGAGACATGAAGAGATTTCCTAGATATTATACAAAAATATGAACCATAAAAAGAAACTCATGAGATAGACTTGATAAAAATTAAAAACATTTGTGCTGCTAAAGACAATGTTAAGTGAATGAAAAGACAAGCCATAGACTTGAAGGAAATTATTTGCAAGGCATATAGCTGATAAGAAGTTTTATCCAGATACTTCCAGAACATATATGGAAACTTAAAATTCGATAACAAGGAGCAATCCAAGTCTTAAAACTATGCCAAAATTTGAAGAGATACTTAATCAAAGATATACTTTTGAAGAATAAGCACATGAAAAGATGATCCACATAGAGAAATACAAATTAAAACCACACTAACTTACTACTACATGCATATTACAATGTTTAAAATTAAAAGACTAACCACATCAAGGCTAGATTCTGAATGAATTAGAAATATAACACACTGCTGGTGGGAATATAAAATGTCACAAGCACATTGGAAAACAGCTTGGCAGTTTCTTTAAAAAAAATTAAACACACACCTACCATATGACCTAGCCATTCTACTCCTAAATATTTACCCAAAAAAAAGCATGTGTCCATATATATGTTCACAGCACTTTATTGTTATTACTGAAACACCGGGGGTTTGGTCTAGGCCCTGCTGCTCTTGGAACAGAAGCCAATCGCTGAGACAACAGGTATTGCCAGGGAAGAAGGCTTTAATCAAGTGCTGCAGCCAAGGAGATGGGAGTTCAGTCTCAAATCCATCTCCCTGACAAGCTAAAACTCAGGGTTTATATAGCAGGGAAGAAATGAAACAATGTGTAGGAAAACAGAAACGAGGGAGGAGCAAGGCAGCAATCACCATGAACATGGGGTCCAGCATCTGGTGTGATGATCTGGTGAGTTTCAGTTCTTTGATACTTTTTTGAGAGGTCTTAGGGTCCTTTCCTGAGGAAGGAATTCATATAAAACAAATGTAAGTTTCAAGCTTTAAGACCAGAAGGGTCTATTTCTATGTTTATTTTAAAAAGCAGTGTATGGGACTATTAAGTTGGTTTCATTATTAATATACAAAATCTTGAAACCACCCATTTCCATATGCAGGTGAATAGGTAAACAAATTGATACATCCAATGAATTACTACTCAGCAATAAAAAATAATAAATTATTTTTAAAAGAAAAGGAATGAACTACTGATACACATGCAACATGAATGAAATTCAAAATAATTATGCTGTGTAAAAGACACTGAGCAAAAAAAAAGAATATGTACTGTATTATTCCACTTATGTAAAATTCTAGCAGATGTAAATGGATATGTAGTTACAAAAATCAGATCAGTGGCTGCCTGGGGCTGGTGGCACCTAGGGAAAGGGAGGAGGAAAGAATCGCAAAGTGGCATGAGGATTTGTTATCTTGACTGTGGTGATGAATTCACAGGCATATGCTTGTCAAAGCTTATCAGATTTTACACTTGGAATATGTTTAATTATTGTATGTCAGTTTTACCATAATTAAAAATATAAAGCACTTTGAATAGTGTCAGAAAGATAGTAGGTGCTCAACAGATGCTAGCTACCATTATTGTTACTTTTTCATCAGATGTTTTTTCCACTAGGTGGATAGCCTAGTCGCTCATTTTCTACTGATTAGGAATACTTTAAACATGAAGACAATTAACGAGTCACAGTTTTAAAATACCTCTTCTAGCCATTCCTTTGTTTTCTCACTTTGTCTTGGTGTCATGGATATGTTCAGACACCACATCAGTCTTTCCCAGGATGGTTTCTGGCTTTCAGGTCAACTTTAAAAAGGGGGAATTTGATTTTAAATATTTGGTCTTATCTACTTTTTGCCAGCTTTATGGAAATACGATTTATATATAATAAAATCTGCCCACTCTAATTGTTTAGTTGGATGACTTTTGACAATTTTATGCAGTCCTGTAACTACCACTACATTTCTAGCAGCCCAAAAAGTTCTCTAATGCCTTTTTGCAGTCACACCCTCCCACATCCCCGCTCCTGGCAGCCACTTACCTGTTTTCTGACAGTTTTCTTTCCTAGAATTTCACATCAATGATCTCATATAGGTGATTATGCAACATGTGCTCTTTCCTATGGGTCTGGCCCCTGTCACTCCCTATAAGGTATGGTGAGCCATCCACATTACTGCCTGCATCAGGATTTCCTCCTTTTGACTGCTGAACAGCATTCCTGGCCTGGATGTAGGAGGACTTTGTTTATCCACTCACCTCTTGATGGATATCAGGTTGCTTTCAGTTTTGTTGGTTGTTAGTTTTGGTTTTTATTTTAGTGAGACTTGGAGACTATTAGAAATAATGATGCTGTGAACATCTGTGTACCAGTCATTTGTATGAACCTATGTTTTCATTTTCTTTGTTAAATATGTAAGAATAGGATTACTGGGCTCTGTACTTAACTTGATAAGACATTCCCAAGACACTTTTCAATATGGCTGAGCCATTTGCCACTTCCACGAGCCATATGTAAGCACTCTAGTTGCTCCATGTCTTTGTCAACACTTGGTACTGTCAGTTTTTACATTTTAGCCATTTCCTTGAATGGGTAGTGGTTCTGTCTTATTGCCTGTCAGAATTTATTTATGATTAAAATACCCCAATCTGTGTCAGCTTTCTTTCCTAAAATCAACATTTTACTCCAAAAATTCCCTTTATACAATAATTAGATGGGTGAAGGCTTCCAAAGAGATGGCAGTTATAAAGTGATAACATGCCTTCTTACACAATCATCATGTTTTTAATGAAATATTTAGAATATATATTGATCTCTTATAATAAGCCATAATTACTTAATTGGTATTATCTGAGAAGGCAAATAAGGAGTGTATCATTACTGAAAAGTATTTCAGGCATTTTATCCATAGACTTTTGTTTGGGTAGCATCAAAATAAAGACAAGGGAGAAAAAGATGTCCAGGATAAAAGTTACACTTAATACTTTAGTAATGCACTCTATGGTACATTTATTAAACTCAGATCCATGGCTGAGTCAGAAAGGAGTGTACATGATGGGACCTTGGGGTCAGATCATAGGTCATTAGAAGAGCAGAGAGCCCACACTCACTGCTCACATGGATCAGGCTGTCCTGGCCATTGTCTGTGTGTGTTGGGATGGGGTGGTGATAACATAATCCTCTGTATAGAAGTACACATACACATACATGTACACATGCATGCAGGAATGAGTAATTGGATTTGGATTAGGATGGATTTGGGTATTAATTTGGTACTTAACTTCATTATATAGGTGCTTTATCAAACAAGGACATTTTATCAAACAGTATCACCAAAAGCCCATTTTACCAGGCCTTACAGGCGTGCTCACTGCCCTCCAGATTCTCAGCAGGCTAACGTCATTGTCTCCTTCAGCAGCCTCTCCTGCCTGTGTTGCTGGAGGTGACAACTTGGTGACAAGCCAGATGTGATGGCCTGGGTTCCTCTTCCTTGGCACACTCCAGCAGTGGCCTTAGGAGCAATTGCAGCATCTAGCTGGGGTCTGTATCCATACAAAGGCTGTGTTCCCAGGGTCCTTCCTGTCTCCCTCTTTGGACTGTCAGCTCTGCCCATGTACTTTCCATCTATATGGAAAAAAATTTCTCCAGCCTTTGCTAAAAATATCCTTTCACATTCTTGACATCCAAGAAAATTTCCAAAAGCGATTTGCATAATCAAGCACAAAGATTGGGGGCCATAATCGCAGTCCAAATTCATCCGCATGTTCATCCTTCCTGGAAATATTTTGGAATTCTTCATTTTGGTGATTCTGTTTGGGGATGCTCATGGCAGAAAAGAGGCCGAGGGGCTTAGAAAGAAAGACACACACTGCACAGTGACCTTTATGTCTTGAAAAGGTGGCAGAAATATTCTGCCACAGGCCCCAAAACAGGCACAATAAACTTCTTACTATTATAACTCAAAAAAACTGCAATTCCTTACACTCTTCCTAAAATCACATGCTTTTTTCTGAAGCCACACATCAATAGTGCGCTTGTCTTGCCTACTTTGCACATAATAAAAATTATATAATGCCACGTGATCCTTGTTGTTTTGGTATCATTTCAGGCAAGGTGGGCTTTTCTTCCCCGGAATGTGAAAGCACATCCATGTTCTCGTTTGAAGAGTTAAGGTGGAGATGGAGAAGACAAGCCCTCCCCTACCCTCTCCTTTCACTCCCACTAATTCTTCAGTTCACATCGTCAACAAAACATATTAATAGGGGAGTCTTTTGCATCGACTAACACCATGTATTTGGCTGCATGTTTTAGAAGACCTCCAAAAATACCTGTGAAAGAATGCCATTCCCCGAAAGAACCACCCGTACACAATCAGCATAGAGGCATTGTCTCCAGATCTGGGGGAAAACAGCTAAGATCTTGCCTTTTCCCAATGAGGCCCCCTATTAATATATACCTGTGCACATTTTTATCAGAGGAACTAATAAGACGATAGTGAGGAAGCAAAGTTAGCTATTAGATAACAATTCTCCTGCCAAGAGCCATAATCTGACACAGATTGAGCTGGGCGTAGTAGTCCATTAATGGTTCACGGCTCATACAATAATGACCTACTAACCTGACGTGGTGTTGCTCTCACATTCTGCTGTCCCCTGGGATGCTACTGTCACTGTGTTATCTATTGCCTGCTTCCCTATCAAAGAAAAAAGCAGAGCTGAAATGTATGTACGCATCCAGCTCTGTAGTTCATTGCACACCAACCCCGGCAAATGGAGGAACAATAGATTTATAAGTTTATCCTACATTAAGCCAAACATGCCTGACTGCACTGTAAATTACTAAATAATAAACCAGGTGGTGTAAGATCCTGACTTGGACAGAATATAAAAATCTATCAACCTGTAAAATACAATAACCATAAATGTGCTATGTAGCTGATGGCTCAGGTAAACCATCCACCTCTAGGATCCAAGGTTTCAGCAAGACAATTGCAACAAAGGCATGCCACATTTTAAACTTGGCTCCCTTTTCTTTTGTGCTCCCTGTCGGCAGAGGAAAGATCGCTGAGTTAAAACATTGGGTGTCTGTTTTGTTTGTTCAATGTCTTTGTTTGGAATTGGCCACTTCTCTCCTAATCGGCAATTGCTCCCGGGCTGTTGCCAGGCAGGCTGAGGCTGGTGTCTTCCAAGATGATGCCAGGTTACATAAAGATTCCTTCGGTGCCCAAACTTCACATTCAAATGAGCTTGAAACACTACACGCTGCCTAGAGAAAGTGAAAAACACAGGAAAGATGCAACCTTCAGATGATATATACCTTTCTCTTGAGAAAAATATCATCAAACTGGGTTAACTCAGTAAACCCCTGTCCAGAATTCTACACTTCAGCGGTTGTTGCAGACATAAAATGAAGATGAAGTAAATTGTGCTCAGTCTTTCCTTGCAGTCCCCTGCAAGAGAGATTCCATTTGTATGAATCTCAGGGAAAAAAATTAATTTGACTTCAGTGAGAGATTCCAAAACGATCCCATAAATTGTGATTCCAAAACATACAAAGCTAATTAATTCCTTTTTAGGAGATTTTCAATAAGCAAACCAGGTTAAGTTTATATGATTTGCAAACAGTGTTTACATTCATAGAGGTGCAACTAATTGCTACACGGTTTGACATCATTACAGGAAAATGCTGGGGGATGCAGGCAGTTTAATTAGGGGTGGTTTCAAGTTCACTACGCGATTACCATCACAGAGCTTTTCTAATATGCTTATACAGTACAGTCATGCTAAAAAGTGATTACATTTTGCCTGCCGCCTGCCTAAATTTTGAATGAAAAATTAGAATCTCCGTATAAAAGGTTGTGCTCATACAGTTTAGATTTCTTCTGAATCACCGTCACTGGCTTCTGCCTCCAGACTTCATCTCTTATTTTGCACATCAGCTATCTGGTGACTGTGAGGAAGCATTTGTATCCATCACAAGAGCTCCTTGGAGCATTTTCAAATGACGCTGAAAACCTTCATGCTTAGCAAGATGTTTCAGAAGCAGATTTTTACCATCTCCGTAGTTCCGATACAACACCAGCCGTGTTTATAAATAATTTAGTTCCAAATTACAACTCACTTTCCATTTCAGTCAATAACAATTGTTTTGCCAGTTTTAATTTTTAAAGTTTCATCCTATTAAGTTGCTGTCTTCTGCAATAAACTCAAGTTGCTAATGACAATGTCACTTTGGAGGGCTAAGAACTGTGAGGAGGATGGAACTTGGGGTATGACCTTTAGAACCCAAGACGTCTGGATTTCAATGAGCCCTGTCACTATCACAAAATGACCAGGAGCTTGTATTACAAATATCAAGTTAACGTCCTTAAGTAATATATAACTAAGAACCAACACTACGGAATATTCTGGAATCCATGTGAACGTCCAAAAAAAATTCCATAAGTCTCTCCTCTCCGAAAGTGGCTCACAATTTAGTCCTAGAGAGAAGTCCTCTTGGCGGGAATCCCTTCCTTTAAGGCTTAAAGGACAACAGGTTCAAACGGTGGGAGAGGATGATTTAAACTTCAAAAATACCACTCCTTCATGCTTTGTATTTGTTTTTTCATGCACATTTCTAAGTTTTGGCTGACGTACTTGCAAAACACTTTATGTTCCACTGTTTTCTATTCTGGATTCTGACAATTCTGTTTTGAAAGAAGAATAAATGAAATAAGATTCCCCAGAGCCGATGATTTTACAGCATACGTGACACCTAGGGGGGTACCCTGGGTTTTCACAGGAGTTTCAAAACACAGACATCAGAGGAAAAAAATGTTCAAGAAACCTCAAATTGTTGGTGTCTGAGCTTTAATGAAAGAGACTCCTGCAGGTGACCACTTCCCACAAGTTAGTGTCTTGGGGTGGAAGACACACAAAAGTATAAAAAACATATTATGGCCATACGGTCTTGGTGTTTGGGCCACACAAGAAACAAAATTTCTCATGATACTTTAAGTGTAGTGGAAAATCTGTGCTTTGGAGAGCTGATTTGACTCTTCAAGGAGTAGCTTCACCTTTACCAAGAGCAACTGCTAATTTTTCTATTCAAAAGCAAATAACCAATTTCTAATCAACTTTAATTAACTCGAAGACAGCACCAAATTATAACATACCTCTGTTATAAACAAATGATAAATTCTAGATCTGAAACTGAAGTCATCACAAGTTTTAAAGCATTGAAAACTTGTTTTAAAAACCACATCTCTGGTCTCTGGCAGACCACAGAGCAGCAACTTTCAACCCAACTCACCACTCTGCAGCATGGTCCTGAAGCCTCACTATAAATTCTTCTCTGGAATCTTCCATGTTCTGTTTGTTTGTTTGTCTGTTTGTTTGTTTGTTTTAAGAGACAGGGTCTGTCACCCAGACTGGAGTGCCTTGGGCAGTCATAGCTCACTGCAGCCTGGAACTCCTGGACTCAAGCGATCCTTCTGCCTCAGCCTCCCAAGTGGCTGGGACTACAGGCATGAGCCACCACACCTAGCTAATTTTTTATTTTTTATTTTCTTGTAGAGACAGGCTGGTCTCGAACTCCTGGGCTCAAGTGATCCTCTTGCCTCAGCCTCCCAAAGTGCTGGGGATACAAGTGTGAGCCACTGTGCCCAGCAATGTTGCCCCTGTACATGGTACTCTATCTGTAGCTGCCCCCTCTCTGCTTTTCCTGTCACATCCCTGAAATGGATACCTGAATGTCCCCACCTGAAACAAAGGTAAGCTCACGAACACGTGTGTCACCCCCGTGGTGACTTTCCCAAATGGAGCCCTTTCCTTCCACAGGGAGGTGGACTTAGCTCTAACCATTGCCTGAGCCCACGGTGGAGACTGTGGTGATAAGCCATGCTCAGCCCCTGGCTCCAGCTCTGACTGTGAGCTAAGCTAGGCCACTGAGGTGAGTGATGCCATGGTCAAGGGCATGGATCAGACAACTGAGCAGGGCCCTGGCTGAAGTACTGGGTCCACATCCTCAGTTTCTTTCTACCTGATCATCACCAAAGGAATTCACTGTGTCCCCCTTCTGTCTCTGATTCCGGTGACTCTTCAAAACCAACCCAATATGTTGTCGCTTAATTCATTAATTCCATGGAAACTGACGGGCCCCAAACACTGGACCCGAGCAAAGGTGAGTTGCAGGAGACCACCGCAAGTCTCTGTGAATGCACATCATGCAAGACTGTCTAAATTAAAAGGATTACCACAATTGCCTAACAATTGGCAACTTCCAGCTCCTATAAAGCAGAGCCTTTTGCCATCCTCTGGCTCACAGAGCACTCACTGTAGATTTGGAAGACTCTTCACATTCATGGGAGCGTGTCGTGAGACCCTCACAAGCTCCCATCCAGGGGTATTGAGGTGCATCATGATATCATGCCCAGTAAGCTTACGGGCACTCTACACACAATTGTAGAATGCTCTCCAAACTTCCACTGATGCTTAGCCTGCATCAGCAAGTAATTTCTGCACTGGATGAAGCACTCACACCCACAGTTTCATAGGTCCCTTCTTCTCATGACCACATTGATTTTCCAGGGGACCCATGCTGGTACTGGGTAGGGGCCACCACTCAGTATTTTGTTCTCCGCTTTCTCCAGAGTTCAATTTCCCAGATATGAATCACCATTTACTTTACTTTCTCCTTATTTCCAGCATTAACAAATAGCTTGTGGTGTGTGTAAGGTGGAAGGGAGGGGTAGCGAACACTTCATCATGAGAAAACGAGTTTGAGCCATTTTCTTGTCTCCTCTTGTCTATGAAGACAAGAGGAGACCCACACAACCACATCATAAACCTGCTGGGGGTTATCTGGGCTCATCGTTTCAGTATTCACAGCATACAGAATCCATTTTGTGGCATACAAAATCGAAATATGTGGCTCAGCGAATTACAAATGACTATATGCCATGAACCTTCCAGGTCACCTACAAATAGCCAAAACCACAGAGGTCAAATCACAAATTTCAGTTTCTGCTGAATCAGGTCCCCAAACCAGTCCCATGGGCCACTGAAGCCACTGAAGCCACAAATGTTCAGTTGACTTGACATGACAAAAAGGGTTCTAAGTTCATCTTCTTTTAATTGGGATATGACCCTAGTCTGTTAACATCAGGTACCACAAACCTCAGCTCAGACGATGTGATTCCTAGACACTGAAATGTATGAAGAAGCTTTTGACTACAAGTGACAGAAATCTCCAATCGAACTGGCTTACACAACAGTGAAATTTATCTCACAACAAGATTTCCTGAAATAGCTTGGCAGCATACTGACTAGTTCAGCAACATAACCAAAGATTCAAGGTGTCATCTGCTATCCGCAGATCAGCGCCTTTTGCAGCCCATCTCAGTCGTCCTGTGCGGCCAGCAGGACACCCAGTCCAAAAAGCACAGGTGCCTCCCTTGTCTCTGCTAACAATTCAAACCCCTCAAGGAGCCGCTTGGCTTCTTACTGGCCAGAATCGTATGACGTGCTGTTGCCTAAAACCATCCCTAGCTAGGAGACTGGAGCAGTAGTGATTGGCTTAGACATGCCCTGCCAACTGAAATCCATGACATCTATGGAGTAGGTCCCAACTCCCATTTTGAAAGTGAAATTTGAGTTCAGATGTAAATACAAATATGAATATACACATATCCACCTACTTATGGGTGTACTGAGCTGGAACGTAAGATGAATTTCTTGTATCTGGATGATGGTCCAGATAGTATGAGAAGCACTGATTTAGACCAGTCCTGACCTGGACTTGGGGCAGAAGATGTAGCCTGACTTCCCTGAAGCACATGGCCATGTGCAACAGAAGGGAGGCCCGGACAAAATGAGGTAGGGAAGGAAGCCATAGGGACAGCAACTGGTAGCAAGTAGCAAGTGAGGAAGAGGGTCTCTTGAATGGGGAAGATGCCTGTCATGTGTACAGAGATGCACATGGATTGGATTGAGAGCTAGGCTTTGCGGTGAACAGGGCAATTCCAGGTGCTAATAGAGCTGCCTGTAGGGCCACCTAGATCCTCTGCTGGCTGACATGGACACATTTCCAATGGAGAGTGTGAAGCAGATAGGGCAGCGTGTGGATTACAGGCAAAGAAATGCACAGCTGAGTTCATTTAAAAACTAGAAGAAGCATCTACAAGGGCTTTTACCATCTGATGAACAACTAAGCACATCTTAGCCAACTACATCGTTTATTTATTGATTTCCTATGATGTGCTTTATGATACTGCTGAAATCATTATGTGGCTTTTAACACAGTGTGACTCAGGAGACAGGCATGTTGAGGGCTGTCATCACCGAGATGCCTTCTGTCATTGCACTGTCTTCTTAAACTGACGTAAGGAAATTCATATTTAGTGGAGAAGGAAATGACTTTGGGTATGTATCATTCAAATCCTCAAGGATTATTGGCTAATTAGGAGCACAGTAATGTAAATTTGCCTTGTGTCAGGTTTTCAGGACAGTAAAATAACATAATTAAGCAGTGAACAAAGCAGATCGTTTAAACCACTCTTCACTGAAAATGTATATGATGGCTAAACGTATGCATCAGCCTGGCAGCTGGGGAAAAAAAATAGCCCACACTGCAGAGACCAAAAATTGTTTCTAATCACAGAAAAGAAATTGCATAGATTGACTTATACATATTGCTATTTCTTACAGGAAGGTTTTCATTGAAAAATTCCATTCCATAATTAAATAATTCACTTACTTAAAGGAAACAAGTTGTTCTTTATGAAAAACATCAAACTGAATTGTATTAATATAAGCAAAGTAAATAGCCAAATAAAACTTGCTAGAAATAGAAACCCTAACAAAATAAGAAAACAAACCTTGAAGTGACATTTCCCAATTTTGACTTTTCTTTGGACTTGCAGCTACATGTACAAAATTACACGTAGAAGTGCATAGCTTCAGCTGAAATGCTTCCCTCCAAATGGCCCAGTTAACCCAGATTTTTAAAATAGAAGCCTCTTGGTCAGAATGCTGATGGACTGTCTCTGTGCATTGAAAAGAACATATTCCCATCGTACCCAGAAACCTGAGAGAAGGCCATTGTGAGAACTCCAACACACCCTGAAAGACTTGGAAGGGATTCCAGATCAAGGGAATTCGTTTCTATTCTGTCATGCTTGCCACTGGAATGAGAAAGGGAGGTCTGACTTAGACCAGCCAACCGTGGCAAAGAACTGCTGGTCCAGGATGGGGTCTGAAGCAGGGAGGGCGACTGAATTAACCCTCCACCATCTCATGAAGCAAAATTCTCTTCACTGCCGCCTCCCCCACTGTTCCCACCCGGGGTTCCAAAACTGCAAGTCAATGTTGTGTTCCCCCCAGTACTCCAGAAGTTGGGGGATGACAAGAATAGAAACAATGAAGAGAGTCAGCCTTTAGAAAGAAGGGAATGGGGCACAGTGACTCACGCCTGTAGTCCCAGCATTTTGGGAGGCCGAGGCGTGTGGATCACTTGAGGTCAGGAGTTCAAGACCAGCCTGGCCAACGTGTTGAAACCCCATCTCTACTAAAAGTACAAAAATTAACCAGGTGCGGTGGCATGCACCCATAGTCCCAGCTACTCAGGAGGCTGAGGCTGGAGAATCGCTTGAACCTAGGAGGCAGAGGTTGCAGAGAGTTGAGATTGTGCCACCGCACTCCAGGCTGGGCAACAGAGAGACTCCGTCTCAAAAAAAAAAAAAAAAAAAAAAAAAAAAGGGAGCAGAATGAGAACATGGAGGAGGGAGTTGGCGGTGGGAGAAAGGACAACGCTCAGATAGATATGTTAAATAAAATTGTTTTCAAACTTGGTCAGCAAAAGTCAGTGGAGGCATCAATCAGCCAAATACTCAGAAGTACTCAGGACTCTGTTTTTGATAAAATATTGGCCACAGTCATTTTGACAGTGCAGCCCGGAAAGCTACTGGTACTGCTTCAGTGCTTAAACAAAAAAAGAAAGAATAAGGAAAATCAAGTGCACTTGATGTCAGCTAAGTTCCCCTTTTTCTTACAAACCAAGGCAACGGTTGGAAAGTGGCAGCTCTTAGCTAAGTGAGTACAGGGTGCTGCCAGAGATCCGGCCCTGTGCGCTGATGGCCTGATTTATAACCGCTGTTTTCTATTATAATTCAAGCACCTTCAGGGGCCTTTCCAAGACTAATAAATGATTACAAAGTGCTGCATTGTATCTCATACCTTCTTTCCTCCCAAATCAGATTCAGTAGCTCTGCCTTGGGAACGTGTTCTCCAAATCATGACCACTTTCTAAACTTGTCCACTCATGGCTCTGTAGTCAGCTCTCTTGGAGATGCAATTCTGCCAAGTATCACCTGATAGCTCTGCTTCAAAGAAATAACAAAGGGCCCCGTCGCAGGCCAGCAGGGCACTTAGGCAACTCATTCCTTCTTAGGTTCAATGAGTAACATCTTTGTGAGGCCATGCTGAGGGTCACGCTTATGAACTCCAAAATGCAAAACAGCAGAAAATGCTCTTTGGGATGAACCACTAACTCAACACTCTCCCAAATAAACAACATATGAGCCACAGGAATTTTATTTGAGAGTTAAATGTGAATCTTCCCTTACTGACTTGGAAACCCCAATTAAAGATTAACACGCTGCAGAGGTAGCATGGAATAAATCCAACACTATACGATTTTTAAGATTTCAGATTGAGTGTCTGTTCTCCGGACCTTTTCTAACATAAATTTTGCCTTCAATATTTACCATCCTTTGAAAAGTGGGTCACTATGTTCTCCTGCCACTGTATGATCAGAAGAACCAAAGGAAACAGTCATTAGATTGACAAAATGTCCCATACATCCATGTCAGTTAAAAGGGAAAAAAAAATAACCAAGATCTTCCCTGTGCCACCTTTCAGGATTCCTGACATCTGTCATAAAACTCAGGCCATATGTCTTTTCCTTCCATTAAGGGGAGTCGCCACACAACCAGTGCTAAGGTCGTGTCAAAAAGAATTATTGACTTATAAGCATATCTTCCCCCACCCTGCTAATGACTTCCACAAATATATCCACTGATCGCCTTTTTTTATGTGCTTTCCAGAAATTACTGGAAAACCCAGGGGGCCATTTGGGGGTTCTGTGCTTAGGGATTTGACAGGTAATGTTAATGAGACACACCCATATTTATTTCAGGATTTATTTATTTAGAGTGGAGTGTTCTGGTTGCGTGAGCCTTGCTGAACTGGCAGTGCGAGGAGAATGGAGGAAGGAAGGAGAGGGACGGGGAGGGGAGGGCCAAGGGAGCGCAGTCTAGAAGGCCTCTATAAAGCAGCCTCCAAGAGCACCGTTTACTGCCTCTTCTACAGGGACTGCATCCGTCTGCCCTCATATTGTCAGGTTGACAAGAGGAGAAAAAAAATTAACCAAAAGCCAAATCAAATAAATGTGCAACTCATAAATTCTGCAGCTAAAATTTACCCCTTAGGGATAGCAACAAGGCACCGTGGAAGGCTTCCCCCTCTGCTGCCCTCATAAAGAGGGATGAGGAGTGAGGCTTCTCTCTCCAGCTCCGAGAGGCCCCGTCCAGAAGCACAGCACCAGGCCGCCTGCCTGCTCCTAGCCTTGTTAACGAATTTACTCCCCTCGTTGGTGGGCGTGAAGCTGCTCTCTTCCAAGGTGATGTCAGCTTCTCCAAGCCCCAGCGTGTTGCTAGGCAACGCGTGCCTGGACCTGGCACCTGACCACTCCTTTGCTTCAGCTATGGGGGTGCGGGGGATGCTCCGGCATGGGTTGCTGCGTGAACCGCAGACAGCTATGGAAGGAAGAGCAGGGGACCATCCAATGACCAACATCCAAGCTCATCGAGCCACCTCCTCTTTGGACTCCCAAGTATGTCATTCCCAGCAAAACTTGTTCGAAGGAACATCGTTCTTGCTCTCAACTATTCAACCAAGAACACGGATAAATCAGTCGTTAGAAGAAGCTCATTTCTGCCTGCCACTGATTAAATTTTCCAGAGGCAGCAAGGTTTCAAGGTGAAAATGTTTATCAAACCAAGTAAAGCAGCTGCACCTGCGGCGCCGTTAAAGCTTTAGATCCACTCAGGATGTCTTTTGTTTGGATGCATTCGTGTTTGGGAACATTCACCAGTACAGCCAGGAGTCCCAGACAGAGGCCATCCATAAGAAAGACTTGGGGAATAGTGGGCTACTTCATGCCACCCCAGTTGTCCAGGAGAATTGCATTCTTATTTGGCAAAACTCAGAAAACGTTATCTACAGAGCGCCATCTTGTGGCAAACAGCACTGCTCTCTGTCCCCTCCCACTCCTGAAATGGGGGGTGGCGGGGAGAGGGGACAAAGACCAGGACGCAATACATAGGGCACCTTTTGGATCTAGGAATTGTTTTTCACCTGAAAGAAGAAGAGAGAAAAAGCTATCATAGCAATTAAAATCCGAAGAAGTGGACAATTCGTTTAATACACTTCTAGCTGCAAACTCGATGAACAGATGAGTGAAAATGCAATGTATGTCTACTTGCCAAGACTTCCATCACACGGGGAAAAAAAAGAAGAACCCCACTTTTTAATAACCAACAAAAATAACCACAGTCAGAAACATTAGTAGAGATTTGTCACTGAGATTACCCAGAAATAGTAATATATTTTTTGCTCTCAATTACAATTTGTAGCTATATTTCATACAAAGCGTTTGTCAATTAACCTCAATAAGTAATATATAAATATATATAAAAAGTAAGACAGTGAAACGTATTTCCACTAACTGAAAAAAAATGGAGTTTTTGCAGATTCTTTGAGATCAAAGTAGAGTGCTTATACCATATGGTACTTTTCTCTATTGAGTGGAACTATGAATTCAATATATCTATGCAAACTCACATATGTAAAATTGCTTTCCATCAACAAAAGTATTCAAAGCACGAAGTCCTTATTTTTAAAATATGAATTCAAGAGTATGGCCAAGGATATATTCAACATGTCTAACCAAGGTTGCTGTGTTTTGGAGCAGTGCTTTCAATTGGCAGAAAGGAAAGGGTTGCTGCTGTAATGATTTGGGTTAAATTGTAGCTTGTAATAAAACTAATTCCTAAATGTTGCAATAAGGAAACCATGAAGCTGACAACAGGTTTTAAGAAATAAGATATGTTTCTGTATATTTAAAATAAGAACAAATGAGTCACTGTCAAATATGCTTCTAGTTAATAATTATTTTCTATCAGCACTCTGTTAAATTAGGATTTTCTCCTTCTAGGAGGGTGATAAAAGAATTGATTAGCTGTCACTCTTAGGTGCTGAGTGATATCTATCTGAGTTAGAAGGGCCTCTTTTTGCTGTTTTGTTTCCATAACGGTAGGCATTTTCACTAAAATTCTACTCTGAGTCTTTTTGGCTTAGTCCCTGATATCCTGAGCCTGCGTTCTAGAAAACACACGGTCACGCGCACACACAGGAATTGTTCTCTCCAAAAGGAGACACCCTCACATCTGCAGTGCCCTCATCTCATACCACAAGAGTCGGCCAATAAATCAACTAGAGGTAAAAGTAAAACCTGTAATAACCCGTTACCACTTCTTCCTCCTCCCACATCGCAGCACATAAAACTTTGTGTCAAAAGGCCTCACATCATGAGAATTAATCAAAAAAACTCTTAAAATACTCTGTGCACCTACTTCTGATGGCTAATTTGGCTTCTCTACAGTGAGGCACTAATTTTTTATCTCAATCAATTGGTATGATATTCTTTTCCATCAATCACAGGCGTGGGGAACAGTAAAATTCCACCCTTTGTAAGGATAAAGCAAAATTAAGCAAATACAAAGAAAAAAATGAAAAATCATATGCTACCAATGAAAGCCTGCCGGAACAATAGAAAACACAGAGAGCATAGGAAGAGGAACAGAGAAGGAGAAAAACAGCAGACGCTTCAGAGGACCCAGGGGAAGCCTTACAAATGGCTCCACCAGAGCAGAAGGAATCTCAAAAGCATCAGAAGGCCAAACGCAGCCAAGAGAAAGAGCCAATAAGAAAGTCAACAAGGTGCCTGGACCAGATGGATTTGGTGGGATGGATGTGAACAACTCACAACTTGACAGAGAGGATTACTGCCGTCGGGAGAAGACAGATTGAGCTTTTCTTTCCCAGGAAATGAAAGGGAAGTGCCCAGAATGACTGAGAAAACACAAGCCTTCGACAAGAGGAGAAGACAGGAATTGCAAAAGTTAACTTGGCTCCGTGAAGAAGCAGCCAGGGAAGACAACAGCTTTGTCAGGCCACGGGGGATCTGCATGGTGATGAGAGAGGGCAGAGGGCAAAGGGCAGAGGACATGGATGCCTCCCTCCCCACCGTGCAGAACCCATAGGTAGGGAGCCCCAGCAGCCCTCAGCTGCTCCACAGCAACTTTTGTCGTGCATCCTCGCCTCCAGCAAGAGGCCACCCCAGCTGTGATGTCAGTCCACTCCCACCCTCCTTCTCTCGCCTGCTATCATCTTGCCTGATGGGCTTCTGACCCCACCAGCCTTCCTGAGCTTCTTGGGGGCGGGGGTGCACAGCCACAGTTTTCTCTCCCTCATCCCTGGGTTCCCTGCTGCCATCTTCTCCCAGCAACTGTGGCACACTTCAGTTCTTATGTGGAGGAAGAAGACGCTGGGACAGCTGGGGACAGAGAACTCAGGCTGGCTTTTCTTTTTCTTTTTCTTTTTCTTTTCCTTTTTTTTTTTTTTTTTTTTTTGACAGAGTCTCCCTCTGTGGCCCAGGCTGGAGTGCAGTGATGCAACCTCGGCTCACTGCAACCTCCGCCTCCCCAGGTTCAAGTGATTCTCCTGCCTCAGCCTCCCAAGTAGCTGGGATTACAGGCGTGCACCACCACGCCTGGCTAATTTTTGTATTTTTATTAGAGACGGGGTTTCACCTTGTTGGCCAGGCTGGTCTCGAACCCCTGACTTCGTAATCTGCCCATCTCAGCCTCCCAAAGTGCTGAGATCACAGGCATGAGCCACTGTACCCGGCCTCTGACTGGGTTTTCTAAGTGTCAGGGCCACAAAGTGGGTGCTCTTTGAAGGGTCAGGCATACAGGGACTGCTCTGAAACTTAAACTAGAAACACAGCTCCTGCAAGCAATAGACAAAGCAATGTTTACAATATTTACTGACAAAACACATGAAGCCAATGAAAGACACTGAAATCTTAAATTAGGGGGAAGTAGAACGTGTCGATTATTTTTGTTGTTGGAAAACATGTTCAAGCTGTTGTATTGCTGCCACTAGCCATCCCTTCATAGCACAGAGATCAAGTATGTAAATATAAGACTGTGCTTCCCAGAGCAAAGTGCATGGAAACTCTACTGTTCCTGGTGCCTTAAAGCTTTCCAAAAATGCACATCAGCTTGTTGTACCCTCAGAACAGCTTTATACGGTGAGTTCTGATGTTTGTTTTAGAGCTGTGAACACTGAGGTTTGGCAAGGTTAAGTGACTTGCCCAGGCACCCAAGTAAAAAATGGTGTGCAAATATGGATCAATATCTAGAGCTGAACATCTGACTCTTAAGTGCCACCCGCAGCCCGTGGCTAAGCTCGTAGCCACAGCCAGGGGCTGAGATCTTGGGTCTTGGTAGGACATGGAAAGAAAGAAAGTGATCCCTTCTAGACCAAAGGCAAGAAAGCTAGGTTTGCCAGATATAGCCACAAAAATACAGAATGCCCAGTTAAATCTGAATCTCACAAGAACAATAAGTAATGTTCAGTATAAGTACATCCCATGCAACAGGTGGGATATACTTATGCTAAAATTATTCATTGTTCATCTGATAGGCAAATTCAGCTGAATGTCTGCTGTTCTATCTGGCATCCCTAGTGAAGGCAAATGTTAGTTCCTTCAACCCCTTTTTCAACCCAGGGGAGGAAGCCCCGAGAACAATTTTAAAATGCCCAGTGACATTCCCTTTTCAGAGGCCAGGCACTAGGCACTGTAGGACATTTCATCTTTTTTCAGCATGTTCCCTGTGATTATCTCATCAGATACTCCCCACAGAACTAGAGCATAGGGATCATCCACACGTCATGCACAAAAAAAACCTGTTACCAAAGCTTGAAGTGACTTAGGAAAGCCCGTGGCAGAGCCAGCTAAGGCCTCCCAAGTTGGAGTCCAGGGCTCTCGGAAAAATGAGAAATTATGCCCTGACCAGTCTTCAGCCATTGCACTAATCATACTTAACTCCTCTTCAGAGCCACAGCCGCAGTTTCCTTTTCACAGTGTGAATCCAACAACATGAAAATGTAAACAGTCCAGCGACATCACCATCGTTTTCTCTAGACTTGGTTGACATGTGGTCCACAAAGCAGAAGGGGCTATGGTAGCAGAAGCGGCACTGAGACAGCAGAGCAAGTGCAGGACCCAAAACTTCTCTAAGGGTCCAGAAAGCTTAGACTAGAAACAATTTGAAAAAAAAAAAAAATTTGAAATGAGATAGATTCATTATTCTCATTTCCATGTTCCCATCTATTAATTCAGCCTCCAAAGTAATCTTTGTCCAGGGTGCATAACTGTATCAAATACTCCTGCTATCAAAGCTTTATTTCCTTAAAAGGCAAAGATAATATGGGCTGGGTATTCTTTTCCTACACATAATTCGTTTAAGTCAGAAATGTTCTCAAATGGCTTCTTTTTTTTACTGCTCGCCAAGTTTACGTGCACCATGATCCAAGAAGATATAAATTACCACTGGGAGAAGGGGGCAAGGCTGTTCCCTCCCATGGCACAAACACCGAGATTTCATTTTCCTGATACTTTTATTTTGCTGCTAATAAAATTGGGTGGTTAAACCTCCATGGTAGAGTATGAATATAACACCAGAGTTAAGCTCTAACACCAGCAAAAACTCTATTAAAATGTTGCCCCAGAGACTGTAAATTTGAATTCTGGCACCACGGGTCCGGTTGGGCCTGAAAACTAAGGAGAGGAAGTTCCTAAGTCTTGCTGAACAGGCCACACAGAAGGACTTTCTTTTTTTTTTTTTTTTTTTTTCCTTTAGGCTAATTTCCTCATGGAGAAGAAAATAATAAGGAAGTAGAAAGGCCTCAGAATTCTGGACTGAATTACGAGAAGAAATGAGCTGCAAAGAAGCAGAGGATGGGTCTGGGGCACGTGAGCTTCCCCTGGATGGGTCAACCCCACAGGTCAGGAACACAGGAAGGAAAGAAATGCAGACGATGTGAACTAAAATGGATCTTACTGAAAAGTGCCGCTTGCAGGAAGATGAAAGCAAATCCACTTTGGGGGAAAAGCAACATTGGACAGAGTCGTGAGCTGGGAAGCGGCACATCGGGGCTCTAGAACCAGCCCTGTCTTCATCACAGCAACCACGAACCAGCAGAGCCTGCTTCCTCATCCACTAGATGTGATCATAGCACAAGGTGATGGAGAAGCTCACGACTTCAAAAAATATATATGTATACCAGTGCTTTGGGATGCTTGACATGCCTAGGAGAAGGTAGTTTATAAACATGGCAAATGCTTTAAATTAGTGTTTGTAGGATTAACTTGTTCTTAATGCTAGAAATTTCCTTTAAAAAATGGACTGGAGATAAAAAAAATCAGTTATATACTGTTATCAGTGACAATGGATTAGAAACTTTCCTTCGCACACATAACATTTGTAATATCAACAAAATCTCAAGAATTCTTAAAAGAAACATAACAAAACAAAATTTAATAGACTTGGCTTGCATTTTATATTGCATAAACAATAGCATGAAAATTGGTCAAAATCTCTTAAAATCGGTGAAAAATTTTTATAAATACTGTAACAGACTTGAAAACTGATGGTCAACCTAAAAGTAAGAACAAATGAGAAGACTGGTGATAATTGACAGCCAAGTTATCAAACTTCTTTCGGTCTTGGAGCGAAGGCACTAACAGTATTCCTGTTTCAGTGTGCTTGCAGAACAACTGCTCAATATACATTTTACTAACACAATCAATGAATTTAGCAAAGATGTGTTTAAGAAGAGAGTATTTGAGGATTAGGAGCAGGTTTTAGAAATGAAATGGAGGATAAGCTAACAAATCTATCAGAAATAAGATCAACAACTTAAAATTTAAACCAATCTTGAGCATATATTTGAACTTGGATATGCAGAAATGGTGCACAAGTCCCCGAGGTTCAGTGATGCACTCGGAGGATCAACAGCCCTATAGACAGTTAAATTACTCGGAAAGCCAGGGAATTTATCAAACATGAATTTCAAAGTCGAGTCTGGCCTCCAGGAGAAATGGAAGTCCCCATTAATGTACATACAAAATAAATGTTGTCTGCAAGCTCTTTCTGCTATTTATTTTTTGACCACAAATTGGCTAAAGGTTTTTACAATTTCCATAAAGTGGGACAAAGAGTTCTCTCCCTTTGATAGAAGTAATCTGGGTACAAGTTGTGCAAAACTATTTACAGATACTAAAAATGTAACTGTTGGCCTGACAGGTACAACACAAAGCAATAATTTGCACCATTCCCCTTTTCTTGGTGCATTATTTATAACCAACTCCAATTTGAGAATGTTAACATTAAATAGGCTTCACACGTGGAGGAAATTTCTACAAACCCGTCATACATTATGAATGAAAATTATAACAGCTCTGCTAAAATGTATTGAAGCAGATGGGCTGGAATACAGTGAACACAGAAGTATGTGATTGTAGAAATGTAGACAATATTGAGCGTGTGATCTCAATGCTTATTTCATTGATCAAAAGAAATGTTAACTTCATCTACTGTTGACAGATAATTTGTCAAAACGTGTTTTAAATAACAGAACATTTCATCGCTGAGGTGGCTCAGGAAATTAGTGCTTGGTCTTTGTGCCACAGGACTTGGGCCTGAGCTGCTCCTGAGGAAAGAGATTGAGTGTCCTCTGTGAGAAGACAAGACCCAAACCCAGAGGGAGGAAAGAGGATGGACAAGCTGGGCTGGAGGTGGGTGTGGAGGGGCCTCACCCTACACAGTAACGCTCAGCCTCCAGGCTTCTTTGCCCAAAGAGAGTCATCATCTGAAAGACTAGGGCTTCATCTTCTGGAAGATAGCCCCCCAGGTCCAGAGGTGCCAAGCCTTGCAGATATACCCAGGAATGCACGCCTTCATACAGTTTGGCCCTGCACCGGAGGAAATCACTCTGGCTTTTCTCTCTCATTCAGGCTTTCCATTCACTTGGTCTCCAGTTTTCATTTGCCTTCTATAAACTGTGTCCTTCTAATTGAACAGACTTTGTTTTCCCTCTAATCTCGGAGCTTCTGCTCGATAGCTGACCAGTTGAGAACGCCACAAACCCCACAGGTCCCAAGGTTCAAACCCCACTCCATATCTAACGGCGCCCAGTAGCTGCAAGCCATCTGACCTAATATCACAGTTCACACAGCCTGCTTCCCATGGCAGGCTCTCCATAGGTCCTTGTCATGGTCACCCTCTTATATGCAGATGGTTGAGAAGAGGTCACCTCTCCAGGCCTCCCCTTTCTTGAATAAAACAGGCAATTGAAAAAGATGCTCTGGAATGATCCTTCTGTCCCAGTGCATGTTTTTTAAAGTCTGCCTCCACCTCCCCTGTTACATGTATATACTAAGTAGCATCCCCTTTTCAAAGATGGGGAAATGGAAGCAGATTTACAGCTGTCATCATGCAATGCAAGAAACAGCACTGAGGCAGCCTTCAGTGGGATTGTTGGCCTGGACCGTGCCTGACATCCACAGCTGTCCTCATGTCATGAGCAGTCCTGCTCATCAGGGTTGGGACGTCCTTTTGCTCTCCTTGTGGGCAAGGGCTTAAAATGAACCCCTTTTCTGGGGTGCCTGCGCCTGACTGTAGACATTTCACAGAAATGAGCACACATGGTCCTCAGTACCAATGAATGCGCCAGCCCCCAAGGCCAGCAGAGCGTGGTAAAGCATCAGACCTCTGGCTCCACGCGCCCCGCCACTGAGCCTCAGCCCAAGCACACTGCAGATCCGCCCATCACCAACAGGGTCTCAAGAAGCAACTGCAGGCTGGAGTTCTCCAGAAGTATGTGTTGGGAGAGGGGCAGTCATTTTTAGAGAGTGGGATCCCGGAAAGGGGTCTCACCCATCCGCCATCCCCCACCCTCCACACACCAGATGCCCAGAGACCCTGAAAGCCCCTGCTCTAACCCCCGCCCCCAGCAAGCAGGACCAAGAGGCGTGGTTCCCTCACATCTGCTCCTCCTAGTTCCCTTTGGACCACCCCCTCCCACTGTGCCACGCAGGACCCTTGATGTGCAGACTCCGAGGGCTGGGGGCAGTTCCCAGCACTGCAGCCCTCAAGAATCCCCCACTAATAAGCACTATGTCCATTTGCTGGGGCTGCCATAACAAATACCACAACTTGGGTGGCTTCAACAACAGAAATTTACCCTCTCCCTGTTCTGGAGGCTGGAAGTCCAAGACCAAGTTATCAGATGGTCGCCTCCTTCTGTACCTGTCTCCTTGGCTTGGGGGTGTCTGTCTCCTGCATCTTCACGTGGTCATCCTCTGTGTGTGGTCTGTGCCCTAATCTCTTCTTCTAAGGACACCAGTCATAGTGGATTAGGGCCCACCCACATGACCTCATTTTGCCTTAAGTACCTCTTTAATGGCCTTATTTCCAAATGCAGTCACACTCTGAGGTCCTAGGGGCTAGGACTTGGCCGTATGAATTTGCAGCAGGGACAGCACAGTGGTGTTGCTCCAACTCCCTTCCTAGGAGTGAGTAGCTCTCTCGCTTGCTTATGCTTCAGAAAGTTCATTGCCAGCATTCTCAATTGGAAACTACATCTGCCCAGACATGACAAGTGATAATGCCACAGCTACGGGAGGAATTGGAGGGAATTCCACCCCAAACGAACACGGCAACCTGGTGGGCGTATTTCACTGCACAGAGCCCTCTCATATGCACTGGAGTCTTTGATCCTCCAACTCACTCTAGAAGGAGGCTGGGGAGGTATTAATCAATGAATACAGATTAATTTATGAGATGGCGAGATGCAGAGTAAGTTGCCCAAGGTCACACAGCTAATTATGGCCCAAGTCTTGCGACGCCAAGAACATACTCCTTCCACCACCCCCTCGCTGTCCCCTGTGCAATAAGGGATGCCTGGAATACGATTTCACAGCAGTTCCTTCAAGTTAAAATGCGTTTATCATCTTGCATAAGTTATGACCCCAACCTTCCCACAAGAAGATCGTATCACAATAAAAAACACACATCGCGCAGGTGGCTAACATGATTTATTAAATTTTCTCAATTTCATGTATTAGGAAGTTCCTCCACACAGGAAAATTTCCTAAATATTGAAAACATATGTACATAGGACAAAGCTCAGGGAAAAGGGCTTATTATAACACATCACACATAATAAATGTTTTTTTAACAAAGTCTGTATGAACTTTCCATATTAATCAAAAGTGAATGCTGCATGATTCTGTATAATTAACCAGGAAGTCAAATTACAAGTGATAAATATCACAGACAATAAAGTGAAGCGAACGAATATTGACCTTAAGTGCTCATTAATAATGCAGAATTTTTGATGGTCCACAATGCAATTATTACTCAGTTAATTGAAGGGTCAAATTTCCCAAAGATTAATAATTAGACTTACAGTGGCCTGTTCATCGGAGGTTTAATAAATGCCAAAAAGGCCCCTCTAGGCTTCCTTAATGTCTGAATCAGAACCTCAGTCCTGTGAGTTCCTGCTGTCCTTACAAAGCTATGGACTTGAGAAAAGAAACATTCCATGTTGAGAGCAAGCCCCTGAGATATTCTGGCACTCCCTAGAAGAAGAGGTGTCTAACCAGCCTGGACAGTTGTGAGACCCTCGCTCTGCAAAAGATAAAAATTAGCCAGGCATGGTGGTGTGTGCCTGTAGTCCCAGCTCCTTGGGAGGCTGAGGTTGGCGGGTCACTTGAGCCCAGGAGTTCAGTAAGATATGATGGCACCACTGCACTGTAGCCTAGGCGACAGACCCAGACCCTGCTAGAAAAAACAAATAAAGAAACGAAGGAAGGAAGGAAGGAAGGAAGGAGGGAAGGAAGGAAGGAAGGAGGGAGGGAGGGAGGGAGGGAAGGAGGGAAGGAAGGAAGGAAGGAAGGAAGGAAGAAGGAAGGAAGGAGGGAGGGAGGAGGGAGAGGGAAAGAAGGAGGGAAGGAGGAAAGGAAGGAAGGAAGGGAGGGAAGGAGGAAGGGAGGGAAAGATGGAAGAGAGGGAGGGAAAGAAGGAAAGAAGGGAGGAAGGAAAGAATGAAGGAAGGAAGGAAGCGAGGGAGGGAGGAAAGAAGGAAGGAAGAAAGGGAGGAAAGAAGGAGGGAAGGAGGGAGGGAGGGACGGAGGGAAGGAGGGAGGGAGGGACGGAGGGAAGGAGGAAGGGAGGGAAAGAAGGAAGTAAAGAAGGGAGGGAAAGAAGGAAGGAAGGAAGGAGGGAAGGAAGGAGGGAAAGGAAGGAAGGGAGGGAGGGAGGGAGGGAGGGAGGGAGGGAGGGAGCGAGCCAAGAGATGTGCTAAAAACTCATGACAGAGATAAGCTTTGGGGAACCCTGAGTGTGAATTCGAGAAGAGGGGCCATCTCAGCCACATTTAAAGAGGAGCAGCTGAACAGGCAGCACAAGGCCATCTCTGCTGCCCCTGGACACAATGTCTTGCATTCTCGTCAGCATCTGGAGCTCCTGGAGGTTCTACTGCCCCCCCATAAGTGGTGAATTTCAGACACCTAAGAACGGTTACAATAGCACTCAAGGAAATTCACAAAATGACTTAGAATTTAGGAGGTATGGGAAAGATGAGATAAAATATCTTCTTGCAAGTCAAAATTGTCCATAGTCCATCTCCTTTGCTATGTCTTTTTGACTAAGTTCTTAATGACTTGAGCAAATTCAAAACTTCCCTACAACTGCAGCAATCTCACCTCCTGACCTTAGTAATGAAGACTCCACAAGTAGGACCAGGGGTCATTTGTTACAACCCCCAGCAAGCAACACAGCAAACACACCTGCGACTCCTGGTCTTGAGTCCTGGTGAGGACTTCCGAGTCCAGATGCCTCCTTCACTCCCAGTGCCAACTCCACCCTCATCAGCTCCTCGAAGCTCAGCTAAACTGCCTCCTGGCCCCCAAAATGTCACTCAGTCTCAAATCTCAGCACCACCTCCTGCTCTGTACTCAACAGCACTTCCTGGCCTCTCCTGGATGGCAGCTGCCTGGACCACACACACGGGTCCCATCTTCATTCCACCTCCCTAGAGACTGGGAGCGACTTACATAGTGAGGTGGGGGCCCCTCACCCCCTATCTCCACATAGCCCAGCCCAGCTCCCACAAGCATTGGGAGAAATGCCTGCTGAACGGGAGGTGTGGGTGGGGAAGGAGGGGGCCTGTGCTCCCTCCAGAATCTGCACTGCCAGGTGGAATGGGGCACAGACAAGTTCAAGCCCCTGGTCCACGCAGAGCAGGAGCAGGTAGGGTGGGGAGAGAGAGAGCAGCGGCCAGGTGGGACCCCAGGAGAAGCCAAGAAGAGCAGAAGAGGCTCACCTAGATGAGTCAAAAAGGGCTTGGGCCTGTAGGATAGCATGAGATTGAAAACTACCAAAATGCCCAACAATAAAGATAGGTTAATTAAAGTTGGGGCACACATTCCACAAAATACGGTAAAATCATGTGACAGCAAGCATGAAACAGCACGTGCGGCTTAACCACCATCCTATGCGCATGGAGGGCTGGCTGCATATGTGAAGGTAAAGGTGGCTGCAGGAGTTCTGACTGTGTGGTGGGATCACAGGTGATTTCTTTTTTTTTTTTTTTTTTTTGAGACAGAGTCTCACTCTGTCGCCCAGGCTGGAATACAGTGGTGTGATCTTGGCTCTTGGCTCACTGCAACCTCCGCCTCCTGGGTTCAAGTGATTCTCCCCCACGGGCGAATTTTTATTTTGCAATTTCTGCTTTTCTATATATTCCAAATTCTCTAGATTGAACATACAATGTTAAGGAGGAGGAGGCGTGAGCAGTAGGACCGGCTCCTGGCTGTGTCTGGACCACAGGATCACTGTGAAAATCCAAGGGCCTGGTTGCCTGCTCCATGCCGAAGTGTAAGCAGCATCCACGGATCCGGAAGTTGGGAAAGGCCGGGGCTGCCCCAATGGCCTGCGACGGGAGCAATGCCTCCCCAGCACATGAAAAATGAGGCCTTCACAAAAGGCAAAGGAAGGGAAGGGACCCAGCCTCCACTGGCTCCTTCCTCCTTCCTTCCCTTCTTCCTCCTCAGTCCAGAACAAAACCCAAGCCAGAGGCCGCTCGATGAGTCACAGGGATGCACTTTCCACCATCCTCACTGACCTCCTTCCTCGTCTGCCTTTTCTCAAGAGTGTTGCCCCGAATCCTGCAGAACGCAGACCTGAGCCCGGAGCGCCACCCAAGAGCACCTTCTCATTCCCCACGCACGTCTCCCCCGGCCTGAGAACGTCACGTCTGTCATGGTCCAGTTTGAAGTAGTGACCCAGAGGTGAAAATTTCTTATCTCAGGATCAACCCGATGGCCCAGCCAGTCACCTTTATTTATGGGTCCTGTAAAAAGAGCCTGCTGCAAATTCCCACTCCACCCTCAGATGCCTACTAATGAGATCTCATTTAATATGGACATATTTCCACCTTTTGGGGAACGAGCTATGTCTCCCGCCATTCAGGAAAGCCGGGGAAGCTTTGCAGATGCAGTTACGGGGCAGAAGGGACCACAGTGCTCCAGGGAGGTGCAAGCGAAGGACACTCTTCAGTGGCACTGAGCACCCTCATGCCCATCAGCAGCATCAGATTTCAAGCTGAAACCAAACTAGAAGAAATTGCATCCCAGCAGCACTATATTTTATGTCTTGTTTTTATTTCCTTTACTTGTCTTTCAGTGTAAACAGTCGATGTTGTTCCAAGAGGTCAGTTTTATATGCCGGAGCACCACCAAACTATTTAGGTTTAAACTGACACTACTGTTTAAGACCCAGTAATTTTCAGAACATGTGATTTACTGGCACGGCACTCCAAAAGACTCATTTCATACCTCCAAGAAGAACTAGTCAAAGTGTTAAATAAACATGAAGGCTGCGTCTTGTCTTCCTTCCAAAAGTGCAAACACTGTGTGAGTCTAATGATTAAACACTGCTCGACACATACGAAAGTGACTAGTTCACAGTTGCTTCTTTCCCGTGGCTTCATTTTACGTATTAATTATTTTGTGTTCAGACAAAGACTTTAATTAGGAGTCATAAAGGGTTTCTGAAGAGTGAATAAGTAGTTTCATCTGCATTAAACTGATAATAAACAGACATTTCTAAAGCAAGGAGCTGCCCATGTGCAAGCCTTAACTAAGCCTGAATGTATTAACCACTAACTAAACTCAGCCTCATAAAATATTGTTTGGGAATGTTACATGACAGCAAAAATGATTCAGATTGCCTGTAGGCCCTTAAAGAGGAAATGAATTAATTGAACTTTGGTAGATATTAAAGGTTGCAGCTTGTCTTTGAGTGTGAAAAATTCAACCAATATTATCCTGGGCTCCTAGCCCTGATTATTAAAAATTGTTTGATTCTTCAAAATGACAGTACAAAAGCAAAAACATTTAAATATAATGGCTTTTTAAGGACAAGAGGCAAATATATGTGCATTTGATTACAATGAAATTGGAAAAAAAGAAAAAAAGGAAGTCGAGAAAGTTAAGGCTGTCCATTAAGCTGAAACTCCAGTCTCCACTCTTCAAAACAGGAACATGAGCAATATCCCTCCAATAAAGGCCCTGAGAAGCCAGGTACCATGGTGGGAAGGACCCTCCTCAGCCGCCTGGATTCAGGAGGTAGGATTCTGAACACTCAGGCAGCCTCCCTTCCCCAGACACTCCCAGCAGATGCCTGGCACAGCTGCTGTCAGTCAGCAGCACCTACAGTGAGGGCCCGGGGTGAGTGTGTGCCCACTTTTATTTTCAGCTTTATTTGGCATCTGCTCACACTTTAAGACCTGGCGCTCTCCAGTTTGCCAATTGCTTGTCAGGTGCTGTTTGCCGGTGTTATAAATTCTTAGAACCCAGTTAATCTTCTCCAAAGGTCTTCAGAGTTGATAGTAGAGGTGGTTATCTTAACCTTAACCGCCTGTGCAACTTTTAGGTTGGGACACAGATATCACCTGCCTTTTCCCTGAAGTCCTAAATTTCCCTTAAGGACATGCAACCCCACTCACTGCAGAGTCTATGCTGACCAGCGGTGTGGCCACCTCCTGGTTCCACTATGAACCCTTGAGACAAATAATTCAACATCAGCTTCGTCATCTGTAAAAAGCAAATCATAGCCCCCATCCTCTGGGACCATAGTAAGGATGAAATGAGATGATGTAGAAGGAGGCCACCACAGAGCCTAACTCAACAAATGTGTGTCTCCACAAATTCTCACGATGGACCACCTGCCTACCATTTAGACACATACAGGAGCATATACATCTGTCTGTAGTAGTCTCCAGCTCCTCCGTGCCTGTGAATGCATCCTACAGAAATCATCTCACAAGCACGGGCCGATAATGAACACAGAGGCCCATGGCAGCCGTTTTCTCAAGGTGGAAGACTGGAAGCAACCTCAGTGGCCATCAGGTGGGGCCTGGGAAGGAGCAAATCACGGTGCATCCGTGCTGTGCATGCCCTGTGGCTGGGAGGAAAATCTGCTTGCAAGAAATAACATCCCAGTAAGTGGGGAAAGCACATTTTCAAACTAGCGCGTGCAGCAAGATCCTGTTTTACGAAGATAAAAAAGACGAGAAGAGAGACAGGCAGACAGCTGATGGAAATGCACTCATATACCGTTGATCGCTGAACAACACGGGTTTGAACTATGCAGTTCCATGTAGAGGTGGCTTTTTGTTCAGCCAAAGGCAGAGTGGGGATGTGAAGCGGGAGGACACAGAGGGTTGACTTGTCCTAAGCATGCATTCTGCAGGGTGGACTGCAGCACACAAGAATTGGAGCACATGCGAATTTCACTTATGAAAGGGTCCCAGAACCAATCTCCTGTGTATACCGAGGGACAATTGGACACCCACGGACAGAAAATGAACTTTTACTTTTTTTATGTACACCTTTTGTCTTGTATAAAATTTCTATTTATGATTTAAAGCCAAAAGAAAGTGTCCCTATAGTTCAAGGAAAATCTTTGCACCTGTCCCCTAACAGAGAGAGAACAAGTCCAATGTGGAAAATGCTGTGATGTTACACCAAGGAGAAGGGGAGAGGAGAGGGGAGGGGAGGAGAATGGGAACACCACAGACCAAACACCCGGTCATGACGCCTTCTGTTCACACGAGGATTTAAGACACGGTTCATTCTATATCGCTGTCTGCTTTGTGTGCGGAACATGTTTCAGGACACAGGTAAGCCCCAACAACCCCAACAACCCGGAGCGCACGTGACTATGAAGAAACTAAGCATGGCACAGGCATAATGAGGAACTCAGAGCAGAGACCCAAAAAATCATAATAAATCCAATGCAATGGTGAATATACTCAGAAAATGTCAGCTGCCAAATGTTTGCACTCTAAATTTCATCTCCAGTTGGGTGAAAATGTCTCCGGATCCCAGAACACTAGAATAAAACTCCATGCGGTTCCATTTTTATGGGTGAATCTGAAACCAGGTGGTTCTGGAAAGAGAGTTCCCACAGCCCTTGCCCTCCTGCGGTTTCTCGGGATGCTTAGAATGTTTTCCTAAAATGAAATTACAAACATGAATCTCTTATATGCAAGCAAACTTTCATACTGAGCATGCCAATTACAGGCTTGTCATTTTCCCTTTGTAAACCCCAATCTTTAGCCATAAAAATGTGCTTATGATACAACTTTTTGAGTTCAAAAGAATCAATTGGTTTTTTTGTGGGGTGGGGGAGAAGCAGGAGTTTGAAAATGTCTTCTTAGCCATTTTAAGGGAAAACAAACAAACACAAATTAACCATTACTGGTCTTGATCAAAATTCAGCAATTCTCTAACCTCAAATTATCTTTTAAAAAACATTAAATTGTAATATAGTCTTTTCTAAAGGTGGGGTAGAGGGTCGCCTGGAGACAGAGGAAAGAGAATGAGTGCATGGGGAGGAGAGCGAGGATTTTATAAAATAAAGCAAATAAGGAGACACGGAAAGTGAGCTCACAGGGTTTGAGGATGAACCCCCGGGTGTACAGCTGACCAGTCCACCCCTCCGAGCTGGGGCTGCCACGGCCCTGGGTGTACAGCTGACCAGTCCACCCCTCCGAGCTGGGGCTGCCACGGCCCTGGGTGTACAGCTGACCAGTCCACCCCTCCGAGTTGGGGCTGCCATGGCACGTGTTCTCCGACAGCATTGGGTGAACAATAGGCTTTGAAACCAAACTCAGAATTGTCTGTCATTAGGAGCATTAAGCCATATTCGTAACATTATTTCAAGAAGGGTTTTTTTGTGTGGTTTAATATAGCTATACCTTTTTCTAACAGCCACACACTCTAACTTTGACACATTTGAAGATCTACAGGGAAATGTAGAATCAAGAGCCATAAGACACTGGGTTACAGTTCATGAGAATTTGCAATTTAAGTATATGATGACTGAAAAAGAGATGGGGATGCATCGGCAATGTATCTTTCGGCTGCTACACCTACAAGTAGGTTAATTAAGTCACCAAAGTTCTGCAGAGAAAAGTGTAAAACACAGTGATCAAGTGAACTCTTCTCCAGGGTTACACAATTCATAACCCACACCAGCCTCAGAGGAGGAGCTGCGTGCTTCTGCTGAGCTCCAAGGAGCTCAGCCCAGTGAGGAGGAGGGAGGGCACCAGGGCAACACACACCCTTCCCCACTGTTGAGCTACAGACGGGGCTCTGTCCTTAGGGGCTGTGCTGGGGGAGAGAGGAAGAGGCTCCCAGGCAAGGGGCGTGCCTGGCTGTGAGCAGCAGCCCTCTGAGCTCAGGAACAGCTTGCACAGGGCTGGGTGCCTCCGGAGGGCAGGCAAGGACCTGGGGCTGCAGCCCCACTCACCTCCTCCCCCAGTGGGTGTCAGAAGGGGCTGCAGAGGGGGGCCTGCCCCCTCAAAGTCCTGAGCCTGTTACTCAAGAGACAGACACCTCCAACTTTCTGCCAGTGCCCACCCAGCCTGCTATGCGCCAGGACCTAGACTAGGAGTCAATAGGCACCTTTGATCGCTTGCCACCCATGGGCCTAGGCCACACACACGTTCTGTTTTAAATTCAGCCACATAGCTCAGCACTCGCTCTCACCTGGTGCACCTGAAACAGCGGATGGGAACTGGATTTACTGAGTAGCATCCATACATCTGCCCTCGGGGGATGCACCCAAAACGCCCCCAAGAAACGTGTCTATGGCAACCCTCCACAATTGACTCGGCCCCAATTCCTGCTCTCTGGGAATCGTGATAAGCCAGGGACCCCCGAAGCAGAGTTCCCTCCACAAAATCCTTATATCCTCAAAGAAGGGAGGGGAATTCAAAGGTAAAATTGTCAAAACTTCTTGATCCTCCCTGGAAGTCTGTAAGACAGTGGGATTGCTCTTCTGACAGGACTGTCTCAGCCGTGGGCAGCAGGCGAGAAAGGGCATGAGATGCGTGCAGGCCCCTCGATGCCAGTGCTCCCTAAACACCCTGTGAGAAGGCTCCTGCCCCTCACAGTCAAATGTGCCATGGGACAGGGACCCAGGACAAAGCCAGGTTCACAGGTGACACCACCCACGTGTGGGAAGGAAGCACTTGGGCCGGGTACCCCACATCAGCCAGCAGGGTTTGGAGCCTCACTCCTCCAGCTTCCAGCCTGGCTCTTCCACTAAGAATGCAGCCCCCACCCTCCCCTACCCCACCTCCACCATCCAACAGGCAGCACCATTTGCCCTGATTCTAGCTGAGCCAACAAAGCTCATTGCTCGTGGAAACAGCCCTGGTTTAGAAGTCCACTCTGCCATCCCAACCCCTTGCGGGGTAAAATGGGGCAAACCACTGTATCTTCCCTGCAGGATATGAGGATGATACAGGTTAAGACCAGAAATGTTTCCGATTTGGGATTGTTTTGAATGTTGGAATATCTGCATATACAAAATAAAATATCATGGGGATGGGATCCAAATCTAAGCATAAAATTCATTTATGTTTCATATCAACCTCATGCACATACCTGAAGGGAACTGCATGCAATATTTTAATAATTTTGTGGATGAAACAAAGTTTGTGTACAGGGAACCATCAGAAAGCAAAAGTGTCACCATCTCAGGCATCACGTGGACAATTTGTGGCTGTCGGGCCTCACCATCATTCCTGACTCTGAATTTATATGTGACCAATAAGGAGTCATTTTCTTACAATTATTCACATGTAAGCACTTAGTCAAATAGATGACATACCATTAATACAATAAAAACACAATGTTCGCTTAGCAGCGTGGTGGTATCGGCAGAACACTTGCATCCGTTGTTAGAAACAGCAGCGGCAAACAGCAGATGGCAGCGGGCTGGGCGCACCGTGCGTTGTCACCTGCATTCTGACCACCACCCATCGCATGAGGTCAGGTGTGGAATTTTCCACTGGAGGCGCTATGTCAGCGTTCATCAGATTTTGGAGCATTTGGGATGTTGTATTTTCAGGTGAGAGATGCCCAACCTGTACTGCATCCCCGTGGGGCTCTCTGAGGACTGACAGACGGCACAGAAGAGGCGCTCAGCAAGCAGCAGCGAACAATCTAGAGGAACAGAGCAGGGCCAGGATTCAAGCCCTCTGCCTCTCTCTGTTTAAGAAGAGAGTCTCAAAGCATCTGCTCTTCAGGGTGAGAAATGTCCCATTTAATCTAGCAATATAAATAACACTTTCTTTTTGATTTTTAGTTTTATTTTATTTTATTTCTGTTGTTTTTAGGGAACAGGTGTTTTTGGTTACATGGACAGGTTTCTGAGATTTGGAAGCACCTGTCACCCAAGCAGTGTACACGGTGCCCAATGTGTAGTCTTTCATCCCTCACCCCTCCCACCCGTCCCTCTGAGTCCCCAAAGTCCATTATTTGATCATTCTTACGCTTTTGTGTCCTCATAGCTTAGCTCCCACTTATAAGTAAGAACATATAAGATGTGGTTTTCCATTCCTGAGTTACTTCACTTAGAATAATGATCTCCAGCTCCACCCAGGAACACTTTCTTTTGAATGCTGTGGTAGACTGGAAAACGGTGCCCTCAAAGATGTCCATGTCTTGATCCCTGGAGCGTGTGAACGTTACCTTATATGGCTCCACTGACTTTGCAGATGCAATTCAGAATCTTGAAATGTGGATATAATTCCAGATTATCTGAGCAGGCCCAAAACGCAATCATGGGTGTTCTTTATGGAGACAGGGAGAGCTGACACAGACAGAAGAAGGGGAGGCCGTGTGAGGACAGAGGTAGCGACTGCAGCGACACGGCCACCAGCCAAGGAGGCAGTGAAGGACTGTACCCCAGAACCTCCAGGGGGAGCACGGGCCTGCCAGCACCTTCAGACCTTCTGGCCTCCAGACGGGGAGAGATGAACTGTTGTTTGCAGCCCTTGTGCAGATCTGTTACAGCAGGCACAGGAGACTCATCCAGATCCCACGGTGCAGTTTCACTAAATGACAGAGCCTGGCACTCTGCAAGCTGCTACCAGGACAGCTCTGTCTCAGGGGAGAGAATGCTCTGGATCTCCCACTGCAAGGGGCTGGGATGCCCTATTGCTGACAGTCCCCCTAAAAGCCCCAGCACCTCTGAGGTCACAGACCAAAAATAAGGTGAAGACCTATCATGAGAGAAAACAGTGCCTGACCCCAAGGCCACTGATGGAAAAGCTGAGATCTTTCTGCTTTTGTTTGTTTAAACAAAAGAACAACACAAAATGCATTTATTTCATCTATAATTTCCTCAAACCACCCTATCCCCCCTCCACAGCCTCACTCTATCTCTACTTGTTCTCAAGGGGAACTCAGAATGGCAGGTGTATCTCCAACAGATTCTTAAGAATTTAGAAGATGACCTATCCAAGGTTCACCATAAAGCAGTAAACAGAATTTACTGTCTAAATAAGGACAACATTCATAACAAAGAGAGGCTTAGAAATAATTAACTCAGCCAGGCATGGTGGCTCATACCCGTAATCCCAGCACTTTGGGAGGCCACGGCGGGCAGATCACCTGAGGTCAGGAGTTCGAGACCAGCCTAGCCAACATGGTGAAATCCCATCTCTACTAAAAATACAAAAATTAGCCTGACTTGGTGGCACATGCCTGTAATCCCAGCTACCCAGGAGGCTGAGGCAGGAGAATTGCTGGAACCCGGGAGGCGGAGGCTACAGTGAGCCAAGATCACACCACTGCACTCCAGCCTGGGTGACACAGTGAGACTCCATCTTAAAAAGAAGACAAAAAAAGAAAGAAAAGAAATAATTAACTTGGGATGTATGGTCACCTTCACTAGAAGGCAATTTTCTCAGACTTTCATACTCATGAAACTCACCTGGAAATCTTGTTGAAAACGCAGCCTCTAATTCAAGGGCTGTGAGAAGGAGCCTAGGCTGCCTTTGGAGCCTCCTCGCAGGCCACACCCAGGCTGCTGGACCCCAGACCACACCTCAGGCTGCAAAACTACAGCATGTGTGGTGCGCGGCATGGACTCAGGATGTAGTTGGTAAATGAATAAAATGTTATCAAATAAGAAAAACACAGAGCGTGGAACTCATAAGGCCAGTGTTGTAGGGAGCTTCTGGGTATGGGTTCACACAAACACATACACACACACACACACACACACACACATTCTCCAAAAGCCACACAAAGAAGTAAATACAGAGGAGTATAGACAATCATTAGGAACGTAGCAATGGAAGTTGCCAAAATTGGAGTTTTTTCACAGAGAAAAGACCACTTGAATATCCAACTCAGCCTGACAGAGGAAGTCAACAGGACGGACGCCGAGCAAAGAACGTGCTGGCGCTGACCGTGCGCTGCCCGCTGCACAGAACTGAGTAACATGGTCTGCAGTGCTCCAGACGAAACCGAAACGGCATAGCCAGGCTCCAGCGCGAGGTACACACTGCAGGGGCGCAGAGTCAAACACAAACACAGTGGCGATGGGGCTGCAGCTGCAGCCTGGCGGGGCTCTGGGTCTCAAAGCGCAGCAGCATCAGGAGTTAGCTTCCAGTGGCAGAAAAGGAACGACAGAAAGGGCGGGCTTCATCAAAAACAGATAAATGCTGTTGAAGGCAGGGGTGGAGGGCGGGACACCTCTCTTCCGCTACTCACAAAAGGAAGCTGGAAAAAGATCAAGGTCAAATCTTACACCTCGTGGCTTTGTGACCGCATTAGCAATATGGCTAGCATGAGAGTGGAGCAAAAGTTCCGATTCCGCATTAGAGACACCATGAGATGGGTACAGGCAACAGCCAGAGTGCTAAACACGGAGGATAAAGCAGGGAGAGATGGGGAAGGGGAGAGAGAGAGAGAAACGCTTGGAGGAGAGAAAATATGAATGCAAGACACAAAAACACGACCCTCCCACTCAAAACAAGCCTACTCACCAAAATTCCAAAACACATAAAACAAACCTCATGCAAGAAAGACAAATTATAAAAGAATGTGAATTCATTCCAGATAAAACTAAGTTTATAGAAAATCCTAGCAAAGACTTAAAAATAAGTTGTAAATTGTTAAAGGGATACATCCAACATCTCCGTAAATAATAAACCCAACTGAAATAAGAATAGATGTATATAAAAGAGAATCTATTACAACATCTTAGAAATGAAATGTATTGTCACTGAAAACGTTTTAAACACACAAGGTGGGATAAACTGTAATAGGAAGGTGGTCCACGTCAAAGAATGAAATTGAAGGCCGACTTGAGAATTACACCAACATCAAACAGCAGCAACATTTTTTTTTTTTTTTAATGTATGAAAAGCCTGTTCAAAGACATGGAGAATAGATCAAGAGGCTCCAAGATTTATAAAATTGGACTACTTAAAACTGAGGATGGGAGACAAGTGATATTAGATAATTTAAAATAAGTAATAGCTAAGAAATTTACAGAACTGGAGAAGGACAGAATTCTTCAGAGGCAAGAGTAATTCATTTCAAAAAATAAAAATATCTGTGTCCACACAGCATAGCAGCTTAGAAAAAAAATGCAGAACCTTGGAAATAAGGAAACAAGGCCGGGCGCAGTGGCTCATGCCTTTAATCCCAGCACTTTGGGAGGTCAAGGCAGGCAGATCACTTGAGGCCAGGAGTTCAAAACCAGCCTGGCCAACATGGCAAAACCCAGTCTCTACTAAAAATACAAAAATTAGCCAGGCATGGGGACGCACATCTGTAATCTCAGCTACTCAGGAGGCTGAGGCATGAGAATCACTTGAACCCAGGAGGCGAGGTTGCAGGGAGCCAAGATCACACCAGTGCACTTCAGCCTGGGTGACAGAGCAAGACTCTGTGTTTAAAAAAAAGAAAGAAAGAAGAAAAGAAAATAAGGAAACAACATCAAAAGCTTCCAGAAGAAAGAAATTGCCTCTAAAGGAATGGTAATTACAATGCCAACAGAGTTCTCAGCAGCAACAAGAAATTTTTTTTTTTTTTTTTTTTTTTTTTTGAGGTGGAGTCTCGCTCTGTCACCCGGACTGGAGTGCAGTGGCCGGATCTCAGCTCACTGCAAGCTCCGCCTCCCGGGTTCACGCCATTCTCCTGCCTCAGCCTCCCGAGTAGCTGGGACTACAGGTGCCCGCCACCTCACCCGGCTAGTTTTTGTATTTTTAGTAGAGACGGGGTTTCACCGTGTTAGCCAGGATGGTCTCGATCTCCTGACCTCGTGATCCACCCGTCTCGGCCTCCCAAAGTGCTGAGATTACAGGCTTGAGCCACCACGCCCGGCCAAGAAATTTCTTAAGGCAAGGAAGAAACACCTTTAAAGTTTGGGGGGGAAAACAGAAAAACTTAACCAAGAATTTCAAACCAGGCCAACTATCAATCAAGAGTGAAAGCAAAATAAAGAAATTTTGAGGTATATAAAGAGTTAGTGAATTTAC
Organism: Trachypithecus francoisi; assembly: GCF_009764315.1. Taxonomy (NCBI): domain Eukaryota; kingdom Metazoa; phylum Chordata; class Mammalia; order Primates; family Cercopithecidae; genus Trachypithecus; species Trachypithecus francoisi. The sequence goes on along the minus strand of NW_022681442.1, from coordinate 2,109,057 downwards.
AATCTACAGATCGTCAATATAAGAACTATTCCAGCATATGCACTTTGAGGAGGAAGTACCAAAGGAGCTTAGGGGAAACAAGAGGCAAATATGAACATAGAAACTGATAAAATATAACAGTAAATTTGATAATTAATTTAGAAAATGACAAGGTTTTATACTACAAATTAGTGGTAAAACAAACTCCCAACAACAATACACAAGATGGGGACTTATTCCATGTCAGCTAAGGTATTTATTATAGTCAGAAAAAAGAAAACAGAAATACCGAATAGCTATAGCCTTTGTTAGGAAATTTTTAGTTAAGTATCTTAAAAATTTAGGAATGATCACCAAAAAGGAAAAATAAAATCTATAACTTCCAAAGTAAAAGAAAAAAAATCATAAAATATTTTATTAATTTTCAGGGTAATAAAAAGGATAAAAAGAAGACAAAAAGGTGGGAAAGAAAGAGGAAACAAACAAGATAAAAAGACATTGACATTAAAAATAAAAATATAAAATGATACATATAAGACCAAATATGTGCATTAACCACAATAAATATTAATGGATTAAATTATTTATTGAAAGAAGATGTTATTTAGTTGGATTTGGGGATTTTTTTTTTTTTTTTTTTTTTAAGACAGAGTCTCGCTCTGTCACCCAGGCTGGAGTGCAATGGTGAGATCTTGGCTTGCTGCAACCTCCACCTCCTGGGATCAAGCAATTCTCTTGCCTCAGCCTCCAAAGTAGCTGGGATTACAGGCACGTGCACCACCACACCCAGTTAATTTTTGTATTTTTAGCAGATGGGCTTTCACCATGTTGGCCAGGCTGGTCTCGAACTACTAGCCTCAAGTGATCTGCCTGCCTCAGCCTCCCAAAGTGCTAGGATTACAGGCATGAGCCACCATGCCCAGCCAGATTTGGGGATTTTTAAGAAATCTAAGTATATGTGACTTAAAAGGAACACAAATAAGACAACATCACATAGAAAAATTGAAAATAAAAGCAAGATATAATATGCAGATATTACCCAAATGAAAAGGAAGTGCAACATATATTAATATGACACAAAAATACAATTTGTGGCAAAAAGTATTAAAATGTCTAAATAATGACACTATTGTAGGGAAAAATTCACCACAAAGATATTAGCAATTATAAATTTTGTATGCTTCTAACAACATAGCTCCAAAATGTAACATGCTGTAACTGGCAGCATTACAAAGATAAATTTAAAGTTTCGTAAGTCCCAGGGTGGTGGCTCATGCCTGTAATCCCAGCACTTTGGGAGGCTGAGACAGGAGGATTGCATGAGACCAGGAGTTTAAGACCAGCCTGGCCAACATAGCAAGGCCCCCATGTCTACAAAAAAATAAAAAATTAGCCAGGCATGGCAGCATACATTTGTAGTCCTAGCTACTTGGGAGTCTGAGATGGGAGGACTGCTTGAACCCAAGAGTTCCTGACAGCCAACTATGATCATTCCACTGCACTTCAGTCTTGGTGACAAAGTGAGACTCTATCTCTAAAAATAATTAATTAAAATCCACAGTCACAGTATTTGTAAACTATAAACTAGATCTAATAAGCAACTTTCTTACCCTGACAAAGGATACTTATTCAAAACCTACAACATCTATTATACATAATAGTGAGACTTTAGAAGTTCTCATTAAAACTAAGGACAAGAAGACTTGCTATTACTACTCAGAGTTGACTTTCTTCTATCCAATGCAATAAGAAAAGAAAAATGAATTCATGTTTCAGAAACAGCAAAGAGATAATACGATAGTCCATTTATAAATTCAAGAAAATCTGTAGACAAACAATAGAAATAAAGATGAGTGTGGTTATTAGATATGAAACTGTATTAGGCAGAATAATGACTCCAAAAGATGTCTATGTCCTAATTCCCAGAACCTGTGGCTATGCTCACCAACACGGCAAAAGGTAGGATCAAGGTTAAAGGCCTTGAGATAGGGAGACTAGCCTGGATTATCAAGGGAGAGCCCAATCTAATACCACAGATTCTTAGAAGTGGAGCTGGAACAATGGAAGAAGGGTCAGAGAGATACAATGTGCTGGCTTTGAAGATGGAAGAAGGGGCCGCAGGCCAAGAAATGTGAGTGGCATGGAAACAGATTATCCCCTAGAGTCTCTAGAAAGGAACACAACTCTTCTGACACCTTCATTTTAGCCCAGTGAGACCCACATGGGACTTCTGACCTACCAAACTGTAAGAAAATAAATTTGCATTTATTTAAGCCACTAATTTTGTGATATCTTTTTTACAGCAGTAATAGAAATATAATACACAAATCAACAAATAAAACTCATGTCCGTCACCAAGCATCCTATTATAGAATATAAATGCTAAAATTCCCAATCACAACAACAACAAAATGCAAAATGTCACGGAATAAAAACTAAAAAATACTTGTATGAGAACAGTACTGAGAGGATATTATCAAAGGATATAAAATATTATCAAAGGATCTAAAACAAGACCTAAATAAATGAGAAGGCATATCATGGACATGAATTAGAACACTTCATTATAAATATGTCAAACCTGCCAAAATTAATCTATAAAGTCAATGTAATTACAATTACAATTCCAACAGGGTTTTGGAAGAAACTTTGCAAGCTTATCTTAAAATTCTAATGAAAGAGCACGGGGTCAAGAATAATCAAGAGGATACTGAAGAAAATAAACAATGTGAGGAAACTTGCCCTCTCAGGCATCAAGGCTATTATAAAGTTATATTAGATAAGAGAGTGAGTTTTTGCCATAGGGAAAGAAAGGCCAATGGAACAGAATGAAAGTCAAAAAATAATACCTATAGTGTATTTCCATTTAGATAAAGTGGAAAAGAAAGACGAGTACAGAATATATTGTGTAGGGACACATATGTGTATGGAACACAGTAAAGATGACCAGGACACCAATTATCATACAGATTGGGAAGGAGAAGGGAAGGGAATGAGATGAAGGGGTGGCCCACATAAATGCTCTAAAATACTGGAAATGTTCTATGTCATAACATAGCTGATGGCTTCTTATTTTGCTTTATTGGCTTATAATAATCCTTGTGTGTGTGTGTGTGTGTGTGTGTGTGTGTGGTGTCCCTCTTCAGCTTGTATGGTAAATTTTACAATACAATATTTTAATGGCTAGCAAAATAATGGATTATTCAATAAATGAAGCTGTGACAATTGGTTATTCATAAGGAAAATGTAAAATCAGATACCTACATTTTACATTCAAATATCTCACCAATGTATTTAAGACCGTACGTGTGAAAACCAACTTTGTCACTTTTCTAGTAACTGAACAGACCAGTAACATTAGGCTCTTATGGCAAAGAAACTTTTCTTAAATGAACATAAAAAGCATAAGATGTAAATTAAAATATTGATAATTTTGATAATATTAATATTAAAACATCCACATCAAAAGACACAGTAAAATAATGTAGAAAAACAAGCCATGGAATGGGAGAAAATATTTGCAATATACATAAGAAATAAATTATTATACCCAGATATACATATTGTATTTTTAAAACATGCTTTCAAATCAATAATAAAAAACCAGATACCACAATAGGAATAAGAACACGCAGTTTGCAGAAGATGAAAGTAAATGGCCAGTAAATATAGACAAAGCTCTACTTCATGAGTAATTAGGGGAATGCAACTTAAAACAAGGAGCTACCAATCCACACCCAACTATCGGCAAACGTTTTTAAATTGGGCAGTTACAACTTTTGTAAGATGAAGGGGGACGGGAATTCCGTACCCACTAGTATGAATGTACAGTGGTACCCAATTTTGGAGAGTAATTGAGGGCTATCTAACAAATTTGAAGACACTTGTACCCTATGACTTAGCAATGTGATTTCTCAATGGAAACGTTTGCTCCTGTGTATAAGAGTTAGAATGAGACATGTACTGAGAAAGAACACCCAAGTCCACCGTATTGGTCATAGGGGGAAATGGAAAGCAGGCTAACCATCAATAGGAGAATGGATAGACAGCATCAGAGTCCTACAATAAAAAATTTTTTAAAAAAGCATAGGATAAAATAAATTTACTAAAGTTATATATGCAAGCTCAAAAACATAATATTCAGTGGAAAAATTTAAAAAATAAAAAAAAAACAAGGATAGTTGGGTGCAGCTGTGTGCACCTGTAGTCCCAGCTACTCAGGCTAAAGTAGGAGGATCACTTGAGTCCAGGAGTTCAGGACAGCAGTGAGCTAGGATTGCACCATCTGTGAATAGCCACTGCACTCCAGCCTGGGCAATATAACAAAACCCCATCTCAAAAAAAATAAAAAAATAAAAAAAAATAACAACAACAACCAAAAAGCATACAGGCAGTATGATACCATAACTTTGTTTCTTTTTAAGTCTACAAACCATTGTCAGATAACTTATTGAAACATAAATCTGTTGTAAAAGTATAAAAATATGCATAGGAATGATGACCACTGAGTTAATCTAAGGCGGATGGAGAGGGCTGGGATCACAGAGAGGCACACAAGGGTCCATTTCATCTCTAATGTCAGGGTTTGATAATGACAGTGGGCAAATGGGTAGTTGTTAGGCTCTCTTCCTTTTGGAATGCTTGAAATAGTTCCTGATTTTCAGAAGGACATTTTCATAAAGAGGACTAAAGCGCCTCTGGTGGGAATACCTGTCTGTAGCTGGGAGCATCTGCCATTGCTGACGCCCCATGCCATGAATTCACACGGGCGCCTCGTAACCAAAGAGACACAACCTGCCTCTGAGAAGATGACCTGTATTTCTTAATATGATGTCAACTTACTTTATGCCACAGCCACGACTGACAAGAAGGCAAGAAGGTAGAAAATTTTCTCTAAAAATGAAGGAAATGTTGCTGTTTACGAAGCAGTCCAAATGTAATGAATATTTATCGGTCACAGAATCCAACCTGCCAAGGCACTCTGATTAATAACAGAGTGGGATAACGCAACCTGGTAACCTTTTATGATAAATTATAGGCTGTGCACTGGTGGTCTGGGGCTGGCAGGGGGTGAATAGCAGTCCTAGCCCCCTCCTCCTGAAGGACTTCGTATGGAGAGTGGCAGGCTCCAAGAGCCGTGGACAGGGGTGCAGCCACCTGAACCCCTTTGAGGGGTCAGGGGTGGGGAGAAAGTTGTAAAACTCTGGGATGTGCTTGAAATTTCTGTCAACTGGAGGAACAGACGGATTCAGGGGAGGTCGGTCCGAGAGGAAACGCAGCAGTGTGCGGAGATCTGCCATTAAACCACCTCAGCCTTAATGGGATGAAATTCCACGGCAGATAACTTTTCTCTCAGCATCCTGCCCGTCTTCCATAGAAGACAGCCTGCATCAGGCTGGGTGCCGACGAGTCAGAAATAAATGGTCTGCTGTTGATATGCGTGTTTTAACCCCTGTGAACATTAATGAGAGTTTTGTGTACGTATTGATTGCCAAAGAGGCCTAAAGTTTAAAGCATTCATTCTGAATTCCAAGATATTTGTCAATTCCTCCCAGACCCCCGGTCCTCATCAGCACTTGGTATTTTGAACTTCTTTTCTCTGCATATTTTAAAAGAAGAAATGTAGAGGCTTATCTAATCTGATCCTATGTCTCTGAAACCCACGTCATTTAATGGGTCCGTCGATATACATCCATATTTAGGCTGAGATGAATGGGCATGGCTGTGCATTCGCCTTGGCAGCAGGGCTGGGCATCAATCATGAAGATTAGTCCTCATGCAGACACATCAGCCATTTGGCATCCTGGTGCCCCCAGCCCCCACCTGATATGGTTGAAGACACTTCCAATATATCAATAATGATCTGTGTCCAAAAACTTCTCAGGGGGATCACATGAGCTGGGGGGAGATATATTTCCTCACGCCCGTATTACAGTCTAGTTGCCTGTGCTTCCTGGAACCCCAGAGGTGACCTCCCAAGCTTTCTGAAATACGGACCAATTTAGCTCCCATCTGCAGATGTCACTGGCCACAGCGGCCCTCCAGCAGAGAGAGCTAAGGTCCCGCTGAGTGGGTATTGGAGGGAGCCGGCCTCGACAGCTCTGGTTTTGGGGTGCAGTGTGCAGAAGCTTGCTCCAAACCCACTGTCCTTTCTCACAACCGCCCCACCTGCCAAGCACCGGCTCCCATCTTCAGGCCAGTCTGTTTTCACTGCTTTACAGACTCTTGGCGACTTTTCCTTTTCAATGCCACCTAGCAGCCGTCTACTTGGGGTTCCTGGGGGATCGTGGGACTCGCAGAGCCCCGCCCCAGCTGCCCGGCTCTGGGCTCTGTGGGTCCATGGAGAACAGCCCTGGACACAGCCCCACCTGCCTCCACTTCCCACCCACGTGGTCTGCGTGAGTTAGGGACCCTGTCAAAGGCTCGATTTCTGAACCTTCCTGCATGAGGAGCACACTACCCACCTTAGAGTCCTGGGCGAGCCAAACTGATGTGCTGGGGACGTGCTGGGTGTCTGCTGCTGAAAGCCCAGGTGCTGTGTCCACTCAGAGGGGCTGCGTTTTCCTCCCAGCATCATCCCAGAGCCTAAGTGCACAAAGAGAGGTGGAAACAGAGAAACAGAGTGGAAATGAACACGAGTTCCCAAATGACAGGGAACTGGTGAAGGTGGTGTGGCTTGTGCCTTCACTAAGGGCCCAGTGAGACCAGGGTCAGCCAATAAAACACAGGGTGCCTGGTCAGATTTGAATTTCAGATAAGCAATAAATGCTTTGTAGTATAAGAAGTTTTGAGTATACTTATACTTACATAATCACTTACAAGTTCTTCCTTGTTCACCTGGAATTCAAATTAACTAACCCGGGGAAGGAGGGAGGCAGAGAGAAGCTGCAGCTTCACAGGTGAGAGAAACAAGGATCGCACAAGTCCCTGGAAACACAGACAGGAGGAGCCAGGCGAGCAGGTGCCAAGTCCCCAGGTGTGGCGAGCGGAGCCTCGGAGGAGGCACTGGGGGCAGCTGGACCATGCTGTACCCTCCGCTTCCCCGCACACAGGCACTGAGCAGAGGCCACACTGCTCACTTCCGGGTGGACCCAAGGCACTTGTATAAGCAAAGCAGCTCTTTCAGCTCCTCTGCAGACTCAGGTAGGGTGGGGTTTGTTTTTTCTTAATCTTTGGTAAGGGACCAGGCAGAAAGACCAAAAGTTCATCCTACACTTATATTTGGGAGGGAACCAAAGGAGGAAAGAAGCTTAGTCTCCTACTGAGGAAAATATCCAAACTTAATTACTTGGAGCCCAATTAATATTGGAAAAGATGCTCTGGTTCTCAGAGGACGGTTACGTCATCCCTCGCACAGATGCACTGTGTCCTCCTGCGGGGATTTCTAGGACCAGAAGAACATTTAACTTACATGTTACAGGAATTTTGCCATTTGGGACAACTTATAAATGAAAACGTACAGCTTAAACAGGTCACTCGCCCTTTTATTCATCAGAAAAGTTTCAGGCAGTGGCCTGGACTGAAGAACGCTATCCCTTCTCCCCAGGAGAAACAGCCTAGGGCGGTCAGCAAGGCACCACCTGCAGGCCAGATCCAGCCCCCTGCCTTCTTTATGTGAGCTAAGAATGGTGTTTACCATTTTAAATGGTTGAAAAAAAAAATCCAAAGAACAAATTACCTTGTGGCTCATGGAAATTCTATGAAATTCAAACTGCAGTGTCCACAATGAAGTTCTGTGGGAACCCAGCGAAGCACATGCATGCTTATGCATTGTTGATGGTTGTTTTCCTGATACAAGGCAGAAATGACTAATCGCAGCATCTGCAAAGATGAAAATACTTACTGCCTGACCAACAGAAAACACTTTGCCAACATGAAAATATAACTGCAGCACCATGCAGCAAGAGTTCCCAGGGGGCACGAACAAACGCAGAGGGTAGGAGGCTGCTGGAGGAAGCTGCCAAAGGCCTTGGGACTCCTTATGGATGTGCTGGGGATGAGAGTGAAGATACTGGGAAGGAGACAGCTTGATGAGACGCACCTACAGGAGCTTGTGGGGCACCAAAGATGCTCTACGCAGACACACAATGGCACGTGGACACTGACTTAGAGAGACAGGAAGCCTCTTTTGTAACTGTTAAATACGTTCATGAGAAGACAAACTCTGGGAAGAAATAGTTTTCAAAATAGTACGATGAAGTTTTTCTGATTTAAATGATCCATCATGATGTTCTAGACTTCCTGCCTCTGAAAGCCCTTGTACTTCCATCCATCCCTTCTCCTTCCCTTCCAGAGTCTTTAACCTGTCTACTAGATTCTTCCTTTAATGAGCCTGCAAAAACCCCCAAGAAGAAAACCTCTCTGTACCCCCATCCCCTTCCTGATTCCTCCCATTATACTCTTCACCCTAACGTCAACCTCCTCCCCACATCACCTCTAAGAGCTGTCGACACTTCCCAACCTCCCATGCATTCCTGACTGGTTCTGCTTCTGTTTCTCCACTTCTCTGATCAACGTCAACAATGATTTCCCTGTTGTGAGGTCAAATAGCATCGAAAAGCCTCATCTTCCACAGATTCTCAGCTGCCCCGAGTCCTGCTAACGTCTCTCCTTCTTCTTGTAACACTTTCTTCCCTCGGCTTTCGTGGCTCCACCATTTTCTCGTTTTCTTCTTACCTACCCATCTTCTTCTCCTGACCCGACTCAGCCTCCCATCTTTCTCTTTTAAATACTAAAATGTCTTAAGACCTGGTTATTTCTCATATCTTGTTCTCTCCTGCTAGGTGACCTTAACCTGCCTTGTCATCCATATCGTTGGCAAGATCTAAACAAAATTAGCTCACGGCCGAGCATGAGTGGCTCACTCCTGTAATCCCAGCACTTTGGGAGGCCAAGTCAGGAGGATCAGTGGATCACTTGAGGCCAGGAGTTGGAGACCAGCCTGGTCAACATAGTGAGACCCTGTCTCTAAAAATCTAATAAAAATAATAAATAAATAAATACAAACAGTTCATGAGAAAGGCTTTTTCCTTCTTCATGAAGAATCAGTCAGATTTGTCTTTTCTGAAGCCCCACTGGAAGAATTAGATTAGTTCCCTTCCCTGAAAACCTTAAAAAAATCCCCTTCATAGATGTAAACACTCTTATCTTCCATTAATGGTTTCTCTGTCCTTTCCCTATTAGAGTTAAGTCATCTTCATTCTGGAAACTAACAAAGGCTCCATAGCAGATGCTCAATAAACACATAAATGGACTGAAGAGAGGATCATGATGATAAAGCACTTGGGGCATCATTAGAAAGAATAAGGACTTACATATCCCAAACCCGAATAGTCCTTCTATAATTGCCCAGTGTCTTCATAAAACCTCAAGACATTTTTGTAACATAAAAAGTAATTCTGACAACATTTTAGATCGTGAAGCTAAGCCTGCTTCTGTTGGTTGCAACCATGGCTCTGCTGCTTACTGGCTGTGTGACTCTAGGAAAGTGCCTTCACATGTCTGAACTACAGTTCTTCAACTACCAGATGAGTTCAATGGTAGCTCCCTCTCAGACTTGTTGAAAAAAACAAACAGTGTATCTCACGTCAAGTGCTAAGGGCAGTGTGTGGCACACAATAATGACTGAATAAATAATAGTGAAAACTCAGTCTCCAGGCAAAGTAAAATAAGGAAACAGTAGCAGAGAATAAGAGGGAAACAGTTCAACACAGGCACTACCCTACACCCAGACAAGGACAAAATAGTTTCATAAAATATAGGAAATGCCAAAAGGCTGTCTTAATTTCCACTAAGGAGCAATGGCTCACCCCACCTTCACAGTGACCCAGCAATAAAGCCAGGAGACAGACTCACGCTGTGTTATCACCTAACCATATTATATCAGGCTTTTGTTATATGTAGTTGTTTAAGTGGATGCACAGCTTAACCTGTGGTAAATTTAAATCTGTTTAATGACTTGCATTATAACAAGCTCCTACATAAATAACAATTCCCGGGAGAGGAGGCTGTCTGGAGTCCCATTACTACCTCCTTCTTCCTGATAACGCACAACGCAAACGGGATGAACCGGATCACAGAGCATTTATCAAACACACATTTGTGCACCGTGCAGTGCAGGGCACCGATCAAAATATGGGGAAAATTCCCATTAATCCGAGCCACAGGCAGGCCTCCCACGCTACAAACACTTGTCCATAAGAACAGAAAACCACAGCCTGCATGCAAGTCACCTTTAGGCTGCCCATCTACCCAAGCCTAGGGCCACGCCTTAAGGAGAGGTACCTCGCTCAGCCCTGTACACAGATCAGCAGGAGGGCAGGGTTGGACACAGGAGTGGGGACCTCCGCCGCTGGCCAGGCTTCGGGACCCCTGCGGCATCAGTAGACTTCAGTGTAAATCTCTAAGAAGCTCCTGACAGACAGGCCCCCTGACAGCCATGCAATTACTGCTGATGGCCGACCTTCCACGAGGTACCTTTGAATTATAGGCATCTTATTAGAAGCCTCTGACCTCTTGAATTTGCGAGGTAGACATCGCCTGAAAATCCAATACCCTTATTTATGCCAGCTCTGCAAAAAGGAAAAAAGTAACTAAAAGCAGACAGATGGATAGACAGACATGCATCTGCGTTTAAAAGACAAACGCCCTTCTTGCCCAGAGGGCTCCTCATACCAAAGCTAGCTGGGTGCCCAAAGCCAACAGCCCTTCTGGTCTTTGATTCAGGTTCTACAGAAAAAGTTTTAGTCCCCTCTAATTTCAGAGGAGTAGAGGGAATAAGCAAAACAAAGCAAACACACAAGAGGTTTCAGCTGTACTTGTGCTTCTCCCCGCTCCCTTGGGCCTGGAAGAAGCCGGGAGAGTGGGGAAGGTGGCGTGAGAATGTCCCCACTGGGCTTCTAGAAAACAAGGAGGGGCAGGGCTTCTGCTGAATGGGTGGGTGGGGCATGCTGGGGAGTGTGGAGCCAGTGCAGAGGGGAGGAGCTAGAATTTCCCAGGCCTAATTTAAGAGTGCGTAGTCATCCAGGAACAGGGGTGGGACAAAGGCAATGGGCGTGGCCAACAGAATGAGGCGGAGCTAGTAAAGAGAGCCAACCATTATAACTGAGGGAGAGCTTCTCAGACAGGGTGTGGCTGGAGGAGAAGGGGTGGAGCTAGGAAAGAGGGGTGGAGTTAATCTGGGAAGGAGGAGCACGACCAAGGAGGTATTTTATAATTTATCCTGTAAGTGGGGGATCTCATTTTTTTAATTAAAAAAATTAAGAAATTTTAAAGCCCTGGGGAAAGTGACCAGGCCACCTGGTGCCAATGCATCACATGGCCTTTAATTTTCCTTTTCTGGATGAGCCACGCGCTGATCCCTTCAGAATTCCAGGTATGGGCGACTCCTGCCTTCAGCCTGGAGTCCTCTGCTAGGAAGACCCTGATGACATCAGACATCCCAGAAACTCTGTCGCCTTTTTGCTAATCTCCATCTAGTCAGTTTATGTTATGTAAGCTGTTTAGGTTCAAGGGTGTTTCACTGGCACAGCTTACTGGGGACTGCATTTTCTCTGGGGTGCTTGGCAAGCTCTACATCAAAGCCTGATTGAGCAGAAAATATGTGCTAATGTTCACAGCAGTACTCTATTATAGTATAAGTGTGCTTGTAAATATTCACTACATGTTATTACGCCATTTGAACCAAGAATATTGGAAGGTGAAAGGTCGGCCTAATGCTCTCTCCGGAGGCAGCAGTTTTGAATATAACCAAATGGGATAATGGTCGGGAATGCCCAGAGGGGGCAATGGAACACGTCGTAAAGAATTGTGCTGTGAGTTTTAAGTTTTCAGGACAACAAAGATGCCAACGAGATGGCTCATAAGCAGTCATTATTAATGGAATGACAAGGCTAATGTTAAGCAGAATGTCTTTGCGACAATAAATCTTGTCCCTGCGCCATTAGTACTCCTTACAACTGCAAATAGCAGTTAGGTTATAACCTAACATGGCAGAATTTTATCCTCTCAATCTCTAATGTATTTTATAATGCTGTTAAAGTCAGGAATTGCAACTGTTTAAGCTCACTTAATCTAGGAGAAGTTTAAACACGAATTTTAAATGCAAAAAACTGCTTTGATATTAGTTTTTCTTAATTAAAGAACAGCTCTTTATAAGAAGTAGATCTTTTTAAACGTGCGTCAGCCTGTAGTAGATGGGCATTGTTGAATTTTAAATGCCATACTTTTATTCAAGCTCAACTTGGACTGCCCCATGCGATGTCATATTTAAAAAAAAAATTTTTTTTACTTTTGTGGGAGAGCCAGGTCGCACATTTATTTGTTTAACTTCAAATGTACATTGTGTTCAAGCTCCTATTGGGAGTGGATTGATCTTTTAAAATAACTTATATGTATGCATTTTCCACACAGTTCCTTTTGAAATTATGTTCTAATAGCTTGCCCTGTCTTCCCATTTGACCTCCTTTATATATAACAGAATACTTGGAAGAAAAAACTGATTATTAACCCCCCTTTTTTATTTTTCCTTCTAAATGACCACAAGAACACTGAGAACCAGAAGTTAGTACTGAAACTGGAGAGCAACCCAAATGGAAACAGCAGCCACCATTCTCCACAGGGCCTGCTGGGACCACCCCTGCAGGGTGGTGGGCTGGGAGAGGACCCATGCCACAGCCAGGGCCCATGGGAGATGGTGTCTAGAGGGACTCTGCTTTGGGGCTGCCATCACTGCAGATACCTGAGGGGAAGCTGCCAGCTCTTCTGTCCCCACCCCAGAATCTGCTCTGCACAGAAGGCAGAGGACTCTAGGGTGGCCTGACCCAGCCAGGTCTGCAGGGTGAAGCCCACCTGCCTCCAGCTGCACAGTTGGCCACAGAACATCTGGGTTACCTGGCCAAGCCTGGGAGCCAGCTGTCACCAATACCCTCCGTGTGCTCTGTAGACTCTCCGCCGCGTTCACTGAGAGCACTTTCCATCAGATCCATGGTGCTGCTCATTCTGGCCACCGATCCCCGCTCCTTACGAAGGTATCTCCCTCAGAACATGGTCGCCAAGGGCCTGAGGGTGTGTCCTCGCAGAACGTTCTACACAGCAAGACTAGCACGTTGCTAAAGCTGGAAGCTCCTTGAAGCTTTTCCAGCAGCTCCTTTGGAGGAAATTTAGGGTCGCTTGTCAATTTCAGTTCCTTCCCAATACAAACCTTCAAGTTTACCGCCTTGTTAACAACAATCACCAGCATTTGTGTGTCTCTTCATGGCATACACACGCACTCTCACATCTATTATTTCATCTTTTTTCACAACCTATCTCAAGGATGAGGAAACTGAGGCAGGGAGGGGCCTAGGCTTGAACCGTGGTCCTCTGAGTCTTAGTCTGACTCCCACCTCTGGACCCAACTGCTTCTCATCCTGTGGGGCATGAAGTGTCACTGATTTCTAGATTGTAACATTGTAAAGTCGCTTTTAGATCCCTGCAACAATATTGTATTATCAATGTGAAGGAAATGGCACATTTTGATTGCTGTAATTCTTACTTTTTAAATAATCAACACAAAAATGTTTTCAATTCTTCTTGACATAAAATCTCCACATATCTCTTGACTCTTCCATCAAACAACTGTTTTTAACCTTTTAGCCTAGAATAATAAAACTGGAAAGAGCTTAGGGTCACTATACAGGTAAGAAATTAAAATGCAAAAGGGAAGAAACACCTTTGATCTGAGGGTGAGGGAGGTCTAGTGCCCAAGTAAGTCCAGGATTCCACATGCTCTGTGTTTGCTGAAGCATGTTAGTTCACTACCTGACCTGAACTTCTAATTCCTACAGGAGCCACAACAAGACAAGATCAGGCCAGATGTGCTGAAGTAAAAAGGTCTCCATGCGGGTTAAATGAAAGGAGCAAGCTACAGACTATGCATAATGTACCCCCATCACACATGCGCACATGCGCACATGAATGTCTACATGCACACGTGCAGGTGCATGCATACACTGGCATGCATACATGCATACATGCACCTGTGTGTACAAGTATACACGTGCACACATACAAACATATGCATACATACACCCACACATGCTTACACCCCCACATGCACACTATATTTCCAGGTGTGCATATATCTGGAGGAAGGGCACACAGAAAGTTGATACCAGTGGTTCCCCTGGGGAAGGACCCTGGGATAGACATGGGAGAGGCAGGGAATTTGACTTTACTTGAATTGTTGAACATTCTTAAGTTTACAAGAATTGTTTAAAATTCTTATACAGATAAACATGTATCTTGTCAGATCACTGTTGCTAAAAAGAACAAGAAGGGGCCTGGCTGGGCTTGAGTAGTATGACAAGTGTCCCCAAGTATCCTGCAGACCTTGGATCTTTTCCTGGAAGATGCTATTTTCAAGTAACCTCAGAGCCTCATGCTGAGCCGATGAAACCTCAGGGCTGCAGGGTCAGAAGGAGAGAGCTCTCCCTTGGTTTTCAAAGGTTCCGGCTCTGCCCTGCACAGTGGGCATCACGGCAGGGCTCTGGGCCCCTCTGCCCAGGCCTGAGCTTCTCAGGCAGCCGGCTGAGCCCACACTCCTGGGAGCCACCAGGGAGCCTGGCCTCTCCAGCAGCAGCTGGACGCTGAGAGGCTGCCCAGGCAGGCTCTGCCCAGCCGGGGTGGGAACTGCGATCCGCCACCCAGAGGGAAGTGCTTTAATTGAAAATTTATGTTTAATTGAAGAGTCACCTGTTTTATGTGAGATCAGAGAGCAGGCTCCCCTCAGATTTGTAATGGGGACAAGAAGTATATCATTACATGTTTACTTTGTAAGGGATGGAAGTTTCATATTTAATTCATACAAGGATTCCTTGGCTAGGAAAGAAAGGTTTTTAAAAGCCAGGCTCACATAGATATTGAAAACACCCAACATCTCTATTGCACAGGTTTCTGTTTTGTTGGCTTATATCCTTCTAAACTTGGTGGTCAGCAGAAGGAAAAACACTAGAAAGGCCGCATCGTCCTCAGATCATTCAACAATTACTGTGAGCTTGAAAGCCAACTTAGAAATCAATGCCATCAGAAAAAGATTGTGCAGAAACACAATTAAGGGCTAATAACTTTATTATATAAATAGCTCATACAAATGGGGAAGAAAAACATAAACATCCCAATAGATTAATGGGAAAAGGGCAGAAACAAGCAATTCCAAGGGGATCGAATGCAAAGTGTAATGTGACAGAAACCATTTAACCATATGGTTAATAATAAAATGAGTATGAAACATGGTGCCATTTTTGACCCATCCAACCAGCAGAAATTTTTAATGGTAATATCCAAAACTGAGATGGAGCAGTGAGATCGGAAATTCTCATATAGTGCTGGGGGCAGGAGAAACCAGGGCGGCACTTCTGAAAGAAAATTTGGCTGGTAGTAATGTGAACCTTAAAATATTCATGTCCTTTGACCTCATTATTTTGTTCTGGGACTCTAACCAAAGAAAACAATCTAAATAGATTGAACTTTATAAAGATGTTCAGAGAAGTGTTATTTATAATAACAAAAACTTTAAAACAGCCTAAATGTCGAAAAAAAGAAAAGAATGGCTAAGCAAATTACAGTTGTTGCATTGACTAGAATATCATGGAATCATTACAAGCTGTATTTCTATTGACTATATTATAACATTTTTTGAACATTCTCATCAAAAGGAGAATTAAGCAAATGGAAGTTTATATTCTGATTGATCACAATGAAAAAACAAACCTACAGGAAAGAATAAGTCTGAAAGAAAATGTACCAATATATTAATTACAGCTGGGAACAATGAATGATGTCAATGCCTTTTTTGTTTGTTTAGTTTCCAAAATGCTCCTCATGACAGTGTATTACATTTTAAGTAAATATAAAAACACATTTTAATTGTTTTTCTACTTAAAAAAAAAAAAAACCCTGGGAAGATAGATTGTAGTGGGAAGTTTCAGGTTAGCCCCTCGTTTTACTGGTCAGGATATGGAAGCTAAGAGGCTCTGTAGTGCCCTAAACCACAGCACTAATTAGAGAATGGCACCTCTGTAGAATTTGTCACTCAGTATTTGTTAATTGTATCAACTCCCATTAATTAATTAATTCTAGAGGGATATTATTTTCTAACTAGGAGCATGTTCTGGGGAAAATCACTACTTCTCTCTCTCACCCAAGAAACATGCTTTGAGCCCTCAGCCGGATAAACAGAGGAGCAAAGGTGGGATAACAGTGCCATGCAGCAAATGCCACAACACCCCACGCGGACAACCTTCGCTTCACTGATGAGCACGCAGAGAATGATTTTAAAGGAAAAAATAACTTACTGGCTAACAACTAAGTACCCGCCAGGTAGTAGGAATTCATGGATTCATTTCACGAAATAAAAACTTCTACTATGGTCGGTGTAGCAAATTTCACTTGCAGACACGTTTGCAAAATAAGCACATCTTCACAATGGCCCAAACATCAGTTAAAGATCCTGCCTGCCTAGATGTGGAGAAACCCACCCAGTGGTCAGGACCACCCCACGTGGGCAAGGAGGGTGACATGCAGCAGAGAGAATGCCACATCGGCTTCCTGAAGGGTAACAGGAGCCCCTCCTTTGGGGCCCATTCCTCTGCATCCAGCCCCCTCCTCTCAGACACTGTATGGAGCCACAGTCTGAAGCCTGGGGGGCCCCTTCCTGGAGGTGATTGTGCAGCTGATTCTGAACAAGCTGCGCAGTTGTGATCACTTTTTCAGAGCTTAACACTGCGAGAGTAATGCCACTGGGTATTATCAACTCCACTGAAATCACTTGCTGGTATAAAGATAAATCGGGACTACTAATGCCTGGTGAATACATGACTCTATACTTCTTTTACTTAGTGAAACATTTAATTAGTATTTACTCGAAAATTACTATCAATTACCAAAAATGACTACAAATTACTAGCAAAATGGATACATTTTCTCTCTACCACCAAAATAAATTCAATTACTAACTTTAAGTAATTGCGGGTAATTTATTTCTTGGAGGGCAGAGAGCCTATAGATAAACTGGAAGGAGATGATTAAGATGCATGGTGTGGCTGATTTATGAGGGGAACTTAAATAGCTAAATCTGGGTGGTTGAGCAAGAAAGCTGAAACACCACCGCAAGATTCCCACAAACAGCTGCCCAGCAAGCGGAGTCCTGTGTGGCTCAGCCCAGGAGAGGGGGAGGCTGCAGTGCCAAGGAGATCAACTTAATCAGGAGCTTTCTGCTAAAATACTTAGAGGATTTCTTGATGGTGAAATCTGAGATCCTAATACGGTCTCCCAAAGGAAGTTGTCAACACCTGAATCTTCAACAGGACAAAAGGAGAGAGAATACTTTGCAGAATGATTGCAGAGGTTTTCCTTAGAGGGAAAGGGAAGATTTAGATGCCAAGTTTTACACGATTTGTTCCCCTTCAGGTTTCAGCAAAAGAAAAATGTCTTCTGTCCCCCAAGCCTAACATAGAAGCAATCACAGAGACCAGCACCTGCCAACAGTGAGGTTTGGTCCCTGGGGGAAGGTCACAGCCCTGTCCCTGCTACTTGGGCACCAGGGGGGTGCATAGATTGTGAGGTGGCCACGGGCAGTCATCCTTTAAACTGGCACCTCCTGCCCACGCTGGACGTGCCCACACCATCTTCACCCCTCGGAAGTCTCCGGCCCAGAGTGCTGCAGATGCCAGCTATTTCGGAAAAGCCGTGTAAAAAGGCACATTAGTGAGTACTGAATGACACCTGTGACTGATGCAGAAGATCATTACAAATGATGACTCAGATTTCCCAGGTCCGGGATGCAGTGAGGCATCATGGTGGGTTCCAGTCCAGTTGTCCAGAACTCCAAATCTCCCAAACTGTGTGACTTGCAGCAAAACACTTAGCCACGCTCAGTCTGTCTCTTCATCTGTAAAACGAAACTCAAACTATGACTTCAGATTAAACAAACTGTGGTACATTCATACAATGAAACAGTGATCAGCAATAAAAAATAAAAAGGAGATTTTTGCTCCATGAAAAGACACAGAGGAACCTTACACATAAATCGGGCGGCAAAAGAAGAGGAGGTACTGCAGGATTCCAACCATGTGACATCCTAGAGAGGGTAAAACTATGGGGTCAGGAAACAGATGAGCAGCCGGAGGGTGGGAGAAGGAGGGTCGAGTAGGCGGAGCTCAGGATTTGGTGGGCAGTGAAACTGTTGTGTATGAGACTGTGATGGTGGATACGTGATGTCACACGTTGATGCAAGCCCGTAGCATGTACACCGCCAAGAGCAAGTCCTAATGGAAACTCTGCACGTTAGTTACTATTAAGGCATCAATATTGGTTCATCCACGGTAATGGATGTAATGGAGGGACAGCCTACGCGGGAACTCTGTACTTTCCACTCAGTGTTCTGTAAATGGAAAATTGCCCTGAAAAATCAAATCTAAAATGCAAACAACTACTTCACAAGGCTGCTCTCGGCACCAAGGGAGGCAGAGTCATAACTTGGAAATGGCACAGGCAGAAGTCAAAGTGACTTAGCCTGGACCTAGGCTTGGTTCTGGTGTTCAAGCCACACACAGTGTAGGATTTCCACGCCCATGCTTGCCCCCTTACGGTTCTGCCTCGTGACAGAGTCCGTTCAGCAGTCAGTAAGAACAGACCGTGGCCCCAAGAATGACATTCTCAAATCCCACATGCAAGCAGCACGCCCCTTCCACGGGGAGTCCCCCCAGAGGCCAGGGCTGGAGGGTTGGTGGCAAAGGCGATTAGTGGATGACGTGGAACCTTGGTTCACTGTCTGTGCCACCAAAACACAGTCGGTCCACTTCCAGGAGTCCAGGCCTCCCTCCAGGACCCCACACCCGGCCTGTTGTCTTGGAGGCCTTTCTTACTTCTCAAAGTTTGGCTGGTTTCTCTCCCAGGGAGCCAATGCTCTGGGACACTTTGGTGTGTGAGCAGCAGCTCCTAATGCCCTCCGCTTCCTGTTCACACTGGTTTAGCCATTCAGTCATGATGTCATAGCATCCCGGGGGAGGACGCTGCTGCCAGGCCCCCGTTGGTGGGGAAATTCCGTGAAGCATTAAAAACACACGTAAGAGGAATCTCTGTCCCTTTCACAATGTTAGTGGCTCAAGATGCACGGTAATGTATTCCTGAGAGCCACATTTACCATCCTGAGTGGGGTAGTCAAGGACAAGGACCGCAGGCTGCATTTCTGGGGCCGGAAAGAGAGGTGTCTTTATATCCCGTGTGCAGGGTACTGCCAGGCTGAGCTCACAGTGACCACACATGCAGGTCATACAGAGATGCAATGCGGAGGGCATCCCAGAGGTGGCTTGGGGACAGGCTGAGGACATCGTTTAATAATGTGGAATGGGGATTTTGTTCATTTATCTTAGATTCATGCCCACAATGGAGACAGAGGAGTGAGTTCTTTTGCCAAGAGAAAGAGGAGCCTCCGGTCGATGTAGCCTGAGAGACCCATACGAACACGGTGGGCCGCCCGCTCTGTGCTGCTTTGGGGCTGGATCAAGTCCCCGAGGTGAGTAGCGTTTCTGTAACTCCAATGAAGACATCCTAAGGTTTTGTACCATGTCATACAATATCAATTTAACATTGGGGCTTCTGAAAAATCCTACCACCATATGGAAAAATCAACCCAGACTACTTCCATGTAACTTGCAAAGGCATTTAAATTGGCTCTGAATACAGCCTTAAAGCAGGTTGACAGACACCCTCTGCCAACATTTAGTTTTGACTTCACGTTTCAATGACACTCTGCAATGGAGACGAATATGCTCAGGTGCAGTCAATCTTGGGTTGTTAGGCTAACAGTGTTAGCTGTACAGAATTTGCTGAGAACGTGTTAATAAAAACTAAAAAATAAAGAAAGTACCACATTAGCAGATTGAAGCCGCCCTCTAAGAGGTCCAGGCTTTGCTCTGGTGTGGGCTGAGAGGGGCCTGTGATCAGGCTCCCTCTGGGCAGAGGGAGCGAGGCTGGGCTCCTCTGGCCCCATCTCACCAGCTTCTATGGCTGCGCGCTCTGCTGTGGTGGAGAGTGGGACTGGTCCCTGCACCTGTGCAGAGCAGGGGCCGAGTCAGGCCTGTAGCAGCTGCTACCTGTTTCCATGCCCGGAACTGGCCATGGTGCCCACAGATCCAGCATGGAGCAAGCCTGAGTCCCCTTCCTCTTGCAGTGGAGTGAGGGACCACCGTGCCCACATCCTGGTGCCCTTGGAGCAGGGGCTGGGGGTTCTAAATAGACTGAGGCCCTTGACACCTTCTCCAGGCCACTCCCTCACTGCTGTTTGGACCACTGGGCCATGTTCAGGGCTGCTCCTTTGGGGCCGGCGTCGGGGGTCTTCTCTTCCTCTCCAGTTCCCCAAAGGGTCAAGAGCTTGCCCTTCTTTGCTAACTTCTCCCAGCCCGTGGCCAGATAAACACAGGACACCAGTCAAGTCTGATTCCCAAATAAAACACAAATAACAGTTTATTATATGTATGTCCCAGTAATTTAGTTAAAGTATCTAGGACACACTTATGCTAAAGAAACTTCTCACTGATCTGAAACTCACAGGAACTATCCTACATTGTTTTTGAAATCCACCCCAGTCCGTCCCTGCTGGAGCTGAACTCCATTGCTGGCCTCCCTGCTATCATCTCACGGCAGCACTGTTGATTAAACAAAACTTCTGCAAACTTCTCATTCTCTGGGGACCTTCCTAAACCTTTAGGACACTGACCTAGATCACTATTTTTTTTTTTTTTTTTTTTTGAGGCGGAGTCTCGCTCTGTCTCCCGGACTGGAGTGCAGTGGCCGGATCTCAGCTCACTGCAAGCTCCGCCTCCCGGGTTTACGCCATTCTCCTGCCTCAGCCTCCCGAGTAGCTGGGACTACAGGTGCCTGCCACCTCGCCCAGCTAGTTTTTGTATTTTTAGTAGAGACGGGGTTTCACCGTGTTAGCCAGGATGGTCTCGATCTCCTGACCTCGTGATCCACCCGTCTCGGCCTCCCAAAGTGCTGGGATTACAGGCTTGAGCCACCGCGCCCGGCCTAGATCACTATTAATTGTGCTGCAAATACCTTTCAAATCTGGCGATTCCAGAGTGGAGAGGAGCCACCTACGCTCCCTTGGTCAAAATGCCCAACCCCAACCCTTGCCAGTACCACCGTGGTCTCAGGCCAAGGCCTTTCTCCAGGGCACCATGCCACCCATGTTTCCAGGAACTGGCGAGACGCTCCCTTTCAGTCAACCAGTGTGCACCAGACCCCAGCGCACTCCTCTTGTGTGCTATGCACTCTGCCGTGTGTGGGGACAGACAAGGATGACGTGGGACGCTCCAGACACAAGGGGATGATTTTAACCCAAGTCAAGTCCTCACCGAAAACTTGGGCCAGATGTGCTTTGGAATTCAAATTTTTCAGATTTTAGAAAGATAATGCCTTGTAGTATGGAAATGCTATGTATAGGATATCATGCATAAGACATAATAAATCCCCCAATATATTGCATAAATACGCTGGTGGGCTCCAGGGCAACCTCGAACACAGGACAGGACCAGGACAAGCAAGGGAGGGAACCAGGGCACAAGATTCAAGGAAGTGCTCAGTGCCTGGGTGCCTTACCCGCCTCACCCTAGCCCTGGCACTGACAAACACCTGTGTACTTCTACAGTGACCTAGAAATACTGGCACAAGATGGACGCATAAAGACCCCAAAGAGTCACATGTCAGTTCAGGTCAGCTGGGCCACCGATGAGTTTGGGAGCCAGATGTTAAGAAGGACTCCTTATTTTTCTGAGCTTTGTAAGTGTGGCCCTGGGGGTCTGGGGTGGGGAGCAGGTGCGTGCCGTGGCAGAGGCGCCCGGGGCCTGCCCAGGTGAGTGAGCAAGCCTCTCCAAGGCCTGGCATCTATCTCCCTCCTTCTGCCCCCAGAGAGAGAAGGCACTCACTGTTAACATTGCAGGGAGATCATGGGTGGGAAGCATAAGGACATCTTAGGAGTAGTTCTTTCATCCTGCTCCCCAAGTTGTGAGGCTGCCGAAGAGTTCACCTCCCAGGCTTTAGGAACGCAGGCCAGAGGAGAGAGCTGCAAACTGCTCTCTGGGCCCAGGACACTGCTTATGAGGAGGCCACCAGATTAGAGCTACACCTGAGAATGTAAAACCACTCCTCCTGTGGGCCCTCATCCCAACGACAGGGGGATCTGCGCATCCACAACTTGGGGCCAGGTCAGTTAGAAGCTGTTGTGAGAGGCCTTTCTGACAGCCTCCATCCAGCTCGGCCACCAGGGCAGGGCAGGGGCCCCGGCCACCATGCACCAGCATTACTTTGTGGGATGACATCAGTTGTGCTCAGATAAAATTATAATAGTTCAAAGTGGACTCAAGGAAGGAGCAAGGGCAAAACTCTCTTTATATGCTGCACCTTCTCCTTCAAATCCCTTCACACTCCAGGAGTTTGTCTAAATGGACTCTTAGATAAATAGAACGACATAATTGCTTTGATATACCAACATATCTGAGTGTCAGGTTTGTGAATACATCCCGGGTACGTTGAAAGAAGTGTAATAGGCCGGGCGCGGTGGCTCAAGCCTGTAGTCCCAGCACTTTGGGAGGCCGAGGCGGGCGGATCACGAGGTCAGGAGATCGAGACCATCCTGGCTAACACGGTGAAACCCCGTCTCTACTAAAAACTACAAAAAACTAGCCGGGCGAGGTGGCGGCGCCTGTAGTCCCAGCTACTCGGGAGGCTGAGGCAGGAGAATGGCGTGAACCCGGGAGGCGGAGCTTGCAGTGAGCTGAGATCCGGCCACAGCACTCCAGCCTGGGTGACAGAGCAAGACTCCGTCTCAAAAAAAAAAAAAAAAAAAAAAAAAAAAAAAAAGAAGTGTAATAAAAGAGTAATTACTTGAAGTCAATATCATATATTCTTATTTTAAAGGAACAGTTCTCAACCCTGAAAGAAATTATCATCTACAACTGCACCATCCAATACAGGAGAGCCACTAGTCCCATATGTCCATTTAAATTTTAACTTCAATGAATTCAAACTCAATCAATTGTAAAATTCAGCTCCTAAATTGCACTAAGCACATTTTAAGCACTCAGTCGCTACCTGTGGCCAGGGGCTCCCATATTGGACAGAGCAAATACAGAGCATTCCCATCAGAGCAGAAAGTTCTGTGGAACAGCACTGATCTGCAGATTCAGGAACCGACACTCCATTCCTCACAGGTCATTTCTTTCTTTTGTTTCCCACAGAAGAAGCGGCACCCATCTCATTACTGAAGTTCTTACTAAGGCTAGTGAACTTATCAGAGGCCCAGCTCATGCCCCAGCCAAGACCTACGTGGGTGATGACCCTTGTTGATGATGGCCCTGGCTATCCTCAGCCCGCACCTTGATGTCCAAGGAGATGAGGAAAGAGACCACATAGTAAGGAAGGAGGGCTGAGGGGCCAGATTTCCACTTCACTGGCTGCACAGATTCTGATCTCGGCAAGGCGTCAGCAACCTCCTAGTGGCCAAATCCTTTACGCCCATGGGTATATATGCTCACGGACCCTTCTTCACTTTGATGTCTCTGGAGCATTTGCGACCCTGGAGCATCCTCCTTGACAAAGTCATTCTTCCCTGATTTCTGGAGTCCACACTCCCTGTTTCCTTCCCACCTCCAGCCACTGTTTTCCCCGCCCCCTTGGCAGACACCGCCTCCCACAGGCGTTCCCTGGATGTACCCCTCCTGGGGCTCTGGCCCAGACCCCTCCCCTTCTTTCCACTCACACCCCAGGCTAAAATTCACATCTGCAGGCTGCTGGATTCTAAATCAGATCTCTCCCCAAAGCCCCAGGCCCAGCTGCCTCTGGACATCTCCCCTTGACCAGGAGCCTCAGACAGGACATTCCCACCCAGAGCCATCTTTCCACCACAACACTCACCCAAGACTCCCTCCTCCCTGTGTCCGGTGGCACTTCTCTGAGCCAGGACCTGGCAGTCGCCCCTGAGCCCTTCCTCAACTCACCCCCTGCATTCAGTCCACCACCACCACTGCTGTCACTTCTAGGTACTAAGTCTCTCTCTGGTCTCTCCACGTTTCTCCAGCCCTGCCACTGCTACTCTGATCCAGCCCGGTGCCATTTCTCAATGTATTACCTTCATGCCAACTCCTGGTTTATCCCCTGACCTTGTTCCCTCTAACCCGTGCTCCCCACTGTGCCAGGGAGATCTTCCACAGCTGCAGATATACTCTGGTCATTCTCCTCCCTCAGATGGGTCAGTAGCTCTCCATTGCCCTCAGGACAAGAGGCCAACTCCCTAGAACAGGCCAGGAGTCCCCATAGTGTTTCAGCCTCTCTGGCTCAACTGTGCCATCATGGCCCAAAGCAGCCATAGGCAATCTATAAACAAATGGGTGTGGTGGTGTTCAAAACAAACTCATTTACGAAAAAAAACAAGGAGCTGGCTGGATTTGGCCCAAGGCCTGTAGTTTGCTGAAACCTGTTCTATAGATTTCCAGGTCACTCTCACACAGCTCCTGTGCGGCCTCTCCTCTGAGCCTCTACTCTTGCTATTCTTTCTTCCTGGGATCCTCTCTTTCTCCCACGTACCCAGCCTTCTACTCTCCTGCTGCAATAAACTCCCACTTGTCCAGTTCCCAAGTTAAGTATCTACTTCAGCTGTGCATAGGAGTCTCCAAAACCTGGGGCCCCTTAAGAACTTCGTGTTTTCAAGTTGCGTTGATTTCAGGAAAGTAAATATTTTGGTTTATTGCAGAAACGTAACGGAGAAAAAAATTCATACACACACACACACACACACACACAGACACACACACACATTTATTCCAAATCCAGATGTAACTTACCATTAACATTTTTATATCTTTTTCCCCGACATTTTTTATATATCCATCTTGCTTACATAATTTGAAAAATAACATATAGAGGTTTGAAGTCAGACTTTTTAAAAAATATACATTCTCATGTTGTGATAAGTTATCAAAAAAATACTAACTTGAATGCCAGCATAATTGTCTATCTTGCTAATGCTCCAGAATTCACCTTATGATGCCCCTTTTGGGAGTCTGTTAATTTTTCTCTGTGGGAAATAGCAGTTTGCTTTCCAGTAGGGTGTCCCTGTCACAGCCTCAGCAGCTGCACCCTCGTGAGCATGAGGGGTTATTTATTTAATCTCTGCTTATCCAGCAGGCAAAAATAGCGCCTCATTGCTTTAGTTTGTTGTGTCTTTTTCTTTCTTTTCCTTTCTTTTTTTTTTTTTTTTTTTGAGACTGGTTGAGACAGGGTCTTGCTCTGTTGCCCAGGCTGGAGTGCAGTGGGTGCAGTCATAGCTCACTGCAGCCTCAACCTCCAGCAATCCTCCCACCTCAGCCTCCTGTGTTACTGGGACCAAAGCTCGTGCCACCACACCCAGCTAATTTTTTTATTATTATTATTTATTGTAAAGACAGTTTCCCTATGTTGCCCAGGCTAGTCTTGAACTCCTGGACTCAAGAAATCTGTCCAACTCAGCCTCCCAAAGTGCTGGGATTACAGGCGTGAGCCACCGCACCTGGCCTGCCCTGCTGTGTCTATTTCTTGAGAGTGAGGTTCAGGGGTGCTCCCATGGTTCTTGGCCATTTGTGTTTGCTTCTCTCTTCCAGGCCCTCTCTCTGTGGCCATGTTCTATTCCTACTAGCAACTCGATGTATTTCAAGGGCACACTCAGGGCCTGACTGGGGTCCTTGGAAGGTTGAAGTGGTCCCCAATGGAGGACTGTGCTACTCACTGACCTGTCAGGGGGTTTCTGAATCCACAGCAGAGATAGGGCTGAAGATGCCTTTCCTGAAGGTGTAAACAACAGCAAGGCAGGTCAGGGCAGTGCAGGAGTCACCTGCTATAACTCCAGATTAAGACCACGTGTAGGAGACCTTCAGAGGAGTTTCAGGCTCCAGAGACAATTATGTAGCTCGCCTGATTTAGAGGAGAAAATGAAACCACAAGCAGTGAAGTTGGGCCTTCTCAGGGGCCTTCTTAGACAGCGCAACCAGATGGTGCGCAGAATAGGAAACACAGCCGCCTCATGCACACCTGGGAAGAACTCGGTCCACAGTAATCCCAGAAGCGCCTGCTATGCTTTGAATGCTGGGGTCCCTCCAAAGTTCAGAAGTTAAAACTTAAACCTCGCTGGGATGGTATTATGAGATAGGGCCTCTGGGAGTATTATTAAGTCATGAAGGCTCCTCCCTCAGGAGCAGGATTAATGCCCTTATGAAAGAGGCTCCAGAGAGCTGCCTGGCTTCTTCTACTTTCGCCCTCTGAGGACACAAACACAGCAGCAAGACGCCATCTTGGAAGCAGGGGGCAGCCCTCCCCAGATGCCGACTCTGCCAACACCTGGACCTTGGACTTCCCAGCCTCCAGAACTGTGAGAAAACAAAGCATCTCTTCTTTATAAATTAGCCAGTCTCTGGTATTTTATAATAGCAGCGCAAATGGTCACTATCAAAACACAAGTGGTACACCATTTTTTTTTTTTTTTTTAATAAAAATGCTGCTGACAATGAAAATGAGTGTGGCCCACTCACATGCGGGGAAGTGGAATGGGAATCCGGGCAACTTCAGGGAAGCCATGTGACGACGCACCTAAAAATGACCGCACCCCACCCAGGGCATCTACATCATTTTTAAAGCTCCACAGGCAATGTTGGTGCTCCCCTGTGTGTGAGAACTGCTACACTAGATGGGCTATGATGCAGCCATTCAAAATGCTATTTTTAGAATGTTCAATAGCATAGGAATGGATTTCAGCTTACATGTTTAAAGAAAAAAAGCAAGACACAAAATTATAAAAACTTAAAATACATGTAAAAAAAAACAGAAAATGACATTGAAAGAGTAACCTCAACTGAGTCACTCGTTCTTTTATTTAACAAATTTTTTCTAGTACCGTCTATGGTTTAGGCCAGCAGTCATCAAACTAAAAATTATGGAGAACCACAAAGAGTTTTTGTGTATATAGAACATAGCTATTGATATTTACATATTAAGGACTAAAACTGATTATTTAAAATACATTTCATTAATTCCTCTTTAAAATAAATAATAATAAATCTAATGTTAACACAAAGAACATATAAAGAGAGTGGTATTGTTTTACATTTTTGTAAATCTCTCTAAGTCCCACTTAATAGAAGACAGCTGGATTCCCATGTTTGCTTCTGCATTCAATTTGTTATGATATCACACTTCATGTAGACGCTGGAAAATTCCACCATATACTCATGAGAGAATGAAAGGGAAAAAGACAAACAACATCTTAGTTGTTGGAAAACTAGTTCTGACCTTGTGTTAAGAAAATAGTTTTGACCTTGTGGACTCCTGGAAAGGTCTTGGGGACCCCAAGGGTCCACGGATCGCACTTTGAGAACCACTGGTCTAGACATTCCTGTAGGTTCTAACTGTAAGAAAAAATAATAAAAGCAAAATGAAATCAAGCTCTCTCTCTCAGTCTGTTATATTCTACTAAGAGAAGAAAACATCATGTTTCTGATCGTTGGGTGTTAAGTGCCAGGAAGAAGAGGCACAGGTGGTGATGGAGCGGCTGTTTCAGCTTGGCAGGCAGGGAAGCCCACAGACAAGGCAACACCTAGATGCACTGGTATCTGGGAAGAATGGTTCATTGGTGTCCACTCGGGAGTGGTTTTACGGATTGTTATGCTTCCCTGCATTGTTCAGATTTTCTTTAAGGAACAAGTCCAACTTCAATTTTGAACAAGTTGGTTTTGTTTTGTTTTGTTTTATGAAGGCCTCTTGCAAGGCAGCCTTCATCAATGCAACCTTGAAGCAACGGTCAGCAACATTTTGAAGCCGATTTGAAGCCCCTGCTGTTGCCCACTGGGTGCTCCAGAATCACTTTCTGCTGGTTCCACCGTGGTCATCCTAATGATCCTCAAGGGAAGGGCCCTGGGGACACAGCCATGCAGGAGGCCAGGGACGGCCCCCAAAAAGAGGAAGGACACACATCCAGGCAAAATTAAAATGTATCTCATTATTCTCTGTGGGCACTAACCTGTTTCTGGGCCTCCCCTGATGGACTCAGCTCCGCAGGGTACAGGATGTGGCTTGACCTCTTGTGGGGGTCCATTCTCTCCGTGGCCTCTCAGCTCTGTCTCCTGCACATCCTTCTGCTTCCATTCTAGGACCTGATCACATGGCCCTTGCCACTGCCCTCCTGAGGCAGTGATATCCCAGAAAAACAAGTCAGCCTTTGCCCAAATGAAGAAACAACAGTTTTACTTTGATTTTTTACAAACAAACAGTTTTCACTTTGTTTTATAAGTTTTACTTTAGGTTGGTGCAAAAGTCATTGCAGTTTTTGCCATTGAAAGTAACGGTAAAAAGCTCAATTACTTTTGCACCAACCTAATATGAATAATAAGATTGGATTTCCTAGACATATCAATGAAAACGGTGCCTCTATGTTCCGTATACTTCAGCATAAAGAGAAGATCCTCCCAGGCCCAGAGGACTGCTCGGGTCCCTTGTGTCTCAGGAGCTAGAGTGGTTTCCTGTGACTGCCATAACAAATTAGCACAAACTGAGTGGCTTATGACAACAGACGCTCATTCTTTCACAGTTCTGGAGGACAAAAACCCAAAGTCAGGTTGTTGGCAGGGCTACGCTCCATCCAAAGTCTCTTGGGCAAGACCCTTCCTTGTCTCTTTGGCTTCTGCTGGGCCCAGGTGTTCCTTGGCTGGTGGCAGTGTCTCTCGAGTTTCTGCCTCTGTCTTCACATGGCCATCTTTCCTTATGCTTGTCTGTGTCATGTTACCTTCCTTTATAAGGACACTGATCAAACTGGATCAGGGCCCACCCTTATCCTATATGACTTAATCTTAACTTGATTATATCTGCAAAGACCCTCTTTCCAAAAAAGGTCTCATTCACAGGTATGGGGGTAAGGACTTTGACATATTTTGGGGGTGACACAATTCAACTCATATTAGGAGCCAAACTCACTGAGGGAGAGACCAGAAGGGAGTGCATGCACCAAGGCCAAGAGGACTGACTTGGAAGAGGACTGTGGACAGGGCTTTGGACATGCCAACCGGGAGGTCTTTGCTGAACCCAACAAGAGGATCATCAGGCTAGGGAGGCAGTGAGGGCAGATCCAGCTGCAAGGAGGCTGTCTGCAGAGGGAGCAAAGGACATGCAGACAGTGAGTGTATTCTGTCAAGAGGCTCGTGGCAGAGGGCAGGTGTAAAATCAAGCACTAGCTGAAGGGGTATGTGAGAGGAAGGGGAGAATTGAGTTTTGCAGTGTTTATCTTTTGTTCAACTTTGGGGAATGGACAAGACAACCTTATCCGTAGCTTTACGCTTGCGGTTCCTCCCGGGGCCAACACATTCAAGTAGTTGGCTGATACTGAAACTTCTGGGTGTTTTTTATTTAAATCTTTATTTTATTATTTATATAATTAATACATTGTCTTTGTAGAAATGCTATACAATCTAGGTAAGAAAAAAGTGCTGAAAGGCTACCATAATTAACATTTTGGCGACTATATCTCTCTAGACTTTACGTGCATAAATGCATGCATATTAATATATATTTCAGGCCAGGCATGGTGGCTCATGCCTATAATCCCAGCACTTTGGGAGGCCAAGGCAGGCGGGTCACTTGAGGTCAGGAGTTCAAGACCAGCCTGGCCAACATGGTGAAACCCCCATCTCTAGTAAAAATACAAAAAATTAGCCAGGTGTGGTGGCAGGCACCTGTACTCCCAGCTACTTGCTAGGCTGAGGCAGGAGAATCACCTGAAAGCGGGAGGGAGAGGTTGCAGTGAGTCAAGATTGGGCCACCACACTCCAGCCTGGGCGACAGGGCAAGACTCTGTCTCAATGAAAAAATATATATATATATTTCAGATAAATAAGTTATACCCTACGTCATGTTTTGAAGCTTGCTTTTTTGTTTAACACAACATTGTGAACATTTCTTGTATCAATATGTGTGTACATGTATGCATCTACATTTACCCAGTGACGAGTCTATACATACATTCATGCACACGCACATATATAATGCCATTTTTAATGACTGCATCTATTCCATTCTGTGGCTGTATCATAATTTAATGAGCCAGTCCTCTACTCTTGGGCACTGAGTTTTATTAAGCATCTTTTGACTTTATACATTAGTCTGAATTTTAAGATAAATTGCTGGATCAAAAGGTATCACAATTACAGCTATATATATATATCTCCTAAAGTTAATCATTTCTTTTCCAAATGCCACCAGTTTTGACTCACATTTGGGAAATCCTGCAGAAGAAGAGAAACGAGGCGCCCAGACAGCGCTGCGGTAGCGGCTTCAGTGCACCCTCACTTCCACACCGGAGGGACCATGCACGCACTGTGTGCAGTCTTTTTAAACAACACATATTGTTTGCTTGTTTTTTTTCTAAATGTAAAATTAACATGAGGGAGTTTTTTTAATTTAAAAATGAGGACTGGTTAAATAATGATGCATCACGCAAAGTCAATTTCATTCTGTAAGAGAAAAAGGAAGTCGAAAATGTCTTTCCTATTATATCAAACCCCATTTCATACATGATTGGTCAGAAAACAGTAGAAAAATTTAAATCTTGCCTCCTCCTTGTCCTGATATCCTTGCACTTATTCATGTAATTATTCAGCACGTTTGTACTGAGTACCAAAGTCTGCGAGGCAAGAATAGAGGGCAGATGAAAGGTCCCTGCTTGGACATGTGGAATGCGGATGGGGTAAGGAGAGGTGACCAAAAGCAACGATCGCAACCGGAAAAGATACTAGGACTCCCCAGCTTGAGACATGGGGGCCAGAGCGCAGAGATGAGAGCTAACATCTTGGGAACTGAAGAGAGCCCAGGTCGAAGAAGAAGATAGCCAGCAAGGAAACCCACAGGGCACGAAGATGCAGAAAACGAGCTGCTGGGCCAGGCACAGTGACTCATCCACGTAATCCCAGCATGGTGGGAGGCCAAGGCAGACAGATGGCTGAGCTCAGGAGTTAGAGACCAGCCCATCTCTACTAAAAATACAAAAATTAGCTGAGTGTGGTGGCACACACCTGTGGCCCCAGCCACTCAGGAGGCTGAGGTGGGAGGATCACCTGAGTCTGGGAGGTTGAGGCTGGAGGGTGACAGAGCAAGACCTGTCTCAAAAAAAAAAAGAAGAAAGAAAGAAAGAAAAGAAAGAGAAAGAAGAGAGAAAGAAAGAAAAAAGAAAGAAAGAAAGAAAAAGAAAGAAGGAAGGAAGGAAGGAAGGAAGGAAGGAAGGAAGGAAGGAAGGAGAAAGGAAAGAAAAGAAAGAAGAAAGAAAAGAAAGAGAAAGAAGGAAAGAAAAGGGAGGGAGGGAGGGAAGGAAGGAAGGAGAGAGGGAAAGAAGGGAGAGGGGAGGGAGGGAGGGAGGCAGGGAGGGAGGAAAGAGAAGGGGAGGGGAGAGAAGGAGAGGGGAGGGAGGGAAGAAGCTGCCAGAAAGTCATCAGGTCAACCAAGACTCTTGTTTGCACCGTATCGTATTGGCAAAGGTTGAAAAGGTTGATAAAACCCCATGTTGGTGAAGGTTTCTGGGGTCAGGAAATCCCCATCACTCTGGCTGGACTCCAGTGGGAAACCAGGCTGGAGAACATTTCGCAACATCCAATAAAATGCCAGGCATGATCTCCCGTTGATGGTGCAATCCCACCGTAACCTGTGGAACCACTCACAGATACAAGTGCATGTGCTTCTGTGGGTATTAGTTGTAGTATTGTTTGTGATAGTGGGAGATCCTATACCATAGAAATGCCTGCCCATTCAATGGACTACTCCACAGCTGTGGACAAGAATGGAGGCATCTGTGTGTGCTGCAGAGAGCAGAGGAAACAACAAGCTAGAGGGAAACGGGGTCTCATTGGTGCAGAAAGCAGCACACACGTGCACAGCTGTATAGCTGTGTGCCTGCTGGTTAGGCTAGAAAATGTCTGAAAGGAAATACAAGTTCAGGGCGGTTTCCTCTAGGGAATTTGGCACAGGGATGCTGGGCATTCACTTTTACTTCACAGTTGAATGTTTTACAATGAATACATTTGACTGTTTTAAATGAAAAACAATCACTTGAACAGGAGAGGACTGAGGAGCTCCCATGTCAGGCCAAACATTCCCAGGAAACATCAGGGACCCTGAGTGGTTCCATCACCCACTAGTTGGCAGCAGATCAGAGTTAGCATCCTAGGACTTGACCACTGGTGACTTCTCCATGTCCAATACAACAGAGTGCTATTTTGGCACTGGACGGGTTTGGACTGTCAGAGACTCTGGCCCTGTGGCACCTCAGTGATACAGGATCAGAAATCTGTGCTGGAAGGGCCTTGAGAGCCCCCTGGCCCACTGGGGCACACATCAATCACACCAGAGCTCTGCCTTATCCAGCTGAGACCCAGAGGCCTGAGAAGTTCAGCGACGTGTCCCAGGCCATCCAGAAGAACGTGGTGGAGCCTGCCTGCCTCTGGGCTGCAGTGCAAGGCTGCGCTTTGCCCTGGAGTCCTGATGGCCGGGTACACAGATGGGGCCCACAGAGGACAGTGGGGCATGGAACTCACCAAGGTTAAGTGAGAACAATCATGGTCTGTCTGTGCCCCACATGCTGAAAGAATCTAGTTCGTGACACGCATGGGCTCTTCCAAACAACGCATACTGTTTGGTTCTGGTTTTCTTCCCTATGGTAAAATTAACATAGGGTGGGGAATTGTTATTCCAAAACTAAGGACTGATTAAAAGGATAATAATACATGCAGGCTTTTAAAAGAAGGAGGTAGATATATCCATGCTGACATAGAAAGAGATCCAAGATACATTCCTTGAAAAAAGCAAGGTAAAACAGGTTTATATAATATGATCCCTCGTGTAAAATATAAGCATACACACAGAGACACACGCAAGTATATGCATAACCATCTCCTTACAAGTATGTTTAAAAGTAGTGTCAGTTACTTTTAGAAGAACAATGGAAGGAGTAAAGCTTTCACACAACATTTTGTTTACATTTTCTAACTGTCTTTGACAATTGAATTCTCTTCAGTGCCAAAATAGCACTTCAATGTATTGAGAGTAACGAGCGATCAGGTTCCAGGACGGTAACTCTCGTCTGCTACAAACCCTTTTCTAATACGTATATTGTAGTTGAAATGTATTTTCCATCATGCCAACAGAGGCTATCAATCTGGGTGCTGAAATTTTGGGGTATTTTGTTTCTTCCTTACATTTATCTCAATTTTTAAAAAATGAATAAATTCCATAAAATTGAAACAAAGTTAAAATTGAAGGCACATTGAAGGAAATTTGGAAAATTTAGAAAAAGAGTGAAAAATAAAACTGAAATCAGAAAAGATCCACTAATCCTTGGATAGGCGCCGTCCACCAGGTGTAGCGATTCCTTCCATATAGTTTTCCATGTGGAGTTATGCACGTGTTTTTACCTTGCCATCTTCCTGGCCTTTATGAAGTTTTCACATTTTCTTTCTGTGCATACAACACCCAGTCTTGAGCACATGAACTGAATGCTGGTGTAAATGTGTTCAGTCATCATCATCATCATCATCCTCATGATGCTATGTGTGTGGGTCTTTCTCCTCCTTTTCAAATACTCTGTGCTGTCACTGTGCCAAGTCCCCAGCCCACTCCTAGTTCCTTGGTGCTATAGTCACAGGGCACACCTGTGCCCAAGCAGACGTCTCCCACCCACCCCACGGTCTGCCTTGGTCCAGATCATCACTGCTTCCTAACACCAGCACCCAATTGCAGATCCATGGTCTTAGCACTGAATAGCACTTCATTTAACCACATTCAGCCCCCAAAAGTGCCACAGTGTTTTGCGAATGACTAAAAACAGAGTCCTTCAAGATATTCATGCAGTTCTTACCTGCTACTTCTTGAACATTTTGAAATACCATGGTGGTCCAGGGAATTTCGTAGAGAAAAAGAGAGGTCTGTGCTGATTGGATTATGCCGATGTCTCTCAAGCTTCCGATCTTGTCCTAGCATATTTGGGTGCTGGCTGTGACCCCTCCTCATCCTCCCCCCTCACCTGGCACGCACGGGCAGCACACGGCGTGCAGTTCCATCCATTTCTGTTCAGCACACGGGCCAGAGGCGCCTGCCTCTCACCTGGGAGCCCCTGCTAGAAGCGAAAGCTCTGTGAGATTGCAAACATTTGGGAGAACAGCATCGATACCTACATGGCGTTTGTTTCATACTCAGTCAGTTTTATTACTCCATACATGGGGTTTCCCAACACTTTAAATCCCTTTATATGATCAGCAAAGATCGTGGTTATGACTACATGGAGGTTGCCACTTCTCTGGGTAAAGGTCAAGCTCCCCTTCCACGCAGCAAGGGCAAACATTAAGCCTACTCCCTTTTGCTATTCGGGTGACGCTGGCCCCACTCCTGCTATGTCAGACTTGCCACGGAAATGCCATCCCCCCCTGCCCCATGCTCTCCCGACAAGATTGGGCAGCCTGAAGGCCAAATCACAGATGATTTACCGTAACAAATCCAGGCCACCCCCCACAGCATATCCCAAAGAGGTCAGCTCAATCGGAATATCTTAAAGATGTTGTTAGCGTTGGAGGGGGTTGCAAAGTTGATGATCATTTGTCTTCTCTCCAAATTTTATGTGGAAGAGCCTGCTACCACATGAGAGAATAGTCCTTTTCAGATGGTTATTACTATTTTGAAAAGTCATTTTAATGTCTAATTTAGAGATAATGCTTAGCTCCTTGGGTTTCTCAAGTTTCGAATGATTTCTTTTTGTCTTCTTATAAAATCAAGCTTTTGCTACTAAAATGAAGTTCCCACAATGTATGTAACATTTATTTCCAAATGGTGTCTACTTTTATGGGCAAAAATCATCGGGAAAAGCCACTGGCTACAAAAACTGCAAACAAAATGAATATTTGAATAGCTAATGACTTAAGGGTGGTTGTACAGACATATAAAGTGTGTTAGGGCTTACATTATTTGTCATTAACACATATTCTGAAAGCTTGGCTAATATAATGTGACACAAAATTAGTCAAACACAATTCATGCAATATTGTTTAATTTTACTCCTCATTTAACTTGGTTTTAAGCAAAATCATTATGTCACATGACAACGTTCACTCGAACAAGAAATATTTCATAATGGCCGCTGCCTTTAGAAATGAGTTATTAGGGGCTCCATGCTGAACACATTCTTAACTATGAAAACTATAAAGCTAATAGCTTAATCATATTTTGACACCATCTACATACTTTATGCATTATTTACAAGAAAGATATAAAAATGAAACCACTGAATATCTCACACAATACTTCACAGTCATAGTTAACTGGTTAAAAATATAACACATTTATCTTCCAGGGGCTTTATATTTGCATATAGATATTTGCATACCATGTTGCAATGTGCCGTTAATGTAAAATTTAACCTTTGTTCTTTCCCTCTGATGTGCAAGGTATACTCATTAAGTTAAAAATAATGGCAAAAATAAGTCTTCTGGTGATATACATTTCATAAATTATTCCCCAGAGCAGTGAGGAAAGGTAAAATGTGGGTGGGAAAATGTTTAATTGAATTAATTTCTCATTTTCTGTATTTTTATTTTACAACTTAGAGACAGAGCAATTTGACTAGTCTATGTCAAACCTCTGAATTGCTAAGGACCTCCTCTCAATTACTCAAGGTGTCAACCCTCTTAATCCTACAGTAGAACAAGTCCTGGTTTCAGGACTGAGATAGATACATAGCATCATTTTGCACCCCTGTTAAATGAATGAGTCTTTATTCAATAGAGGGAATACACAACCACTATGCATCAAACATACTGCATGATCATTAAACATTTGGACAAAATGCAGAAGGCTCTTAGTTTGCATCAGGTTGTAATACACAATGTCAGTTTCTAATTAAGCCTCTATATGAACTTTTAGAGAAGTGAGACCAGGACTTAGAAATGTGGCAAGAGGGCCAGTTGCGGTGGCTCATGCCTATAATCCCAGCACTTTGTGAGGCCAAGGTGGGTGGATTACCTGAGGTCAGAAGCTCGAGACCAGCCTGGACCACATGGTGAAATTTCATCTCTACTAAAAATACAAAAATTAGCCAGGCCTGGTGGCAGGGCCTGTAATCCCAGCTACTTAGGAGGCCGAGGCAGGAGAATTGCTTGAACTGGGGAGATAGAGGTTGCATTGAGCGAAGATCATGCCACTGCACTCCAGCCTGGGTGACAGAGCAAGACCCCCATCAAAAAAAAGAAGAGAGAGAGAAAGAAAGAAAGAGAAAGAGAGAGAGAGACAGAGAGAAAGAAGAGGAAGGAAAGAGGAAGGAAGGAAGGAAGGAGGAAGGAAGGAAGGAAGGAAGAAGGAAGGAAGGAAGGGAGAAAGGAAGGAAGGAAGGAAGGAAGGAAGAAGGAAGGAAGGAAGGAAGGAAGGAAGGAAGGAGGGAAGGAAGACACTGTTAGTCAAATATCTAAATTCCAAATTCTCTTTTTCTTTGCTGATATATTCTAAATTTAAAATGCGTCATTCAGTTGGACTCAATGCCGGCAGTCCTACTGAGACAAGGAGTGGCCCAGATCCTACTGCTGGAAGAAGAAAATGACAGATAGCAAAGTCCATCCAAATTAAGCAGATGTCCACGTCCTTTAACGAATGGTTAAATATCAGATTATCTCTACCCAAAATGGTTTAGTTCAGGAAGGTGGTGGCGTGCACCATGGCATGTGTGCCCAGAGAGAACAGTCGAGGTGGGTGGTGCACAGCCTTAGGATGGACCTGGGCACACAAAGCTGGGGGAACACAGACCTCAAGACTGAGGATGGTCCAGGAGCTGGGGCCAGGTGGCCCCAGGTCAGGAGCACAGAACAGGGAAGGAGGGGAGATGGGCTGCTGCCTGGAGAGTGGTCTCCAAGGTGTCAGCTCATTGCCCTGGGGCCCCAGAGCCCCAGGACAGAACTTCTCCCCACTATTCTTTATTCCCCTGGAACGCTGGATCTGGCAACTTGGAGACAGGACAGGCACAAGACATCCAGGATCCACTGAGGGCAGGACGGGTCTGAGGTCAGGCCGGTCTGGACAGCAGGCTTCTGACCCCGTAGAGCCGGGGCACCACAGGCCTCATTTCATGGACTGTGATGGTGACACTGGGGTTCCCCTAGAATTCCAGAGGCGGTCTGGGAGCCCTGGTTTTGTCCTGCTTCCCCTTTCCAGGGCAGTTGTAATGCCCAGTGCTCCCTGGGCCGACCTCCCTACAACTTCCACATTGACCTCCAGGGACTGCCTCTTTAGGGGAAGAGATAACTCGGGCTCCGGAGTGCATCTCCTGGGTACAGTCAAAATTATGTCCACTGACTCTAGGACGCTGGCCACTGTCTATGTGGGGCTGCGATAATCCCGCCTTGCTGGATTCATTGACCCTGACATCTCGGAGCAGCCTTCCCCGTGGTGCCTCACCTTCCCCGTCGGCTCCTACCTTCCCAGCAAAATATTTTTTGCTTATGTTGAACATGCAGTTTATAAGTAGATGTGAAACATACGTAAGCTACAGGAACATTTGCATTTTGCAAATTTCACATAACCTTCTGGAGACTTTTGCTTTCTCGTTCTGCCACTACTGAAAACATAAATGCACTGTTATTAGACCTCGTTTTCTGTAAGAAAAGAAGAACCACCCCAAAATGCACAGTGCTTTTGGAACAAGCAGCGGCATTCGTTCTTGCACGAAATGCCCCAGTCCCTTAACATGGAGTCAGGTGTTTTAGGCAGAAATGCCGTACGGAACTTTTACTTATTTACTGTGTTTTCTGGACTCCTGTGTGGATGTGATTGTTCTTGTAAAGGTTCTTACGGAGGTAAGTAAAATTGTAGAACCTTGGAAACATACTATTATTACAGCACAGAGCTAAGGTGTGCAGAACGGGAAATAACTCTCCGAGGGATAAATTACATGTGATGAGGGTTGAAAGGATACAGCTCCCATTTCAGGAAGTCTTCCAGGCAAAGATTTGGCAGTTTTAGCGTTCCTTTCAAGACAATGCACGTACACCAAACACATTATTCTTCACAGAGCGCCCCAGAGGCCGCAGCCGTCACGTGGCTGCCGTTGTTATTCCATTCCCTCCAATTCAACACAGATCTTCTTTATTAATTTTAATTTGTCATCAATAGCCTGACAGGCACTCTTTCGGCAAGAAATACTGCATTAACTGTTTCACTCACTGTGGCAGCTATTAAAACCAGGATGGTGATTAGCAGGAATGAGGTCAAACAGAATAATGTGAGTCTAAGTCGCTACCAGCGAAATGTATAACGCAGGAGGATTTATTATGTTCACTTGCTGAAATGTAATTTAAAAACAGGAATCACCACCTGCTATGCTGGCTCGTAGGGTTACTCAGATCATTTGAACATTTCCTGCTAATATGTTTATTTGCTTCTGGCATCTATTACCATTTACTGTATTTCTCATAACTACAGTTAAAATAAACTTAATTGTTGCTATCTACTTCATGTAAACATAGCAGGTAAATACATCATCCCATGATTAGTTCAGAGGATGCAGATTAGGTTGATTTAATCATCAGTATTGGCAACAGAAAAATTAGTTTTCATAACCTTCTTGCAAAGACCTAAATTTAGTTTTCTGATTGAATAGTCTGTTTGCTAAATAAGGATGTCACCAGGACGCTGAAAGACTCTACTTGGCTAGAAATCCTGGGACACACCATCAAGCCTGCTAAGTGCGAATCATTGCAGATGCTAAACATTCGCACATAAATTTCACGTGCGCTCTTTTTGAAACATCGGAAACCCAGGTATATTGCTGGGGATGATTGCTGATCCGGAAATCACAACCCACAGCCTTTGGCTGTACTTTTTAAGGAATTCAGATCAACACAAAGTGATCTACAATCATTTAGTGCTTTGTTATTGGGGTGAACTTTACATCATCGGCTGAAAATAGAGAATGTGTATTTTAACGCCCAGCATATTTTCCATGTGCAGATTATTTTTAAAATGGACAGCCCGTGAGGCAAAGCAGCTACCAATAATCTCTCTAAGCACCACTGGTCGTTTAATCCTTGCATTAAATGTCGTTGATAACACTTCGGCTAAGAGAG
Source organism: Trachypithecus francoisi (assembly GCF_009764315.1). Lineage (NCBI taxonomy): Eukaryota > Metazoa > Chordata > Mammalia > Primates > Cercopithecidae > Trachypithecus > Trachypithecus francoisi. The sequence goes on along the minus strand of NW_022681442.1, from coordinate 2,069,881 downwards.
CTTTCTGACCCTGGTTTGTAGGTAGCACAGAACAGGATGCGGTGCGGGTGGTGGTGCTGGGGCAGGCAAGCGCCATGGAGGGGTCATCTGTCGTCAACGTGGCAGTGTGGCCTACCCCATGGCCCCGATGACCCACCCTGAACACAGAAAAGTCCTGGCTCGAGGGCAGGACTCTATAACTCATTTTCCCTACAGCTTTCACTTCTGCACATTGTGCAAAAAATAAAATGTCAGCTTAGCCATTCTGGAGTGAGGTGGTAAAAACCAAGGCTTGGTACGAAAATTTCAAAAAAAAAATCATAGAAGATTCCTTTTCTATAGTTTAAGATACAATTTTTTGAAAAGTCTTTTCTGAGAATCCCTATGTAACCTACAAAACAGAGTGAACCCTAACGAGAGAAGAGTTCAAATGGTTCTAGGACACAGAAAAGACAACTATTGAAGGTAGTGGATATCCCAAGCACACTGATTTTATCTTTATAAATTCTATGAATATATTAAATTGTCACATGCACCCCAAAACTATGTACATCTATTATGCATCAATTCTTTTTTAAAAAATTAAATCTTACAATCAACCATAGGGATTTGCATTACCATGAGGCAGAAATGTAATCACCACCACTGTGGTTTTGGATCTTAAAGAAACACAGCCAGTAAATACTGCTCTCTTCCCACAGCTGCCACCTTCTGCGCGGGGCTCTGCAGGAACGCAAAGGGAATATGTAAAGAAAGACACCACCAGCTGCATGCATTTGACTCTTTTTCTCCCAAGCACTGCCTCTCCCTTAAATCAAGCAGTGCTACAGGAGGCAATTTTCGTGGCAGTGTCTCCCATGCCAGAGTCTGTCACATTCGACAATCAGAGAACTTTTATAAGAAAACCAATGCATGTTAAATATCGCTGTCCTGCGTGCAGAGCCCCAGCTCCCACCTCGCCCGAGGAAAACGAGCAGCTGGGGTACCAGGGAGGCACTTTGTTCCCGCCAGCCCCACCCCACCGGGCGCACTTGGGCTGCGAGATCCCCCTTCATCTAAGGCAGCCACAACGTGAGCTTTCCATATCAGCTGCATTTGAATCGATGATGGGAGCGATGTTTGTAATTCCACATCAAGCAGCCCCGGTGTCTGGCGTTTATTTGTGCTGTTGTTTTGGCAGGTTATCCAAGGCCCCTTCTCATCTGACATGTCAGGTCTACAATCAAACAAAGAGGACTAGCGAATTCACTTTTACAGTTAGGCAAGCTGAATGCTATTACCCGTGTATTTGTCACCGACCTGCAGATCCCAGCCTCTAATCTGCCATCCGGATGGATGCTACAAAGTGAAGAGCCGGGACATGCATTTCCCAGTAACTACCTGCTGCCAGCTATTATTTTAAGGATCCTGTGATTTTCTTTTATTTTGAGTAGAAAAAACAAGGCAGCTGCAGTAATAAAAAGGCATATCAACCAGTCACTTCCTGGCAGATTTGTCACTGGTATGGATACGGTAGAGGGCTTTTTGTTGTTGTTGCTAGAAAATGTATACACTCGAATATAATATTGTAAATCTGCAGTGTGTGCTTCAAATAAAACCCTTTTTAGTACCTTGCATACTGGTAAACAAAATAAAAATGTATGCATCTTATAAAGAACTGCCGATACATATATACACGCAGGATGCCACCTACAAATCATGCGTTGACAGAAGAAATTTTATGTTATATGATTTTGGGGTGAAAGTTATTATTTTTTATTCCTAAACCATATTAACATAGTGACAAAACCATACATTATCACAGCTCTCCAATAATATTCCTAAATTTTTCCTAATGATGGATTGTATGGTGCAGCCTCCTAGGACCCAAGTTTAACTGTATAATTCCAAGTTGTGAATTAAATTGCAAAAATCAAGTGCTTCTGGTAATTCTTTTATTTCTGCACATCACATAATCATATCGATCTCTTCCCCCGTTCTGTCCGTAAATAAATCTTCAGAAATAATTGGCCACCAATAAAACGTTCGTGGTTCGATTTTGATATGTGTTTTAAAATTAATTAGGCAGAGCTTTTAAGAGGTGATCATTCCTAGGGGGAGAGCTGAAAAATTGCAACCAGGTATTTGTCAAGCTGCATGATTACAGACAATATGTTGACACTTTACCTTTCGTATTTTGAAAGACGTACAGGAATTGTGCTCAGATACACAACAGTCAAAATGCCGCTGCCCTTCGCACAAACCCCAGGGCCCCCAGGTGTGTCCGCAGGACCCGTGGATTGAACAAAGAACCCAGTGCCCCGGTGTTCTCCCATCCGAGCAGGAGTTGGACAATTCCGAACAATAAAACCCGGCCCAAACAAAGAGTGATTAATGACTTGAGGAGCCGCAGTGCCATGTCCACCAGAGAGGCTCGGAGTGGGTCTTTGAAGGAGAAATGAAAAGAGTTTCAGGCTTTAAATATTTACTATTTCATTCATCAGTGGAGCATGTAAATGCAGAAACAAATATTCAAACGTTATCTCAAGACTCCATTTCCCACATCGTCCTCACACATAATGCCTGTTCACGGCAATCAGTGCCTTGGAAGGTACAGGAAGAAAACAGGTGACAGACACAGCACTGGCAACTCAGCAGGGACCCTTCGCCCCTTCCCTGAATTGTGTTGGTCACTAGGGTTTCTGGTAGGTTCCTCGATGCCATAGAACCTATCCTGTGCTGAGGACTGAAGTATGAGGACTGAAATATGACTTTTTACTGTTTCTACACAACCTATTATTGAAAAAGTGATCCAACTCCATGTGAAAATAAACAATTTTATTATCATTGAAAGGGGGAACGAGTAGGCGATGCACCTACAATTTGAACATCCTGCATTTCAAAACATGTTGTAAAGCATCATTACTGTTAAGACAATTGTAAGATGTCTGTTTCCATTTTCTACTGGTGAAGTTTATTTTTGTTCCTTGGGTTGTGAGAAGGATAATGCATTTTCACTTTCAAACACATTTAGAGTACTTCCTAACCTAAAAAATAAAAACCAGGGTACTATGATACCATGCTATTATCATATACCTCGATACACTTATTGAACACTTCCAGTGTGCACTTGCATGATTTCATTTAATTCTGCCAACGCTGTCTGAGATAGAGACCATTGCTTTTTCTGTTTGATATCTGAGAAAACACATGCCTGAACATTGCTCGAAAAGTCATGATTCAAAGCCACAAGTGGCCACCCAGCCCCCACCTTGGTCCCCTCTTCCTTCTTCCCCTTTTCTCCCTCCTGCCCTCCCCAAGCCTCCTCCACTCCTCTGGGGTCTGTCTCACAGTCAAGGGTGGGGACAAATACTTGACATCGTTGTTAGTCTTGTCATCTTAATTCTAAACCTCCCCCATCCTTTCAGGCTGGAAAGAACCTCCTTCGAGGAAGGCAATCCAGACTTGCCTGGCACCGTCCGGCTGTATCAGGCTGCAGCAAAGCAGGAAAAGGAGAGGAGGGAGGAGTGGAGGAGGAGGGTGACGGACCAAGGAGCCAAGAGAACTTGTCTATAACCAGGGCTCTGCTTATCTAGCAACTGGGCTAAAATGAGAACAACAAAGGGCTGCTGAATTTCCAAACCCTGCTGAAACCCAGGAGGGTTTAGAAGATCCCAGCAGGGTTTACTTTGTCATCTCTTTGCTCTCCTGTTGGAGACTCTGGGGGCCAGGCTCCATGTCATTTCAACCACATTTCCAGGTATGCTCCTTGACCCAGTTGCAGGCAGAACCCCAAACATGTCCCACAAAGTCCTGCAGGATCCGCCGCCACAGACCTGGATGCCCCTTACAAGACCAGCTCTGTCGTGTGTCCTGCGCTGGGTCACCCCGGCCTGGTTCCTGGGCAGGGCACTTGCCCTTCCCACTCCTGGGATGGCTACATGTTTGGTTCCCTGGCCTGGAGGATGTCAGGTTCTCTCTTGGCCTACTTTCAGCTCTTAGATAAAATGCTGCTTCCTTCAGGAAGCCTTCCATGGCAGACTCCAGATCACGTTCCTTCCTTTCTTCTGCCTGCTTCCAGGGCCTTTCTCCCAGGGCTTGCTGAAACCTGGTGCTTTGATGCATCCGCTCACCAAGTGGGAAGTTCCCAGAAAGCAGGGCCGTGCGTGTTTCCCTCTGCAGCCCCAGGAGAGAGGCCGGCTTACAGCAAGTGAGTCACGATCATTTGTTGCATGAATGAATACGTGTGATTTGCTTGGTCTTTACAGACAGGCAGGCAATTAGCCAAAAAGGTCTTACTAGACTTTCATTGTCTTTTTTCCTCCAGCTTTTTTGAAGGCATAATTGACAAATAAGAGTTGTATACACTGATGGTATAGGTGGTGGTATTTTGATACCCATGTGAAATGATGTTCACAAACTAACGAACGCATCCCTTCACATGGTCACCTACTCTCTTCATACATTTCAACTACATATGAATCATTTGAATGATTTGTCTACTCAGTCTAAATTCTCATGGTAATTAGGGCTATGCGAACCTAGTATTAAGATCCAGAAAAATAAGTGTTGGGAATTCCTAACAATACAAAAAGCATCATCTGTGCATGTACACACACACATGCGTGCACACACACAAGCACATGGACACACACCTTGGCATGTTTAGAAAAGAAACAGACAACTGTAGAGCTCTGTGGCCATTTGGTGGAGATATTTCAACTTTGCACTTGTAAATTCCAGACTCAACTTTGGCTGTGACTTAAGAAATTCTGTTAAATTAAACTTCAGGGGTTTCACAAAAAGAGAGTGGTTTTCCACTGCCGAGTATTTCACAGCAAAGCCTGTGTGTGTGCGTGTGTGTGTCTGCGAGAGAGACAGGTTTTCGTTGTACTTGTTGTTTCCTATGTGTATATGCTTCAATAGATCTGCCAATTTCTCCCAGCATTGCCTTTCTGGGAGAAAGGCCAATTTTCTTCATTTTAAAAATATCATAACATTTGTGTTAGCAAAAACTACTATAAATGCCATCAGCTATAGAATTCCAGTTTAATTTCTATTTTGACTTTATCAAAATTTGAGAAAAATATCTTTGGGGAATACAATTATCTGTGCTTAGCCTCAGCCCACAAATAAACAGAAACCAACTGTTCCCTGCAGCAGGGAGCCATTCAGGAAAGTCCCTCCTAACTATAGATGATGCGGTCCAGCCAAAAGCTGGAACCACACCCCACAGTGTAATCTAAACAGCATAACTCTGATCCCATGGACCGCACCATGTGGTCCAGCATATTGAATTTGTAAAAATCATATTATAAGGATACACAATATTTACAAAATACAAATACTGACTCGTCACACTGATTCTCAACCTGAACATGGGTCAACTTCTTGTTTGGTTCTCTTTCATAGCATAATTAAACAAATAAGAGCATTTATATCATGTAAGATCCAGACATAAGGAACCATGGCATTTTAATATTTTAATATTCAAGGCTGCCTAGTGATTCCGTAATGGCTAAACCCAGTTAAACTCCCATTGATGATGCTGATTACTCTAGGATCTAATTTTCTCCTCTGGCTTCATCTAAAATCATGTTTCTCAACAGCTATCCTTTATTGTTTTTGTAATCTTACTGCTTGGATATTAGTGAATCTCTAGAGTTCCAAAAACTACATTTGAGTGTTTTAACAAGTCAGCCCAACAATATATGTGGTAAGCTCATTAAACTTAGGTTATATTTCAGACTATTCACCTGGAATATTAATATTCATCAATACTCTTAAAATCATAGGCCAACTTGACAGCGTATATCCCAGCATCAGGGTTACCAACAGCCTCTGCCCTTCATGCAACAGCAGCAACCCAGGATGAGACCAGTGCGTGCAGAGCCAGCTCCTGGCCCCGAGCTCTGTAATTAGCACCCTTAGCTGATACCCTCCAAGCAGAAGGAAATTGACACACACGAAGTATGTCAGTGAATTGTCTTAAGTTTTTCCCTTATAAACTTTTTAAAAAAGCAATAAACCTCTAACTCTAAATTGTCATTAAAACACAGCCTGCAGACCCTATCTATGCCACCTTGATGAATAAATAAGTAGCAGACAGGCCATCCCTATATTCAGTTCCTAGCACCATTGCCAGTTAGGGATTCTCCACGGCTGGACAGAGAAAGCAATGCACGTCCTGAACCACACTCACACCGTTTAATCTCCTTCCCTATGTCACTGCCATCTTCAGAAGTGACAAATTCTCTTCATTTTTTTTCCTCCTTCCCTTGAACATAATGTGGTTGAGTCTCTTCTCCCACCTGGCCTGATTTCTCAAATTCAATCAAAACCTTTTTAAGGTCCCCCATTTTATTTGTCTTTTCACTGGGCTCTGCCCTGTGACTCCAGCACTTCGTTGCCTTCCAATCTCCAATGCTCCCTGACTTCCTCATCTCTTTTGTCAATCCCATTGCCATTCACCTTCTGGTGAAAAATGTTGGCCAGGTCCTTTTTGGATCCTTTGGAAATAAGTGTACAATTCTAAGTCATAGGTATAATGAAGAGGCAGTCAATGTAAAAATCTATGTTAAATATTTAGAACTCATGGAGCTGAAAGAGGAGCTAAAAGACACTTCAGAGGTTATCTGTCCCCCACCTCCCCTTTACCCCTGCACCACTCTGCAAAGGCTTAGAATGCTGAAGCCTCTTAATCAGAGGCACACGGCCGGTTAATGGTATTACCAGCACCGGTGCATAACAGCTGGACTCTTTGCCCTGCACTTCCTACAGGCAGTTGCTAAAGACAACCTCCCGATGCAGGGGTCACCTGGCCTCTGCTGGTGGAGTGGCCCTTCCTAGTCAGTGTCATCATAGGCCTCATATCTTACAATGCAAAAGAAGGAAGCCACAATTATTCCAGAAATTTGGCAAGTTATATATATAAAAAAACAAGCAAACAAACAAACAAAAACAACATCTAACAGAAGGAACTTTGAACAAAAGGCGCAATTTACCCCGACCCAGTTTTTACTGTGGCCTCCTTCATAAACATTTCCAGGCTAAAGTTGCCGCATGTCTTGCCATAGACAGCAACAATGTTCATAGGAACGCTACCTCTCAGTCGTCGAATGCTTATCATTACAAAAAGCAGCAATCAATGATTGTCAAAGTGTCTCAGTATCTCATGAAATCCTCACCATCGTATACATGGATATTATCTTTTCTCATTTTGCAGATAAAGAAAATGAAGGTCAGAAGGCTTAAATAACTTTCCCTGAGGCCAGGGTAGGTGGCTCACGTCTGTAATCACAGCACTTAGGGAGGCCGAGGCAGTTGAATCACTTGAGTTTAGGAGATTGAGACCAGCCTGGCCAACATGGTGAAACCCCATCTGTACTAAAAATACAAAAAGTAGCCGGGTGTATGGTGCATACCTGTGGTTCCAGCTACTTGGGAGGCTGAGGCAGCAGAATCCCATGAACCCGGGAGGCAGAGGCTGCCGTGAGCTGAGATCACGTCACTGCTCCCCAACCTGGACGACAGAACAAGACTCCATCTCAAATAAATAAATAAATAAATAAATAATAAATAAATAAATAAATAACTTTCCCTGGGTCTGAGCTAGCAAGTGAATGAGAGATTCAAACACAGATCTGCTCACTTCTGTCCGGCCTCCCTGACTCACTGTAAACTTCTCAAGCTGCAGTGTTCTAACCAGAAGTATCATTTCCTTGAGGAAGTCATTCATTTATTTATCCAGTCTGAATACAGGGAACCTCACCCATACTAGCCTGTGCCTACTCTGGGAAGACAGGATCAGGGAGCCCTGGTCTTCGCCTTCAAGGGCCTGGCTTCTGGCTTTAGATCTGCTTTGGGGAATCGCACGCTTGACGTTTTAATGCCTCTTCTCCCATCTGTAATTGACCAGTCATTTTGTAGTCTTTTTTATTCTTCACATATCAGCTTAAAGAATAAGAAAACCTTCTTGTTAAATGGATGCAGAACAAGGAGGATGGAAAAAAGTCTTTGAAGGAGAAAAGTGTTGATCATTTACCACAAAGAAAGTCTTAGTGGATTAAAGCAAATTCCCTGGGCCTTTAAAGATATCTATTAGTAATTTACAGAAATTATGAGAGCAAAAAGGGCTGTTGTTGTCAGAATTCAGAGCTCAGCCTGTGGCCTTATACCAGATGATGTTCAGAACCAGCCTCTTTGGGAATTCACATCAAACTTGGGTTCATAATGTACGTAATGACATCTACTTGGACACTGATTAGCTATCATATCAGTTCTGTAATAAAGGCGCATAACCCCTAGTTTATCATTCATTCATCCGAAGTCATTGTGAATAATATCGCAAGATTGTAATGTAATCATTATGCTGTACAGCAGTTCCGGGCCCGCACACCAGGCTGGCAGGGTCAGGGCTCCAGCAGGGTTCACACTGCTTAATTTACTCACTTCTTACACATTTATAAAATTGGAGTCAACAGTGTAGTATCGAAGTTGGGTCCAGGAGCAGATGCTTACACACATTGCTAATAAGATGTTCAATAGGAAGTACAGGAAGACTTAATAACAGTAATAATAATCTTCTCTCCCAGCCAGGCTTGTACTTGAGTTTGAAACAAGTCATTCAGTGCTCAATGACTAGCGCGGATTTCCTTTGACTCACGGGCTCTGCTCGACCTGAAGGGTTTATCGACAACCGCTTTGCTGCTATGAAACGCTCTATTAGGAAAACTGTGTCTTCAGGCCACAGGGAGGGGGACTGTGGAAGAGTCGATTTCTTTGGAGAAGGATTCGGGCGGGTGGGCTCTGGAGTGCAGCCACAGCAGCAGAGGAGGGAGGTGGAGGTGGGAAAAGTCAGCTTCTGAGACCGGAACGGTGGCTGGGAAAGAGGGGGAAACAGTGCCATCGCTCACACCCTGGTAAAGGCACTTGGGCTTCTGTATGACGGTGACTGTTGTCATTTCTCTGTGGTTGTCCTTCTAGCCACTCTACAGCTCTTTTCTAAAAAGCTAACTAAATGCTAGGTTACCTTTTAAGTTCAATTTGCAATTTCCACCAGTGCCTTGGCCGACCCCCTCATCCTCTGTGGGAGGCAGCTGAACTCATCACAGTGCTCCAGGCGGCTTCTGCCAGGGGCCTGCCACCTCTCTGGGCCACCAAATCTAGGAGGAGAAATCATTATGTGATGTTAAAAAAAATACAGTTTGGGGGCTGACTTTGGAGACTGGTGCCACTCCTGCCTCCTGGGCTTGAGGTGCAGCCACAGAACCTGTGGGCCAACACCGGCCCTTTCCACAGTGGGTCCCAACCCAGGCCTGAAGCTTTAACCAGAAGATGGTAGCTGGGCCAATGGGGTGGGAGAGGTCGGCCAGGGCAAAGCTAAGTGCCCTCCTCCCAACTATCTCGTGAGAGGAAGACAGCAGGTGGAAGGTAGGAATCCCAGTCAAGTGGGAGACGGTGGCCTGAGCCGTTCCAGGTGGGTCAGAAGCCCAGCAGCCTCCAGGTCATCCTCCCAGGACAGGTGGCAGGGAAGCTGTGGAGGCAGATGGTGAGCGGGTGGGGGCCCCTCCAACCTACCTTGTTCAGGGCATCCCGTGATGCCTCCATCCATTTAACAAGGCTCCATGGAGTATGACTAAGTGTGACGTGAGGCTGGGCTTTCCAGGCACAGCACAGGTCCAAGGCAGGCAGCAATGCTAGCATAATCTTTAGGGGGCAATAGGATTATGGAAGAGAGACCAACACCTTCTGTCTGGGAGAATCCAAGAGACTTCCTGGAGGAGGTGGCATATGGAGCAGTAAGAAGATTTCACCAACTTCATGCTGCGCTCCCAGATCAACAGGTGGCATTCACTCTCTGTGGTTGCTTTGGGGCTAGATGAAAACAGTGGTACCAGAAGCATCACTGTGAGGTCAACAAGAAAACTCCAACCAAACCTTAGGCTCAGGGTCAGTGACCAGCGTCTCTCAGCTTCGTCAGTTCTTTTGCAGGAAACAGGTGAGGTAAACATTATAAATAAATCAGAAAACAAACACATGAGGGTCTGGTGGGCTGATTGTGTTTCTCTGAAGGCCTTTTAACGTCCATATTATTTAGGAAAGTTTTTTAGGAAATATTGCAAGTTACACTTAAAAAAAGAAAAAGCTTAAAGCAGCAGGGTCTTTCTCCCTCACACAACAACGCCCCCATCTCAGCATTCTGGAGGGAGGCGGCAACCAGCCGTGAGGAGGCGGTTCAGTCCTGTCAGGGCCGGAAGCTCTGAGATCTCTCTTGGCAACTTCCTCATGGTCACAAGATGGCTGCTTCAGCTCCAGGCAACGTATCTGTGAAGAATGAGGAAGAAAGAGGTGAAGCCGGCACGAGACGTGTTTTTTTTTTTTTTTAATTTTTTTATTTTTTATTTTTTATTATACTTTAAGTTCTAGGGTACATGTGCATAACGTTTATATCATGTATAACTCCCCAAAGCAATCCCTCCCTCCTCCCCCCTCCCCATGATAGGCCCCAGTGTGTGATGTTCCCCTTCCCGAGTCCAAGTGATCTCATTGTTCAGTTCCCACCTATGAGTGAGAACATGCGGTGTTTGGTTTTCTCTTCTTGTGATAGTTTGCTAAGAATGATGGTTTCCAGCTGCATCCATGTCCCTACAAAGGACGCAAACTCATCCTTTTTGATGGCTGCATAGTATTCCATGGTGTATATGTGCCACATTTTCTTAATCCAGTCTGTCACAGACGTGTTTATCTCCTTACATCCAACAAACAAAAGCCTCCCGAAATCCCTGCAAACACCTGCTTGTGTCTTATTGGCTGGAACTGGTCACGTGGCTGCCCTGGTTGCCAGAGAAGCTGGGAAGATGCGGTTTTGCCTGTGCAGCCCCCACAGAGAGGCAGCCAACGAGAGGCATCGGTGGGGGGCACCCACCACGCTCACTCCCACACCCCAGAAAACTGCGAAAAGACATCACGCTACTGAAGAAAAGCCCTTCACATTAGAATGATACAATGGACTTTGGGGACTCCGTGGGGATGGGAAGGGGGTTGAGGAATAAAAGGCTACACGCTGGGTTCAGCGTACTCTGCTCGGATGACGGGTGCACCAGAATCTCAGAAATCACCACAAAAGAACTTACCCATGTAACAAAAAGCCACCTGTTCCCCAAAAACTATTGAAAAAAAGATATTATATATATATATAAAATAGAAAAACCATTCACTCTTCCTCCAAAACTAATTAGGAGAGAAGGATAAATACCAATGGTGAATTTGTGGCTGGGCTGAAGGCACTGACTCTGCCATCTCCTTATTTCCAGATGACAATGTTTTAGAAGATGTCTGGAAGATCATAGTTAAAAGTTATATCAAAGGGAAGCTTGGCCGGAGTTTGTGATTTGTTAATGTACATTTCCATGGACAACTTAGAATCGAAGGTCATAGAAGTCATCCCTAAAACTGTAGTGAAGGAAAAAGACCAGTTCATAGCAAACATAGCAAAGCTACCTGACAATAACAAAAAATCTTGCAACAGTGGGTTTCCAAAGAACACCTCCATTTAAATAGGCCACAATATAGAAAAAAGTAAACACATGTCCTAGCAAATCAGGGGTGAAATGTGAAATCAAGTTATTTTTTTTAATTTTTTTAAATTTTATTTATTTTTATATTTTGAGATGGAGTCTCCTGTGTCACTTAGGCTGGAGTGCAGTGGCATGATCTCAGCTCACTGCAACCTCTGTCTCCTGAATTCAAGCGATTCTCCTGCCTCAACCTCCTGAGTTGCTGGGATTACAGGTGCCCGCCACCACACCCGGCTAATTGTTTTGTATTTTTTAGTGGAGACAGGGTCTCACCATGTTAGCGAGGCTGGTTTCGAACTCCTGACCTCAAGTGATTCACCTGCCTTGGCCTCCCAAAGTGCTGAGATTACAGGCGTGAGCCACCGCGCCCAGGCCAAGTTTCTTTAGAACATGCTCATCAGCTTCTATCAAGTGTCCCTAACTTCTCTACTTAGACTTGAGTTTGGCCAGCCCTGGAAGTGGTCCCCATGCATCTTGGTGGCATCTGCAGAGGATGAGAGTCCAAGTGTGACTTGGGAAGGGGCCTTCCCAAGGGGGCTCCCTTCTCCACCAGAGACCTTTTCAGCCAAGGTCAAAGAGGAGGGGCAGCGGGGAAGTCCGGAAAGACCCAATCCCGCTGCAGTGGCGACAGCAAGAAATGACTCAGCCAGGGGCAGGCGTTGCAGCCAGTCCTGGCACATCTGGAAACAGAGGCAGAGGGCACAGTGGTCAGTTGTATGGATGTAAGTGCAGGCAGACCTGGTCACTTCCCACACTTGGTCTTGAGTGAGTTTCCTGACCCCACAGAAACACTCTCAGCTTGTAAACTGGGAGTAATATTGGTATGTACGGCACAGGGCTCCTGTGACAGATGATACATATGAAATTCCTGCCAGAGGGCTTGGCACCATTAAGGCCCCAAAAATGTCTTCTTACAGCTCATTTGAGTTCTAGAGAGCGAGCACCTTCTGGTTAACTTTTCTCCGCATCCATGCTCTTAGCCTTGGATTCTTGACTTTCAGGACTCTTGAAACTAAACTCAGAGTTTGTGTACATGTGTCTATGTAAATACGTATCCATCCATCCATGCACATACATTTCCCCAGTGGGAGGATCCCTGGATTGTACCAGACTCACAACAGGGTCTGCTAAGCAAAAAAGAAGAGGCAAAGCCCTCAGAGTTACTTAGTGGCCACATGAGATGTGGAGGTGTTGGTTTCCTCAAACACAAGTTAATCATCTCATTCTGTCTTTCCCCCACCATTCAATCTAAGCCTAGTAATTTCCTAGAGAGACAGGCTTGTCATCTGAGAAATGTTTAAGCATGGCCATGGGCAGGAAGGAGAGCAGGTAGCTGTCTGTTGTCTGCAGAGGCTGGGGAGGTAGGTTTCCAGGAAGGCCAGAATTTTATGTAAGCCATCTTGAAGCAAAAGCAGCTTTAGGAAGTGCATTTCGATGGACTCACCACCAAAGGGAAGCCCATGAAAGAAATGTCAGAACTGACCGTGAATCTGGAGGGGGCGGTACCCTTCACGAAGGACAGAGCGGAAGGTGCGGAAGTTGCAGAGAGCCCACCAGCCAGACCCGCACCAATGGGGCGGAGGCGTGCGACATTCCTCAGGGATAGACACCGGCAACGTGTATTCCTGACTTAGAGGAAACAGTGACTTTCAAAATAACCGTATTCACACTACTCGGCCATAAGAATGAATGAATGGCATTTGCAGCAACCTGGATGAGATTGGAGACTGTTAACCATATAAGTGAAGTAACTCACGAATGGAAAACCAAACATTGTATGTTCTCACTCATAAGTGGGAGCTAAGCTATGAGGATGCAAAGGCATAAGAATGACACAATGGACTTTGGGGACTTAGGGGGAAAGGGTGGGAAGGGGATGAGGGATAAAACTGGGTTCAGTGTATACTGCTCGGGTGATAGGTGCACCCAAATCTCATAAATCACCACTAAACAACTTACTCATGTAACCAAATACCACTTGTTCCCCCAAAAACCTATGGAAATTAAAAATTTTTAAAAATATAGCAAAATAACTATTCACCAGATGGCGGCGGGTGTGGCTGTCGGCAAACACTCCTGAATCCTTCATGAAAACAATTGCTCAAGTTCAAAGGAATTAAAGGCACAGTGGAAATGATCAGATCTTTCCTTCCTTCCCTGTCATTCCTGAGAAACGTGGAGACAAACACACAAAAAATCACCTGCAAACCCCAACCTTCCACCTCTCCTGCAGGCCCGGAGCCTCACCTCACTTCTGTCCTCCAACCCCTCCTCCAGTGAAGGCTCTGGACTGGAAGGAGACAAATGCAGCAAATAAATTCTGCCCCAATAACTCACCTCTCCATAGTATTCTCATGTCTGTAGCACCAAAGTCTAACAAGAATATAATCATTTATCTTCTATTTTCAATAAAATGGAATGAATTGATGACAGAAGGAATATAAAATGCAATGCTATCCAAAATCTCCATAGGATGGAAGGGAAGCCTGGTCCTTACTTTCACTTGGAGGATTAAAATAACAAGACTAGGTAAGACATGTGTAAAAATAATAAGGGAAGACTTGTCTGATCAGATGTCAAAATGCATTCTAAAGCTATATTCATTGAAATGCAGTGATATTGTCCCAGGAGAGTCAAATATATCAATGGACAAGGGTTCAGAAATAGACATACGTCATAGGCTTATTAGTATAATATTATAAAGTGGCATTTCAAATCAGTGGAAAAATGCAGGCTGAAAATGCTATCAGGAAAATTGGTTTTTTTAAAACAAATTCAGATATACTTTATGCCATTCATTACATTTAATTCCTAATGTTTAAGATATTTAAATATTTCACAATATAATTATTAATCAGAAGATGTTTTTATACTATGGAGATGGGAAAAGCCTTTGAAAATCTAGAAACCAAGGAGACAATGGGTGGTAGGTTTCACAGACAAAGAGATTAGGAACCAACCTATGTAAAGAAGACCCATAAATCAATAAGAAAAACACAAACAATTCAATAGACAAATATGCAAAAAAGCTCTTTATGAATGAGGAAAATCAAAAAGTCAATTAAACACAGGAAAAGTTAGTTGCTCATTTGCATTAATGCTGCAGGAAATAAAAATTAAAACCAAAACAAGAAACAATATACCTTCCACACTGGCAAAAATATAACTCCAACAATATTAAATATTGGCAGGGATTTTGGAAACGGGATATCACATATCTTCTTGGCACAAGTCAGCTACTTAAGAAAACAAAGTTATCAGTATCTGATAGAACAAAGAATACACATATCTTACAACCTAGAAATTTTATATGCAAGCATATGCCTGGAGAAACTTTTTAAAAACATATGCGAAGCTTGTCACATCATTATTTGCAATGCCACAATTGGAAAAATCCTAAATGTCCATCAGTATGCAAGTTTTCAAAATAAACTGTATATTTCTGTATGAGCATGGATACATCTCTAAATAATGCTGGTTTAAACAACAAGTTATCAAATAAAACTATGATGCTGTTTATAAATTTATGAATGCAAATTTAAAAATGCCAGATACTTTTTATAGTTACGTACATTTCTAAGTAACTATTATTTTATGATCTAATAGAAATATGCAAAATTCATTACAGTAATTACACACAGGGAGGGGGGTGAATCAGGCCAGGTATGGATAACAAATGATCAATACTATCTTTACCTTTTCATTTTAAACTTCTAAAAACTTGAAGCAAATATGTTAAAATCTTATTTCTAAGTATTGCTTAAATTATTCATTGTACTTCTCTCCACTTTTTTATTTTCTAAAATTTAAAAATGCCATTAATGCTAATATTTTGTTTTACCACATCACTATTTTGTCTTTTGTTTAAAAAAATTACTAAATTTGGCTATGCACAAAAGTAAAAATTCTGTATAGTAAAAACTCCCATGAATAAAAATGATAAACAACAAATGAGGTCAGTATCTTTGCAACCCACATTTTAAAATGTTAATGTTTCATACATAAGCGTCATTCTCAGATCAACCAGAGAAAGACATCATATCTGAAAATGGAGGGCAACGAAGAGAATTCGAAAGCTACATTTGGTGTAGATAAAGAAGTCCTGCCTCTGAAGTTAGCACAGGGGAGTGGCTGGTGTTGGTTGGACTGGGTGCTGGCGTACAGCCCACCTGGCCTTGCCTGTTGTCTCAGATCAAAACTTTGGGAGATTCTGTCAACCAGATCAACTGCAAGGAAGATACGAAGAAAGAGAAAACTGTCTATTTCCCTACCTAAAAATAGCCAAAGAGATATAACAGGTTGTGGGGAACAATGGGAGTCTGGGAGCTTCCCTCTAGTGGCACAAGGAAAATGAGTTAATGTGCATCTCAGTCAGGACCCTAAGTGTTACAAAACGGAAACCCAACTCAACTCTAGTTAGCTTAGAAGAAGAGAGTATTCTTGTCTTCCATACCTAGAAGAGCAGAGTCAGGCAGGCTTTGGGGTAAGCTTACTCCAAGGGTCTGTCTTGATCTTTTGGATATTCTCCCAGCCATGCCTCCTCTGTTGGTCTGCTTCTTCCCCTGGGTCACCTGCCTTACAGCAGCAAAATGACTGCAAAGGATCCAGACCCCCTCGTCTTCACAGCATACTATCTATGGCCCAGAATTTACAGCAAATACTTTGAGAGTTGCTCTGATGAAACCACTTAGGTCACCTACCTGCCTCTAATGAATCGCTGCAGCCTCAGGATGAGTATAGTGTCTGCTTGGATTAGGTTTCATAACCCAGTCCTAAAGCTGGGGTTGGATGGAGTTCCCTTCCCTGTACCCAGGGGACCTCTAGGAAAAACAGAGGGAATGAATCCTGGAAAGACAAGTGCCAGGAGTTCACAGAAAGATGAAAGCTGAATGGTGCTTCAATCCTTTTCCATAGACCGAGGCCATATAAATATTTGTAACATTACAAATTGTGATATATGCAGAAGAGACACATGTTTTCCCAAGACTGTAAGTTCAAGATATCGGTTTTCCAAAGAAAGGGTTCAAGGCCATCATGTGAGAGGAGCCAGATTCTCACCCAGGATGGGAATCAGGATCCGGGTCCTGGGTCTCTTTCCCCAGCAAGACCCAGCTGTCCTCGGCCCCCTGCACTGCTGCTTCCTTTCCTCCAAAGTGACAAGGCTAGTTTGACTCTTTAGAAGTGTTATTTTGCCCCTTTAAACACAGACTTAAAGATTATGTGAATGACTCTAGTCATCAAAGATAATACTTTATGCCTGAAGTTATCAAGTTCCTAATGTCAACCCACTAAGAAAGAAAAAATGTGACAATTTAATTTACCATCCAATTTCAAGTTCATTATCATGAAAGAAAACTTTCCAACTTGTAAATAAGTAGAATGAGTGGAAACTGAACAAAAATGTGTCAGTATCTAAAACCCACTTCCCTTATAGCACATCTTGAAACAAATTTTTTCAGTCTTTGAAAAGCCCTTTCAAGCAGGGTTGTTTGAAAACTCTCTCAAGAACATATTCCTTCAGCAATTCTGTATCCTCCTCCGTGTTCTGTATTCCTGGAACTTCTCTTGACAAGCTGGGCATGAATACAATGGGATTTTATTTATTTTTTAATTTTAAAAGGCTAAAAATCAATTTCCTAGCAAGACAAAGGTAAAGGTGACACCCAGTCTTTGTATCATGGGTAAGCGTGGAAAAGGCACGTGGAATTACAGAATGAAAATTTGGGAAAGGACAAGTACAAGAAGCCGTCCATCCCTAGGTGCCGGGACAGGCAGGTGACACTCAACTGCACAGCAGAGCGCACCTGGATGAAGCCGGAGGCGAAGGCTTCCGTCTGGCACACTTGGCAGGCTTCGACTGTGCTATTTCCTTTGCTGGTTATGGAGAAAATTAATTTGCCATATGACTGGTAGCTCATGCCTTTAAAGAAAAATAATGATTTTAAATCACCAATTGTGTTTGGCCTCCAAAAGAGAGGATCTAGAAAAATTGGAATGTTTCTTAATGATGCAGGACTTATCTATTTTGGGACTATCTGGTACTCAGTCCTGAGACTGCCTGTGAGTTTTGTCTCCATCCCCCGTGTCAGGCTGTCAGCCGTCATCTCTGTTGTCATCATGCCATCTTCCACGAGTGCTCTCAAATTCCTTCCAGCTTGATGCTTCCCGTGGACCACGAGCTGGGAAAGCGAGATCGTTATGAATTGAATGTGAAAGCAGCGTCGGTGACAATGGACGAGGCTCCCTGCTGGCCTCTGGCACAATTATTCAATGCTTCAGAAGTCGCTCTCCTTCCTTCTGAGAGGCGGTACCCAGTACCTGCAGTGCAGCCTTGAACTCAGCTCTCGCTCTCACTGGCTGGGCAACCTTGAACATGGCTCACTTAAATCTCTCCAAGTCTCTGTTTCCTCATCTGCAAAATGAGGAAAATCAAAGCACCTACCCCCAATCGAATATCACACCACATGGAAAGGGCTTAAGCGGGCCCTGGTACCCAGAATGCACTGGACAGGAGCTGTCAAGATGGAGCTGGGATGGGTGGAGGTAAGGATCGTGCTTAAGCTTCTTAGAAAGTGTTCTCATAACCAGAGAACTTCTCAAAAAAAAAGTTTGTTGAACATTTTTCTCAGTTGAAATTCTCAAACAGCTTTAAAGTGAGCTGAAAACACAACAGTAAACTCTAGTCTCAGCTTCCCACTTGGGGATGTTGGGAGAGTTCCTCCCTTCCTTTCAAAGCTGTTGATTGAATATCTACCTAGCACAGGGGCCTGCCTCAGGGAGCTCAGGGTTGAGGAGGATGGACAGACAGAGCCAAATAGTGACAACCCAGGCAAGTGCGACAGAAGGGAGGTGCTGTGTTTAGGAACAGCAGAGGCTTGGGACCTCACTGTATCTAGGAGTGCCAGGGACATTTTCTCGAAAACAGGAATTGTGAGTTGGCACTGGGTAGGCTGACACAGCAGGAGGTCTAGTCGGGGGAAGGTGGAGGAAGAGACCCTAGGAATGGGCCCAGTATGGTACTGAAGCAGAAATGAGTATGGCAAGAACCATGGAGGCAGGAGATTAAGGTGTGAGGATGACTGCGAAGAGGTACATGGGTCTGGGATCACGCAGGGCATGCAGCCATGTAGGGATTTAGCATTTTATTCTAAAATTCTTTGGAAACTATGATAAATTAAAATACATATACTTGATATTTTGCCCAGTTTTATTCATTTACCTAAGACTTTGGGAAAACCAGAAGTGTTTGCTTTACCAAGTTCAAGGCAAGGAAGTTTTCAAGGAAATAATACAGATTCAAAGCCGCTGAGTGATATATTTTCTTGGACATCTATGAATCTGGTAGGTATCATTTTCCTAAGTTCATTTTTCTACCTTAAAGGATAACATTTCAGAAGCCCAGCCAGACTGAGTTCATGGTTCGAGGACTCTTGAAGCTCATGTTATAGGGGTGGAGGGGGAGGCATTGAAATCTTTCCAAAAATGTGAATGTGTAAATTACAGCTGCAGAAAACGGGGCTCCTAGTGTGAGGACCCTGTCTACTACCCCCAACTCTGAATGCCTTTGCTTGCGGGTGAGGAGGAAAGCACTTTTTCAAACACCTTCTTTTGCTCCTATTTTGCTTCCAAATATCTTGTCATTTCATTTTCATTGCATCTAAGCACTTGCCCATTCCTTAAAGCAGTTCAGCAGGGAAGAATGGCCTTGTGCTGCATCCAAAACTCCATGTTCTCTGCAAAGAAATGCTGGCGTGGCTGCCTACAGGTCAGGTCGCAGCTAGGGCACCCACCCTGTCCATGGTCTCTCAGAAACCTCTCCGTCTTTGAAAAGCACTAATTTCACCTTATTTTCTGGATGAGTGTTTTTCTTTTGCAAAGTAAGAAAGGATAAGGCTCAGGAAGCTTTGCGATACTCCTCATGGAAAAAAAAGATGGGAAATTGATCCCAGGGTTTATGCTACCCTCCTTCAGCACCTGCCTCCTACCTCCTACTAGAGTCCCCGAGAAGCCAGGGAGCCGGCTATGCTATCCTCCCAGCTTATGCCAATACTCCTCAACCTCAAATAAAACCAAATAAAGTGATTTAAAGATGTCCTACTTTCCAAGATCTACAGACTGTCTGCAGAACATTAAGGGAAATTGGCTATCAGCCCGAAGTGTTTTTCCAAACCACCTCTTAAATATTTTCTGGCCAGAACAATGTATAAAGCCCACACTGTCATCTCAGAAGAGGGAAAATGGATGCTCTCCTGTTGCTCAGAGCCTCTGTTTGGCCCCAAAGCCCCCAGGTACTGTTAAGTTTCATTGTGATCCAATACCCATCTGCCAGACTAGAGCCTTGGGGTGCTTTCAATGCCAAATTTATACAGGCTGATATTTGCATGCAAATATGTAGCTAGAAATGAATACTATAATTAGCATCCATTGAATTTGCAGGTCTCTGTTCCTTAAGCCCCCTGCACAATTTGGGTAGATATAAAAGTCATGGATCTAAGCGCAGATTTTTCTCATTTGATCACACACGATTGTAGCCTGGCTTTGAGGACAATTATAACTGAATTTGATTCTAAATGTAAGGTAGAGGCACTTAGAGATTACATTTGATTTGAGGAAATTTCATCCAGTCTGTGTCTGCAAGGTCAGACATACAAGTAAGTAGTAACAAAAAAGGAAGAAGATTCTGCTCGAAAACGCTCTTGAGAAAATAAATGAAAATAATCAAAGGGAACCCATCATTTCCTATCACCTGTGTCAGGTCTTAAATCTGGGTCGCAGTCCAGTAATTAGGTGAAACAATTAAAACCTGGATGTTTTGTAAAGGGAAACCGGCAAGAATTAATTCAAACTTAATTGAAGTGAGGCAGCCACTTTCAAGGATGAGTTGGTGCTTTGCTCAGGTTTGAGAAGTGGGTGGGAGTTTGGGCAGCTCCAGAGAGATCCCCCACCCCACTCATTTTGTTGAGAACCTTCCCTTTTGGAATGAATGAGTGAGTGAATGAATGAATGAGTGAATGAATATAAATGAGGCAAACCTTAAACTGCCTTCTAATTCATTTCTGGATTTCAGATACTATGTAGATTTGTTATGTGTGCACATGTGTACCAAAGTGGACCCAAGCACATTTTAATGCATGAAAGGCAAATAAAGTCCATACAACAGCAATGTGGCCGAGAGCACCGGCCATGTGACCCTGGAGCACAGGCTGGTTCAGGCACAGGACCCCACTGCGCGTCACCCTGTTCCGTGCCACAGGGCTTGGGCATGGAATAAGCCCAAGATGACTTCTTGATGAAATAAACCACTCAGACTTCATTTTTCAAACTCCTCCTCAGATATAATCCTACATCCTTTTTAAACTCAGGGATTTGTCGGCACTTCCTTTTCCCTTGGCTGGTAGGGCAGATAAATCAGACGGAGCTCTTGGCTCTGTATTGTGGGGAAACAAATGGGAAATCTCATGGAAATCAAGTTGAAATATAAAATCATGAAAGGGCCTTTGTGCAAGGTTGTTTTCAAAAGTCTGCCTAGAACCTGTCCCCCAGCCCCACCGTCCCGTGTGTTACCCCACCTCAGAGGCTTCTCTGCGGAACATGCCGGGGCTGTGTTCTGGAGAGCTGTCTCTGGGCTGGAAGGAAGGCTCATGCCGGGGCTGTGTTCTGGAGAGGTGTCTTTGAGCTGAAAGCAAGGTTCCCCACCTGGAATGAGAGCGTGGGATTGGCCGCGTGTTGACATGGTGTCTGGACTTAGTCGGAAAACCTAAAACACCCAGAGCCTGGAGCTTGGTTCAAGAGCCCACCCCAGTACCAGGAACTATGGTTCTGGCCCAATCATGGATAGAACAAAGTCTCCCTGCAAAAGGAGAACTTCTCATTCATTCTCTAATTCATTTGTTTTTCAACACAGATGCCTTCTGAAAGCAGCTGGAAAACCCAGTACAAATAGTCCCACTTTAGACAGTAGGACAGAGTAGAAGACAGGGTTGTGTTGAAAAGAAATAAATGATTTTCTAAGGTTAACGCTGGGAAAAGTCCGAGGCCTCCCGAATTCCACTCCAATGCTCTTTAGTCACCCGGCCACTCGCCTTGTCAAATGTGCGGCTGGGTTTCATCTCTGCACTGATGACAACGAAGGCCGTGGCAGCTATTAATCTTCACTACGGTCCTCATGAACTAGTTAAGCATGAAGGGTGACAGCCCCGAGCCCCAGGGGCCTTGACAACTGCGGGTCCTAGGGGCATTGTGATTCCGGGATCTGGAGAGGAAGAAATAACGTGCGCTGTTTTGCTGGCCTCCTGGTCACTGGAGGCAGGGTAGCCTGTCTCGGCTGTAAGGACTGGTCGTTAACTGTCAGGCACTGGCATTGTAGTCTTTGTCAACAATCCTAAGCAGATGCAGGGAGCATGATCTGCGAGTGAGGGGGGATTGGCAGCTGAAATGCAACCTCGTCATCGAGAGAACGTGGTGCACACTGATCGGAACTCGGCTGGTTCTGCCAGCTCCAATGTCGCTCACGCCCTTATTGATGGGCGCTTCTTCATTCCATCTGTTGAATGGAAGCCTTGGTTATTTTCTGTCTGAAGTCACACGGAATGACACATCCCCTGCCTTTCTGTACATCTTAGTCAACATGCCACCGTGGCGACATGCATCAATCAGGCATCTCCGGGCAGCACGCCCTCCAGTGCCCGCGTTCCTTTCAGGGCAGCGCCCGGCCCTGCCCAGCCTGCTGAATATTCCCACGGAGGTCCGTGGAATTTTCAAGCAAGTGCATTATGAGTGGATGAATATCAAGTGGTGCTTCTTAGCTTTAAAAATGAAATTTACGAGTCCAGCCTAGGGATTTATTTCCCACCTCCTTAGTGCCCTCCCCTCTTTAAATGATAAGAAACAACTGGAACAAGACTCTGGGGTGTCATGCTGTCAAAAAAATTCTTAATGAAATTAAAACCCTCACACTCTCACTAATGCTATTTCTGGCTGTGGAGCTCGATGCTGCAGATGTGTGACTATCTCCACGTCTGCCGGCCTAGTGGCTCCACGTCTGAAGAGCTGCTGCATGTCAGCTATCTGCCCCAGGGAATATGGGTGGAATATTTTATACCTGAAGTGGCCTTATTTTCAGGCAATGGCATAGCATGAAACGCAACTCCACTGTGTGTGCAAGAAGAAATGCCGCTTGGAAAACACAACAGAGAAACGGTGAGACAGAGTCAGGGGGAAAATGCCCTTGGAAGAGAAAAGCATGTCCAATCCTCTACATCTCTAATTCTGAAATTGTGGAGAAGCCTCCCCCAAAACTGCAACCTCTTTCTTTTCTTTAAACAATCCTTTATCGATTTGATGTGAGAAGACCTGCTGCCAGGGGAGTGAGTGCCATCATTCCGAAAACTGTGTATTCAGAGGAAGGTGGAAGGTCGCACAGCCACCAGTATTCATTAAGAGCTGAAGACGGCTCTCAACTCCTCTTCCCTTAAACAAAAAAAGCATATTCAAATGATGAAATGATGTTTTCTTTTTTTTTCTTTTTTCTTTTTTTTTGAGACGGAGTCTCGCTCTGTCGCCCAGGCTGGAGTGCAGTGGCCAGATCTCAGCTCACTGCAAGCTCCGCCCCCCGGGTTTACGCCATTCTCCTGCCTCAGCCTCCCGAGGAGCTGGGACTACAGGCGCCCGCCACCTCGCCCGGCTAGTTTTTTGTATTTTTTAGTAGAGACGGGGTTTCACCGTATTAGCCAGGATGGTCTCGATCTCCTGACCTCGTGATCCACCCGTCTCGGCCTCCCAAAGTGCTGGGATTACAGGCTTGAGCCACCGCGCCCAGCCGAAATGATGTTTTCTATACATTCTTGTACATTGATTTCTAAATTTCTCTTGCGTGTTCAGGTTTTCCTTTTAGGTAAGAATTTTCTCCACATAGAAAGCAAATCATTTCTTTTTAAAAAACATATAAATTTTGTCTCAAAACATAAGCCTTCTTCCTATGCAAATTTACCAAATTCCTTACCCCATCCACAACACAAATGTCAAATCTAGTTCATTTAAAATGAAAACTCTCAGAGTGGAACTCATTGCCCAGTTTATCTGTTCCCCTTCTCTTCTCATGTCCCCAAATAGTATTAAAATGCTTGTGAGAAAGGCACCGGTGGCTTTTAGAACCGTCCCTTTATTTTCTGCTTAAATGTGTTTGTTAAATATCACAGCACCGAGAATGTTCAGTGCTGGAGTGCAAGAACACTCTGAAATGTCTTATTAATTCTTTATAATGCATTGACAGGCAATGCTTAAAAACAAAGCCCCGAGAAGAAAGCCGTGGTGAGTCACGGGCTGCACGTGGCTTGTCCCTGCTTCGGCATCTGGAAGCCCACTTCTAAACAGGAAAGGCATTTTTAACCCCGGTTTGTTTGTTTTACAGTGTCCAACTATCTGAGTCACATTCCTGGCACTTGGCACTTTGTTTTAATTGAACACATACTATTAAACCCAAACTAAGGTTCTGAGTCTCTCAATTACCTGCAATTTTTGTCTTGGAAAGGAAAAAAACAAAAAGCCAAGGAGTCGCCGCTGCCCATATTTATTGGGAACCATCTGTTACGCCTCTAATTAAAACCCACTTGTAATGAGCTTGTTAGTGCACAAAATGTGTCAGGTATAGGATATTATTCATGAAGCAGTTGTTTTGGTGGCTGAATGATGCCTTAAAATCCTATTAGTTTAACAAAGTAATGTATTAGTATTTTGACCCGATATACAAGAGACTTCAGAATGACCTGGCACTCAGCTCGTTTAATATTTTTTTCTCAAATATGTTGCTATTTCTACCTAATATATAGTCAGATGGCCTCTTATAATTGCAGTATCAAATCTTTGACTCAATTTTCAACTGCAGGTGATTTCAAATGATTAAAGATGCACAACGGGGAATAAACAAAAATGCTTACATGCAATTATTTTTAATTAGTATTTGGCTATAAAGTGTATGCCTTCATAAAAAAGTCTGTTATTCACATAAACATCTGTTACCATACACACAAGGAAACACACTGTAAGTCTGTCATCACATCACCAAAACAGAAACACTGAGGGAGGCTGGCCAGGAAAGCCAGCACTTTGAGCTCTTCAACAAAAGATCTGAGTCTAACTAACTGCCAAAACAGACGCCGAGCCACACCTTTCAATTACCATCGCTCACAATCAAAGGAAGAGCGGTTACCCACGGAATTACAGTTGAAAATGTTAAAATAGATGGAATTATTCTTTGAAAACAATAGAATCTCCGAGCACGAGACAATTTCAAATTCTTTTACTAATTTTGCACCCATGCGCATAATCAGACAGTTTCCTGTTTGCACGCTGTCTGCTGGCTGCTAATTTTCCAGGTTCTCCGCACTCTTATTTTTGTTCGTTAATATACCCAAACTTTGTGAAATGCAGCAGCTTAAATCCCAAGTGCCGAATATTAGCCTTGTTTCACGAGAGCCTCCAGCAAGGGGGAAAATATATATATATTTTAAGTGAGCGTGCCCCCACCACGCACAGGGAGAGAGATACAGGGAAATAAATTAATACTGCAGTAATTGATAGGTGGAGATAAGGCTGCTCTGTGGAATACTGAGAGGAAAATGAAGGGGAGGTGTGAGAATACCTTGCCCATGAATTACTGAATCAGTGGGAATTACCCGGCTCCAGTCAACGGAAGCTCTTGGAAGGGTAGGGCTCCAGGATCACTCCCAGAAACCCAAGTTAACACATTCTGTTCACAGCCCAAAATCTGCAGCTTTTATTAAACGCACAATTCATGTGCCAAAAGAACTTATCTTCATTTGCATGAAAATGCTAGCAATAATTTAATTGAATCACACAAATCAGCATCTATACTGTTGCCACACTGGGTTGTCTGTGCTCAGATTAGGCAGAAATCATGACCCCTGGCTGTGGCCCCTGGGGATCAATAAGCAGTTGTTACCATAACACCCCTCCCCACTCCTACACCAGGCTCTGGCTTACCCCTTGCAAGGCGATGTTCATCGGCCTCGCCAGGGCATGCCCCCCACCCCCGGCCCCCAAGGGATGCTGTGCTGGAGATTCTTACGAGTCTGTCCTGACCACGTCAGGGAGGACACAGCCCAGGGCAGCAGGCAAGCGGACCAAAGGGCCTCCGCACCGTGGCCTCAGTCTTTGTAACTGTTCAAACTCAGCTCTGACTCCCGGGTCGGTCTTGGAGGGCCCAAGACAGAAGGCCAGTCCCCAGGAGCATGGCACCCCTCCACACTGCCCACCCACTGCCAGCCTGCATCAAGCACCCTCATCTCCCAGAAACAGGCGCATCTGGGAGGCTGGTGTTAATCTGCAGCCACGACGCCTTTAAAACCCGGCCGCCTGGCAGGCAAAGCCCAGGTTCACTCAAGGGCAAGCAGCACAATCATTAGCAGCACCGTGTAATTTAAAAATAGAACCAAGAACAACTGAAAGGAAGAAATATACTGTGGGACTAAATCTATTGATGGAGAGCCCCCCAAAGACAGGCCGTAAATAAAACAGCACAATGACCAGAAAAGGCTGGTTTTACATTAAGAAGCAGCAAATTCATTGCCGGGGTGAGTCTGGGAGCCAGGCCCGCGCGCTGGCTGCGTCCTCCCAGGCAGGAAGGTGAACGATGACCCATTCCTCATGCGGGAGGCGCGCTGGCGAGAACCAGGCTGCCCTTTGCTAAGCGCGCATCCCTCACGCGGGGAATCCTCATTTTTCAATCATGCTCGTGCTTCAGCCGGCTTCCCCTTGACGTCACTCCTTCAGCATCGTCTCTCCGTCGAAGAGATACTTTTAACCATTTACTGCCCTGACCGTGGCCTCCCTGCTGGGCTTGTGCCCTGAGCCCATGGAAGGCCGACTCCCAGTTCGCAGGATGCTCGAGCGCACTCGCAAAGCCCTGACCCACCTCCGCACCATCTCCTGATGGAGACAAGGCGGCCTGGCAGGTGCCGGACAGCGCACCACTTGCCACCCCAGGGTCAGCTGTGCTTCCTGGGACCTCTGTCCCTTGCCTATTTTGGCAACAGAATCACGAAACCTCTGTTGGTTGAGAGGCGAAACTGGATGGAACGTGTGGAAGTATGGGGCCAACCAGCAATATCCATTACTGGTCTAGAAATTTCCTGGTAATTTTCCCAGGCAGGTGGGTACTAGAGTGAGGAGAGGGAGGTTCTCACCTTGGATACAGGCTTTTAGGGAATGCCAAGAAACTCGATAATCAATGCATAATATTTTAAAAAATCAAAATGAATGCAGCTTAGTGTGTTGTGTCAAACCCTACTGGAACTTCAGGCAAGAGGAAGTATCAATGAAGCCACCCCCTTTATTTAGAAAACAAAATTGATATTTCATGCATAGATTGTTTGCATTAATTTTTATTATTATTATTATATTAAAGTATTGTAAGTCTTGATTGACGAGTTTTTTGGAGCTCTTTAAAGTTTGTACCCCGGCCGGGCATGGTGGCTCACGCCTGTAATCCCAACACTTTGAGAGGCCGAGGCGGGCGGATCACCTGAGATCAGGAGACCAGCCTGGCCAATATGGCAAAACCCCGTCTGTACTAAAAATACAAAAATTAACCGGGCGTGGTGGCACGTGCCTGTAATCCCAGCTACTTGGGAGGCTGAGGCGGGAGAATTGCTTGAACCTGGGAAACGGAGGTTGTGGTGAGCTGAGATCGCACCACTGCATTCCAGCCTGGGTGATAGAGCAAGACTCTGTCTCAAATAAATGAATAAATAAAGTGTGTGCCCCAGGAGAGTACCTCACTCCTCTCAGCCTAGCCTGAGCTCTGACTCCCTGTCTGCAAGAAGGCTTGCTAGCTAAGTGCAATCAAACTGCTAAAAAAGAGCTCACCCTGATTTCTGAGGTCAGCCCTTTACTCAGATGTTTCTCAAGAGCTGCATTTATTTTTGTTCTTTCGCAAGCACCTTATACTTCTGAAGACTGTACAAAGTTTTACCAACTACAACAGCTACCAACAATGGTTTTCCTGAATTTCTTAGAAAACAGAATGCCTGTTCTTTGCCTAGACCTTTCGTTACAGTGAGATCTCTTCTGTACTGGTTATTTGCTAATGTTTGTACTTACTATGTTAATTTCTTCCATACACATATCACTCGAGAATATAGCCGGTGTGAAATTAAGCGGCATGAAGAGATCTGTTGGCATAAGTAGCATCCAAACAGGCAGCTCCTGTGATTTTATGGCAATTACTTCCTTGTCAGCAGAGCTTGGCTGCATTGTGGGAGGCAAGGCCACTAGACAGTGCAGGGAACTGGTTTCTGGCCCCCATGTGGCCATCTGTCAGTAGACCTTGGGCCATACCTCCCACCGGTCCATTCCCACCTCCTCCTGAACCAGGCCTCTCTGTGTCCCCAGCATGTTCCCTCAGCCTGCCCCCTCCAGCCACGGCTGCCTCCTCTAGGGACATGCAGGCTTTGGTGGCAGCAACTCCACCGGTCTGCACCAAACACCTCTGGCTTCCTGACCCAGGCTGCCCGAGAGAAGCTGCATGGTGCACCCCCCAAAAGAGTGGGGAGGTCACACTCTCAGGCCACCTTTGGCCAGTGGGAGCCAAATGGAGAAAAAGCTTCCTCCTTTATCCCGAAAGACTGTTCTGAGACACTTTTCATGAGACATTCAGAAGATTCCGGCTGTATCCTGCCCCAGTTGCCATAGGAGTGGCTGGCACCATCATGCATGCTTGCCTGTGGGTCCTTTTCTCTCTCTCATTTCCCGTGCCCGACTCTCTGCTCCCTGGGATCGCTTCCCAAATGCCCCACCGAGGCTATCAAAGGATGTTTCCTAGCCAATTTCTTCATGGGTTGCTAGTGCGAAAACTGGGGTCACATGCCATTCGTGTGTTTTTTTAATTTTTGAACTCTACAATAAAATGTTATTCATTCTTATAATCTACACATTTTTCACCAATCAAGTTTTCCATTATTACATTATTCCAATAATTTTTGACAATCATGGAACAAAACATTTCCCTGTGCCACACAATTTGCCTTGTATGCAGCCTTGTATATGATGCAAATCTTTTAGGATCATGCATAAGCTTGGCTAAACCAAAGGCAGCTGGAGTGAGGTTGTTGTTTTTCTCTGAATCTGAATTTTCTGCTGGGTCATTTGTGCAGGAAACTTGTAGGCTGGGTTTTCCCTTTCCCAATGTTAATAAAGTCATATTGGCCATTTTTTGACTAATCATTGCCCTATAAGTGGTTTGATTATTGATCATATGGTTAGATTATAAGTTTGTCTCTCTGTACATTTCATCATTGAATTCCTTCAGATTACAATATAATAATACCTGATGACAGTTATGACTCAATAAATATTGATTAATTGATTCATTGAATAAGCAAATAAAAACTTGTGAAGAGCAAAATTAAGGGTTAAAGAAAAACTAGAATCATGGCTAGGTCTTAATAAATTGATATGAATGAGAGAAGGTCTTAAATAACTAAAACAGGACAATGAATTAGAATATATTATTTACTAAATATTTTCACAGCATATAGTAAGAAAATAAATCATTAAGTTATTTTCAGTAGTTTAGAGAACAGAATTAATTTGTATCCAAGTTATTTAAATAACATTTGAAATATGCCATAAAATCTTACCAGATACTTTAAAATGTAGGCATTCATTCATTTCTCCTATTATACAATTGGAAGGAATGCCTGAGCGCTTTCTATCTCACAGGAACTGTATCTAGTGTGCCTCTTCCTTTTTTTCTTTTTTGTTCTAAGCTGGGTGAAGTGGGCAATGGTTTGTTTTGCCTGCTCTGCATCCATGCACCTTCACCTGAGTTTTTCCTGCATTTTCCCTTTGGCACCATTCATAAGCATTCCCTCATCCCCACCATGGGATAATCATGAGACACAGGTCTGCCCACCCTCTAGCCCCAGTTACTGGTTCAGATGTAGACCTCTTTCCCATGTGGGGTCAATGAAAGGCTTCCCAGAGAGCTGATACATAGATGCTGAGACCATCGCGCTCTTTTCTCTCTCTCTTTTCCTCTGGCATCAAAGCCCTAAGGGCCACCCATGGGAGTCTGGAGCTGCCATGGTACCTGGCAAGCTGTGTGGAAGAAGTTTTATGCAGAATGAGGCCAGCCAGGCAGCAACTTAGAGGAGAGAGAGACAGAGAAGACCTAGAATGTTCTTTGACCCCTGGATCTAGCTGTGCAGAGCTAGGATTTTCAATCTCATGAACCAACTAATTTCTTTGGACTTCAGTTGAGTTTCTGTCACTTGCCGTGAATAAGCCCAACGAATACACATGGACATTGTTTCTAGGAAGAATATGCTGTCTCAGGTTAGAGTCACAAGTGTCCACAGCCTATATGACATTTGACCTCATAGTAATTTCTGTTGTAAACAGAAATCAGTTCTTCAAAGTCCCCTCATGCTAAAAGTTTTATTTCTTTTTGTGACTTTTTAATTGCTCATCAAAGAGCACCTTTCTTCTGCTTCACTGACCACGTTTCTATGGCTGTGTTCTGCTTAGAAACTCTGAGCCGGGAGAAAGATTTAATGCTTAACTGATAGTCAATATAGATTTGTTTTCATTTCAAAGTTCATTGGAATAAAAATTACATCCTATAATTAAACCTAAGGGAAACCTCATCAATAAAAATTAAAAATTAGTAAAAGCTATTTAGTAATAAAGAACTAGATATAAATTTTTAAAAATTATCAAATTCAGTAACTGTATTTTGTGCTTCATATGCTTTTAAGAAACAAGACCAGAAGCATCTTGGATGGGACCATCTCGACAGGCATTGATCAGGTTCGATAGAACCAAGTCACATTTTGGGCCTAAACACTGTGAAAGCAAGGTCTAAGACTAGGAAGATACATCTTTAAATATAAATACATAAATTTTAATGTCTTTTAAACTAGTTCGCTTATTAATTCAACCAGAATTACACTGTGTCATTTATATGCCACTACCACCAGTGGGGGGAAAAACAGACCTGTTCCCTGTCCTCAAGGAACCTGCAATCTAGTGGGGAATAGAGAAAAAAATAAAAAAGCAAATACATACTATGAATACATTGAGATAAGTGTGGCCAGGCGCGGTGGCTGACAGCTGTAATCCCAGCACTTTGGGACGCCGAGGCAGGCAGATCACCTGAGGTCAGGAGTTCGAGACCAGCCTGGCCAACCTGGTGAAACCCCATCTCTACTAAAAATACAAAAATTAGCTGGTCGTGGTGGTGGGCGCCTGTAATCCCAGCTACTCAGGAGGCTAAGTCAAGAGAATCACTTGAACCCAGGAGGCAGAAGTTGCAGTGAGTTGAGATCCCACCATTGCACTCCAGCCTGGCGACTGAGCGAGACTCCTTCTCAAGGGGAAAAAAAAAATTGAGATAAGTGATAAGTGCAACACAGGGGAAAAAGTCAGAGTGTTTTAAGCGAATAATGAAGCTCCCTGCTCTCCATGGGGTTGGTGTAGATTTCCTGCTCTATCATTTTCCCAGGAGATGCATTATTTCTCTTAGTATCTGTCCTTCCAAAGTCGAGCATATCTAAAAATCAAACCATAAACATAGCCTGGTTTGAATGCAAATGGACACACAGTGGAGCCTGATAAACCCTCGTGGTCCATCATGAATTTCTTATGAGGGGTGGCAAACGAGACAGTCTCCCGCGTGGAGAGGGCCTTGAAACCAGCACAGTACATACCTGGAGCCCTCTTCAATTCCCACACCTGTCATTTACTATTTGTGTGGCCTTCAACAAGCGACCTATCCTGCCTGTTTTCCCATCTGTAAAAATGGGTGTTATCCTAATGGTGCCCAACTGGTAGGGCCATTGCAGACAAGAAATGATGCTGGGTGAGGAAGCTTCCCTGGAAGCACTGGGCTGCAGGAGGGGCTACCAAAGAGTGCAAGTGCTAACCATGCAGCCCGGCCCCGGGGAAGCTCTCTGGAAAGGGAGAACAGTTTTGCACAAACTGGAATCGTGAGGTCCTTCCTTCAGCCCCATGGCTCCTGGAAAGCGTCGTGGTCCCGAAAAGCTGACAGAGTGAAGCGGCTCCCAGCTCTTAGCCGGCCTGTCGGAGCCTCCTCTGCCTGTCAGCGCCCTTGCCTCTTAGCACATGTTTTCAAGGTCATCTCCGAACACCGGCTGCCAGTTGCCCAATCAATAGAAGCAACATCACACTCTTTCCTTAAAAAGGGAAAAACAAAGCTGCTTTCGATAAAGCCTCATCATCCTATAGCTTCTCCGAGAGCCCACAGCAGCCACTCTAGCCCAGATGTGCTAAATTGTCAGGGCCACGGCAGGGTCAAAATGGGCTTTGATGCTCTCTAGCACGTGCACAGAATGGGATTGTAACGTGTTCTGCAAAAGGAAAAGCCATCGCTGGAGAACCTACATGCTCTGGGAGATGCTATCACTGACAATTCCAGAAACATTTTCTCCTTGTATGAAATGAAGGTGCTGAGAATAAAATACAATTTCTTTTTAAAGCAAGCACTGCCTGCCTTAACGCCTGACTTCTAGGGAAGGGCACAACTCAGGTCTGGGCTGGCTGGTCCTGCTGGTTAGAAAAAGACCCTGCCCGGCCTCTCGGTTGAGAGAGAAGAGGCTGCAGGATACGGTCAGGAAAGAGAAAGGAAAACACAAAGAGCTTATCTGTTCTGCCAACCCAACTGGCAGCAGCGGGGGAGTGGCCAAGACTGGGGTGGGAGAATGGGCAGTAAGGAAAGAACAGGGTCATACAGTGGGGCTGTGACCAGGCAGAGAAGGGCCAAAATACAGTAGCAAACAGTGCCTATGGGGAGGCCCAGATAGCAACACAGTCCGCATGTTTGGGGGGATGTCAGATGCATCCTGAGAATGATGAGGCCAGGAGTCCATACGAAATTGCATCCAGTACTACGGTGGCTTAGAATCTCTCTCTGTTTCCCCAAAACCTTCACTAAAGCTGGTTACACACACAGCCTTGGGTTAGAAGAACTCCGGGGAAATGAAGGACGGACGAGTTATCCTGCAGGGAGTGAGGGTGATGGGAAGGGGAGCACTCAAGAACTTGGTGGGAGCAGAGTCAGCTCAAGAGGTGACCCGCAGTGACGCAAACACCCAAGAATCCTTCAAGATGAGGTGGGGCGGCCGGGCGTGGTGGCTCACGCCTGTAATCCCAGCACTTTTGGAGGCTGAGGCAGGCGGATCACTTGAGACCAGGAATTTAAGACCAGCCTGGCTAATGTGGCAAAACTCCAACTCTACTAAAAATACAAAAAATAACTAGGTGTGGTGGTGCATGCCTATAGTCCCAGCTACTTGGGAGGCTGAGACAGGAGAATCGCATGAACCCAGGAGGCAGAGGTTGCAGTGACCTGAAATTGTGCCACTACACTCCAGCCTGGGTGATAGAGTGAGACGTCTTAAAAAAAAAAAAAGATGAGGTGGAATGACGAATTACCCGTTACCCATCATCCTTGGAATAGGAGATCCGGTCTTTTTCACTGTAAATCTTAAGTGACAGAGTAATCTAAGAAGTTTGGAGCACTGGAGAAGCCCAAGCTACAGTTCCACAAACGACGTAAGTCACACGCATATATCCAACTTCCTGTTTCCTGACATTTCTATGGTGACAGGAAGTCGTCGTGTCTCACATTAACTTTGTTGTGTATAAATGTTGTGTGGAAGTCCATTCTGTGTGCCTTTCCACGTGTCAAGAGTGATAAGGAAGTTATTTATAACACTTTGGAATGATGAGGGACATGAAGAATGATGGCTTCCCTCCCGTGTTCCCTCTTTGCAGCTGCTCTGAGTGTGCCGAGCCTCCTCTCTGCTGCAGAGAGTCAGCCACCATAGACTGTGGGACTGCACATCCGGCAAAGAAGGAGCAGGGACTCCTGGAGGAAGAGGACATCCTCATCTGCCCAGTGATTAAGCCATGCTGTTTATAGAGAAATACTTCTTCCCTGGGTGAGAAGGAGTCGGAATGAGGCTTGACTCCCTTTCTGAAAGACAGATTGGCTTTCTACCAGGTTATCCAAATGAAGAATTCCATTTCTGAAGCACCTTATGCTTGGCTCCTACCTGGAGGGACCCCAGTTCTCAGCGCTGTGCTCACATCTTTGTGGAAGTATATGGGGCTCTTTCCTGGCATAAAACAGATGTTGGAATAAAGTGAGCCTGAGTGGGCATATCTGGGAAAAGGAAGTCAGTCAAGGAAAGTTGTGTATTTTCTAAGTGAAGGTGCATTGTTCCCCGTTGTTTTTTTTTTTTTTTTTTTTTGGAGGCGGAGTCTCGCTCTGTCGCCCGGACTGGAGTGCAGTGGCCAGATCTCAGCTCACTGCAAGCTCCGCCTCCCGGGTTTACGCCATTCTCCTGCCTCAGCCTCCCAAGTAGCTGGGATTACAGGCGCCCGCCACCTCGCCCAGCTAGTTTTTGTATTTTTAGTAGAGACGGGGTTTCACTGTGTTAGCCAGGATGGTCTCGATCTCCTGACCTCGTGATCTGCCCGCCTCCCAAAGTGCTGGGATTACAGGCTTGAGCCACCGCGCCCGGCCTTTCCCCGTTGTTTAAAGGCAGCTGTAAGAACGGGCTGCTAGGCCGGGCGCGGTGGCTCAAGCTGTAATCCCAGCACTTTGGGAGGCCGAGACGGGCGGATCACGAGGTCAGGAGATCGAGACCATCCTGGCTAACACGGTGAAACCCCGTCTCTACTAAAAAATACAAAAAACTAGCGGGTGAGGTGGCGGGCGCCTGTAGTCCCAGCTACTCGGGAGGCTGAGGCAGGAGAATGGCGTGAACCCGGGAGGCGGAGCTTGCAGTGAGCTGAGATCCGGCCACTGTACTCCAGCCTGGGCGACAGAGCGAGACTCCGTCTCAAAAAAAAAAAAAAAAAAAAAAGAACGGGCTGCTGAGGGCCATCCGACCCAGGGAGTGACTGGCTTACCCAACAAGCGGACGTGACAACACGTAAGAACGGTGCTCCTTTGTCTCTAGTTGATCTCCTGAATAAAAGGAATGGCCTCGAATGTTTCTGGAAAGTGATTGTACGTGCTACAAGTTCTTCAAGTCCTGGAAACTCCTGAATAAAGAATTACCTAAGCCTATGAGAGCATTTGGCCCAAACCATGTTATCAGTCCTGAAAAGAAAATGTACAATGAAACAGCTTAAGTCAGAGTTGTGAGTAAACACACCTATTCTTTTGAGATTCTGTCTTGATGATCAAGGGTTACGCTGGTTAAAAGAAAATGAAGCCAAATAAGGGCAGATGGAAATATCAAAGAAGACATTGATAAACTGATAGAAATATCTCTAGGATGAGCAAGGCTGGAGGAGGATGGTCTCTTGGTCACGGGAACTTCATTGCCATTAACTATAGTGAAAAAGAAAAAAGACAAAATTAGAATTGAACCTCATAATATCCTCTCTGCCTTGCAGAGATAATTTACTTTTTTCTAAAATAATTTGTCTTCATCATTTTTCACCACTAAAAATAATAATTTTTAAAGTAAATATGAAGAGTAAAAACTGGACTTTCAGTTAACTATGGTGGACGAAACACACTTGTTTATCTCCATTTCTTCCTGAAATGCCACTAAAATGATAGTAATGGAATTAGAAAAAGTCATAAACTCATAAGGACAAAGCAACAGGATAAGGGATGATAGTCAACAAGAAAAGACACCAAGTTTTGGGTGGTAGAAAGCAGATGGATGAGTGTATATACTGAGAATAGTCCAAACAGCTGAAACTACCTTCCTAATAGTAATGAAGTCAATTTATGCTACAAAACTCCAGAAAGGCTGAGATTTGGAGGTACTTGGTACCTCTGCAGGCATCAGTACAATGATTGGAAAACCAGAAGCAATTGGAAACCTATACAAAGAGTCCTTAAAATAATAAAATAATAATAATAATAATAATAATAATAATAATAAATAATGGGCCTTAGACTCCAAATGCTCCTCCCACAACCAGGCTGCCCAGGAACTGTTCCCCACCCCAACCTTGGCAGAAGACAGACAGAAGATTGTTCCCTGGGAGGCTGAATCTGAAACTGTCTAGACTTGAGGACACCAGGCCACTGGAAGGTCAAAGTGAGGTGCCATACTGAAAGCAGGAAATTGAGAGTCTTAGTACTGAATGCCGAGATTCCTAGTTTGCTTCTCCTCTCAACTCTAAGAACTTTACAGCCTCCAGATAAGCATTTGGGGAATTTTCCTCTGAAGAAATTGGCCCACCCAGAAGAGACTCTCTGAGCTGAATTATGCCCCACCATATGGCATCAGTGTTGCCTGAATACTGGATGGCAAGGCTACCAGTCAAGAAGCCTACATTTCTAGGAAATTGTGTAGCGCCTTGGACCCAACAGCTAACAGTCTCCATGTATTTGAGAAAAGCCATTAATCTGAAAGACTGAGGTCAAAATAAATGAACAGTGTGAGACAAAGAACTTTTAGGAAACAGACACAATTAAGTGAACAGAAGAAAATGTCAAATAAATATTCAATTAATATTCTGAGATGAGAGCCTTTTGCATTCATGAAACAAGAATTTAAGACTTTTTTTTTAAAAAAGGGAATATTCAGAAACTAAAGAGTTCTCACAAATGAAAAACATAGTAAAAAATGTTTTTTAATGCAATAGGAGATTTAGAAGGTAAAATTGAGGAAATCTCCAAGAAAGTAGGACAAAATGTTAAAGAGATGAAAAATAGGAGGAAAAAAGATAAGAAGCTTAAGAGGATTAATCAAGGAGGTCTAATATTTGAATGGTAGGAGTGTTGCAAAGAGAAAGCAAAGCAGATGAGTAGGAGATAATGAAGAAATATTGTTTTCTAAAAATGTCCTTAGAGCTAAAGGCCATTGGTCACTAGATTTAAGCTCACCAAATTTATAGTCCAATGAAAATAAATAGTCTCACACTGAAGCACATTATTATAAGATTTTAGGGCACCAGGAATAAAAGGGAGATTCTAAATGTTTTCTGCAATGATGAGGAGGATATAAGTCACATACCAAAAAAGAAAAAAGAATGAGGGTTCTCCCCAGGAACCCGGGAAGCAAGGTGACCATGGAGCAGAGCCTCAAAATTCTAAAGCAAGATCATTTACCATCTAGACTTCTACACCCAACGAAGTATGAGGCATTGTTGTCAGGTGTGAGTGCAGAATCAACATTTTCAGGTATGCAAGGTCTCAAAAGCTTGTCTCACAGAGACCTTGTCCTAGAATGTTACTAGAAAACTGAAGCAAGAGAGGAGAGGACTCTGAGAAGGATGCCTACCATTAACAAATGGAAATGATTAATCGCCTGACGTGTGACTGTGCTAAGAGAAGTTTTATACCCCCGGCAAATATTTGGAGTATAAAGCAAATAGAAAATTAAGCAAATTATAGAATGAAGCAATTACTAACTACAAGAAAAAAAGGTTTTCAATAAAACAAATGTAATGAAAGTAAATAGTTCTGCACCATATTAGCAGTCATGATAATGTGAACCCTGAGTATTGCTTTAATCTGCTTTACCTTTATAGAGTAAAGCAGTAACTTTTATAGTACCTTTACCAGAAGAGGGGTTTTTCTTCTATGAAGTACAGGTGGAAATCATTACTTTATAAATTAGGAAAAAAGATAAAAAATAAATTCTGGAAAAATGATTTGACAGGCAACCTTTTTTCTCAAGGGGAGCACAGTTTTCCTTCTAATGAGACCCTGGCTTTTGAGGGTTGAATCGAGCAACAGTAAATGTATTTTCTGGGATGTCAGAGCTTCTAGGTTAGGGTTCAGCTTTTGGTTGTGGCCTAACTTGTTCTGAGTTGTAGGTTTCCTGCCTTGTCATTTAGACCGCATTTGCCTAACTGATGAAATAATCAAATTATGTACACTGTCCATTGTCCCTTCATTTGTTAGGATAAGGGTTTGGCTGCTTTAAGAGATAAATAAAATAACAGTCCAGGTGAGGTGGTGCAGGGTGAATGTGGTGGTCTCGTGGTACGGGGACCCAGGCCCTTCTCTCTTGTCCCTTCCATCTCTAGAGGCCATATTGTGCAGCAGTTAAGAGCATAGGCTCTGAAGCCAGGCTGCCTGGATGAAAGTCTCTACTCTGCCATTTACTCTGTGCCTCAGTTTCCTCATCTGTAATATGGACATAATAGTAGTGCCAGCTTCATAAAGCTGTGAAATCTCAGGTGTAAAGCACTCTGACTGAGCAGTGCCTGGCGGACAGGAAGTGCTGCATAGGTGGTGGCAATCACTAATCCACCTGAGGTCTGCCCTCTTCACCGGTCCAAGATGCCTCCTCACCATGCACCTATGGCAACTAGCAGCTACAACCTAACCTCTCTCTTACAGTTACAACAGGAAATCATTTGCATCCAATCAGTTGGAACTTAACGACATGGCCTCAGCAAGTTGCAAGGCCAGACGAAAATGTAACCTTCTGTCTAGGCACTCAAGTGCTCCTAAAAATCTCATCACTCCAGCACTTTCCTGGCTAACATGGTGAAACTCTGTCTCTACTAAAAAACACAAAAATTAGTCAGACGTGGTGGCAGGCGCCTGTAGTCCCAGCTATTCGAGAGGCTGAGGCAGGGGAATGGTGTGAACCTGGGAGGCGGAGCTTGCAGTGAGCCGAGATCACGCCACTGCACTCCAACCTGGGAGACAGAGAAAGACTCTGTTTCAAAAACAAAACAAAACAAAACAAAACTCATCACTGGGGAAAGAGTTGGCAAAGGGTATTAGAGGACAGCTAGCACTCTTTGTCACCATACCTGTTAGGTGTGTCCCAAGTCCTCAATTTATATCTGTAAGTCAAAAGACAAATAGGTCTAAGCATTGACCTACTAATGCATTCATAATGTGTCCTACATTAAAATGAGGTTGTATTTAATTTTGCTTGTTATGCCTTGATTTTTACTCAACTCAGAGATTAATTCTCATCAACTCTGTTAAAAACAAGGTAAAAGACAACTCCTACGATGGAACTAGGTGCAAAACATCACTTACATTTTTATCTAGTTTTATCACAGTGAGTTCTGCTACATTTTTTATTTTTAAAAGGTGGGCATTAGATTCTAGGAGACAAGCAATTCTAGTTTTATCAACACAGCTATGGGATATTGGAACTACCAAAGCAGAAATCTCATATAGAAACCGTGTACATTCATTCGCCATGACTAACTTTTCTGTCTTGTGGAATTGAAAGTTATAAGAATGGCTTTCTTTAAAGCAATATAGAAACTTTTTTTATTGCAAACAGCTAAATAAAGGCTGGCAAAAACAATAGGTTCATTTTTTACTGCAGATCTTCAAATTAAAGGAAACTTGTCTCTTGGCCAATTTGGGCTGGCTTGGAGCCAAAATAGATGTCTCCATTCTCATCCTCACCCTTATACTTATTGTGGGCAAGATAAAAACCCTTAATTTTAAAAACTCGAGCCAAGTGTTGGGTAAGAAGCAGAGTGACTCCCTTAACTACACTGGTCCTGAAAAAAAAATCATATTACTTTATACCAGTTCTTTTTTTTTTTTCAGTTTTTAGAAACTGAGTACTGAGAACAAGAAAATTTAACAAAAGGGAAATTCAAATATTTTGATGGTCTATTATAAATCAAGTTTTAATAACTAGAGGTATATACAAGTACAATTGATCAATGAGAAATACTCACTGGTTAAATACTTCTGATCAAGTCCTTTTCTCTAGGTGAGTTGGCCTGAGAAAATCAGCAGGCATCTTTCCATTTCAAAGCACAAAAGGCTTCTCTTCTGTTTTGAGCCATGTCACCCTCCCACCTTTTTTTAATTAACAAGATTTGAGATCATTTGGCAAATTGTAACCATAAAAGTGAATATCGTGATTGGATGATGTTTTATCGCTGGAAAAATAAATCTCACCGCTTTTCTCCCTGTGTACTTCATAAATGTCACTTCCTCTTCATTTCATATTTATCTTGCTTTCAAAATCCATTATGCAATTGTCATTTCATTGAAATCAAAAGCTGTCTCTTAATTACATAAGAATGGATTATATATCAGTTCTTAATCTCTCTATATGTTCCTTTTATAATGATTATAGCTAAATGTCTATTTTTATACACAAAAGACCAAAGTGGACTTTACCGGGTTAAAATTAAGACTTGCAAAATTCTGAAGCCTAGAAGACAAAACAAAGCAATATACAATGCATCTAGTTTGTGATAATAATGTGATCTTGTACTGATGAAATAATGCAAAGCTTGTTAAGTCAATGGCTTTGGAGAAGACAATGGAAGCTACATTTCCTCCTTCGACTGAGTTAAATTTAGCAGGGAAAGGTAAGCCATACTTCCAACAGGAATTAGAAAACACTGCAGTTGGTGATGTTACAGGGAGGATCCTCTTGCAACCTAACTTGCAATAAATGGATCTTCATAAGACTCGAGTCTGCTGCATATCCTGGTAATTAATCATACAGAGGCACCAACCCTTAAGTATTAAACACTCTCTAAATGGGAAAAAAATTGCTGTATTGCTAAGCACTAGGACTTGATTCATTTAGTATTAACTTTCAGTCTTTATTAAAGTGGCTTTAATTTTATTTGTGTGATGTTAGTGCATTTCTGGAAAAATAAACACCAAGGTTTTTTAGCTGATTGTACATGATACGCTCCTGATTCAAATTGTAAGCTGCATGCTATTTTCCAGGAGAAATAAAGATCCCCATTCTTTAAAGCTTATTTTTAAAAACACGCCATAATGGTAAGTTGCATTTCAATATCCTGTGAAAAGTGTGTACTGAGGACAGCACAGTGGCAGGCACTGGGCTGGGAACAGAACCCGCAATGATGCTCAGGGGCGGGCACTTGGTCCAGGTTGCCCACAGCCTACATGGGAGGCAGGAGAGGACTCCAGTAACTGTCGTCCGACACAATCGAGGCTGTGCAGACACAGTAGACAGATCTGTTTTACTGGAAGGATCCAGGGCAGCTTCCTATAGGAAGCACACTTTAGTTCAGCTGTGAAGAGTAAGCAGGAGTTTAGTGCCGGGGCAGGGCTGCTGGGGGAGCACCCTCAGGATGGGAGTACCCTCAGGATGGTGGGGGGGGGGTGGGCAGAGCATCTCATGGCATAGTGTGGGCTGCACTGAAGACACAAGCCAACACACAGGCCGCTTGTGGTCTAGCAGCCATTGTCTCCAGCATCCCTGCACTCAGCAGAACCGAGGCCAGCCCTGGTAGATCCAGATTCCTGGGGAAACATGAAAGCTCCTGGCCCCAACCCTGGCAACTTTCCAGCAGCCCCTAGACAGTCTGGCTCACCGTCTAGAGCCCTGCCTATGACCTTGTGTTGGGGAGTTGTGGTTCTGGTTGGCTCCAGACGTAGCCCTTTTCCCAAAGGAGGACTGGAAGCCAATCCAGAGCCAGCCAGTCCTGCAGCCTCTCGGGGCTGGGCCCCAGCAGGTGTCTGCAGAACCTGCACCGTCAAGCGCTCCCAAATGAAGAGGGTCACTGGGCTCCGGGGCCCCTGAAGTCTTTCCTCACTCCACCTGCACTCCCATCCCCTGGAGCCATCAGCCCCCAGAGCCCTCAGGTTAGACCACTGCCCATCAGGAGCTTACTTGAGACCCTGAGAGAATGCCCTCCTCCACTTTTGGGCACAGATGACTCCAGAGATGTCCATGAACCTGACTTGGTGCTAGACCCAGGGGCAGATGCCAGGGAGATTGCGACATATTGGCCGGTCGGTTGGGAAGTCACATACAGAGAGAGCATCTTTGGGTTCGCTCTAAGCTCTCTCCTCTCCCCCCTGCCCTTCCCTTCCTCCCTGGGTGACCATAAATGTTCCCGTGTTATCTATTGATGATTATAATCACACGAAGTCAGGACAGATGGGCTCCACTCCTCAGCTCACAGCCATAAAGTTTACAAACTCGCCATGGCCGGGGGATAAATTACCATTGCTGATCTCTCGCTCATTTACACAGAGCATTTTTCTTCAAGATGGCTATTTTACCTTTCAATCATCTGGCCAAAGTTTTTTTTTTTATTTTCATTTTTTTTTACCAACTTGATTTTATAGAACATGAGAAATATTGGGAAGTTGCAGAGCAGGTTAGAAACCATCATCATAAGTGATTAGGCAAAAAGGATATTTCTGAACACGGAAAGGAAGCCCAGTTTCTCATCCTTTATAATCCCACAGGACCACTGAGCAACTGTGTATTCCCACTGGGTCACGGGCAGTGAGAAATGGGCCCCCAGTGGTTTATTTAAAAGTGTACTGTCGAAGATAATGGTGCTCAGATGAAGTTTTTAGGCTCCTTGATGACTGCTGTTGTTCCATGGACTAATTATGTCTACCTTTGATTCACTAATGTTGCCCAATCAAGCTCCTCATATGGGATGATATTTCTGGTGGTTGTTTTCCAGATTCTCCCCCTACAATGGTACCATTGGGTATTGTGTAACACTATAGAAAAGGAATGATTAATTCAAAGTTCAGGTGCAAGACAGGGTCAGAAAAGAAATGCTCCTGGATAGAGTGAGCATTTCAAGATGAATTTGTGACTTGAAACATCATTTTATGATGCATTTTCTATTTTGTTATCAGGGGAAGCCTGATGGCTGACACGCGAATGATCACAGCATTTTTGGTGCCATGTTCTGTGATAGGCTTTTCATAAAAATTAGCTGACATTGTCATGAGCACACAAGTAAATTTATAGCTTTCATACTGGACTGCCATTCCCAGAGCAATTTCCAATCACTTGGGCTTTTTATTAAGTTTATTGTACTTTTATTGTTCAGTGGAGTGTAAGCAGTGAGATTACAAATAAATGTAAGTTCCACTGGATATGAAGTGGAGCTTGTAGAATTAGGAGAGAAGGGGGTGAAGGAAGCCACACAGTAATTTGAATCACTGGTGATAGGAAACACCACCCACTGATGTTTCCTGTCACTTGCTTCTATACAGAAGTTTAGGACATTGACATTCCATTCACATTCAGGTTTTCCCGGAAAGCCCTCCTAGGAGAAGTCTTTGTGGAAAACTTGGTACTGCACATCACTCTGTAATGCAAAGAAAATGCATCCTGCTGTCACTCCTCTGGGTTCCTTTTCTGTTTGTTGCTGTGGCTTCCTGCTTGCTCCCTCATCTGCTAGGTGTGTCATGCTGGCACTGTGAACATTCCCCTCCAAACTGGTGAGGACCCTGTTAGGAAGCATGACTGGTCAGCGTGCTTGTGCACCCCACAATGACCAGCTTCCTTCCCGTGCTTTCATTTAGTACTGAAGACACTGGGCCATTTAACTTTCCATTATGCTTTTGTGTTTCCCCAAAGAAAGGGTTCATAATCACTAAAGTTCTACTGTTGGGTTTTTTTTTTTTCAGCTGTTGATTGAAAGTTGTTAGTTAAGGTGTGTCAGGATTCTCTAGAGGGACAGAACTAATAGGATAGGTGTATATATAAAGGGTTTATTATATAAAGTGTATATATAAAGGTTTATTAAGGAGTATTGACTCACACGATCACAAGTTGAGGTCCCACATTAGGCCATCTGCAAGCTGAGGAGCAAGGAAGCCAGTCAGAATCCCAAAGCTGAATAACTTGGAGTCCAATGTTCGAGGGCAGGAAGCATCCAGCATGGGAGAAAGACATAGGCTGGGAGGCTAGGTCCGTCTAGTTTCTTCACATTCTTCTGCTTGCTTTTATTCTGACCACACTGGCAGCTGATTAGATGGTGCCCACCCAGGGTGGATCTTCCTTTCCCACCTCACTGACTCCAATGTGAATCTCCTTTGGCAACACCCACACAGACACACCGAGGAACATTACTTTGCATCCTTCAATCCAATCAAGTTGACACTCAGTATTCACCATCACACAGGGTGAGAACAGAGATTGGAAGAGACGAGGAACCCTGTGCCTGTACAACCCTTCTCCTATCTTAGAGGTCCAGAAGTTGCTATCCTGCCTTTTGTTGTTGTGTGTTAGGAAGGTGACCTTTTAATTGTAGTGGGCATCTGTGTGCAGACACTATGGGTCACCACTCCCCCTCTTACTTCCTAACAGACTCCAGCTTTTGTCTTCAGCTCCAGGGGATGAATCATAATTGGCCCAAACCAATCATCTCAATGTTCTTCCCCATTTTCCTAGTCTCCCTTGTCATTAAAAGTGGCCAGGAAACCTAATTCCAGGCAACAAGATTTACACAAAAGTGTGCGGTGGGGTATGGAGCTAATTGTTTCTGGGACAGCTTCCCTGATTAAAGGGAACTTTTGATGATAGCACACTTCTTTTTCCTCTTCCTCACCTTTTCTGCCTTAAACCTGGAGTCTGTCTGGAGCTGTGGCAGCCATCTTGCAATCACGAGGCAACAAGCCTCAGGACAAAAGCTGGCACACCAAGAGTGGGGGACTGAAAAGATAAAACAGACCCGGCCGTGATGGCATTGGTAAGCAGGGGGACTAACACTGGC
Source organism: Trachypithecus francoisi (assembly GCF_009764315.1). Lineage (NCBI taxonomy): Eukaryota > Metazoa > Chordata > Mammalia > Primates > Cercopithecidae > Trachypithecus > Trachypithecus francoisi. Next base: position 2,025,875 of record NW_022681442.1, on the reverse strand, counting down.
CTTGCCTCCCCACACATTCTATGGGAAAACCAAAGCCTCTGTTTAGGGCCAGCTGTCATTGGTCAGGTATTCCATGTCTGGCAGCCAAATGTGTTCAGCATCAGCCTCATCTAGGGAGCTCATTAGAATGCAAACAGCCAGGCTCACTCCCAGAAATTCCCTCCCAATATGTCTATGATCAGGCCTGGGAGCCAGCACAAGCATCCCCAGTCATTTTTATGCAGGTCATCCTCAAAATACTCTTAGACACAAAGTACTCTTGGAGCACACAAACGGTAGCAACGGGAGGGCAAAGGGAAGCAGTCTGCCAGGGCGACAGGAACCAACCACGTGTTTCCCAGAATTTTTGTTCTCCCCAACCGCCTTCTCAAACCTACCAGGTAACACCTGTTGTTCTTGAGCAGCAAACTCAGAATACAAGGAAAATAAAACCACTTCCACCAAGGATAAGGATGCCCTGATGGAAGGATGCTCTGATGCTTCTTAGGAAGGTCTGGTGTCTTCATCCATCTTCCCGCCTCACCTGGGTGTTGATTCCACAAGGTCATCTCCAGCATGTTGTGAACGTGACTGCTCTGGAGAACATCAGCCTCACCCTATCCTCATTACAGCCAGCAGTCAGATCCTCTACCACCCAGCCCCAGAGGACGCCCAGCCTCAGTCCTTCCAGTGAAAGGCAGTAGCGTCTTGTTAGTTCAAGATCAGGACGTCGCAGCCCAACAACCCTGCTGCTTCGGCAGTGATTGTAGAGCACATCCTGGCTGCCCCTTGCAGAAAAGTAGGACTGAAACACCACTGGTAGGCATGGAAGAGCTAGGCTCCAGGGAGAGCGCAAGGAAGGGCCAAGAAGAAGCTGTGGGGAGACCAGAAGTCCAAAATGACACTTAGCCTCCACCAGTCACAGCTTGAGGTCAGAGAAAAAGGAACAGACAAGCCCCAGCCCTGCAGAGCCATGGGCAGCACTGGAGTCCCCAGCAGTGCTGACAGAATGGCAGCTTCCTTGTTCCACCCAGACAGCCCCACTGGATCAGCTTCCTGGAGGTAGGGCCCAAGAATCTGCATTCTCTGCAAGTTGCCTACGTGACCACACCTAGACATTCCTCAGATTTGTTTGGGGGCTCATTTTTCCCCACTCCCCGTGACATTGGGGTCAGAGCTGCCTTTGAATTCCAGCTGGGACACTTCTAAGCCTGTGGCTGTGAGACACTGTGGCATCCCTGACTAGGGTTTGTGGACAATGGGATAATCATGGTACCTGCTCTACCTACAGCCCTTAGGAGAATCAAATGAGACTGTAGACATAGCGTACTTAACACAATGCTGCAAAGAAACACAGAGAGCATTCAGCACGCGCTAATCACTTTTATGCCATTGATATCATCTTCTGGGTGCCTCCATCCCACTGGCACCCCATTTACCTAGACTTCAAGATGATGAAATATGAGAAGTTCAGTTCTCTCAGCTAGCCAGTTCACAGAAAGGGTGATCTGAGAAAATAGTTCTGATTCAGATGTGAACAAGAGCCCTAGTTCCCCTGTTTTATACAAGGGAAGCAGCATGGTTTTGGATCCTTGTCCAGGAGCTGTAGAGGAAGCCCTTGCTTAGCTCCATACCTTTGGGACCTGCCCAGCACCTAGGGTGACAGTTCCTGGCAGCAGAGGAAGGGAAAGCAGAGGAAGGCCCAGAATCCCCTTCAGAGAAACCCCTCCTGAGATGCTGGAGGGGAGAGGACCCCAGGAGGGCACTGGGTGTTCAGTGCTAGTAAACCAACATAGTGATGCCTGCATCCCACAGCCACGGGAAGTGGCATTTTCAGCGGGTCTGCAGTGGAAGAACAAGTGGGATGATGGAAAGAAAACAGGGCCCACTTAGCACTTCTCAAAATTCCCTAGATGTGGAAGGTGATCTGCCTGAATACAACTTTCTTTGAACCCATATATTTGTCTTGTAGTAAAAATGGACATTCAAGGTATCAAAAATGAGTGTATTCTTGGGTTATATACTAGCAAAATTCAATGAGACTTGAATTAGAAAGTGCTCAATGGATGTCCAGATGGGGTGTATACAGCCCGGACAAATGACCTAGACAAGGAAGAGGAGACACATCTGGCTGGAGGTTGGCAGTCAGCCGCTGTCTTCCCAGCTGTGGGGCCTGAAGCCTGGGCTGAGGCATCTAGACACAGCTCCCCAGGCCCCACCTGCTCTCCCCTGCAGCCCCTACAGCATCACTCCAGACCTTGAGCAGGCCTGCCTCCCCTCCACCCATAGCACATAGAATGTCTTCAATTCCTAGGCAAACTCAGTTGGATGAGTTCAGGGCACCATGACATCTTTGAAACAGTGGACATATGTTTGCAAAGGGGTCCCCTCACACACATGGGCAAGGTTGTTTAATGATGTTGGCTGACGAACCATTTGGGTCCAAAGGATCGCACCAAAATGCATTGGCTGAGTCACTTTTGAAGTAGCTCCTTACTGAGAACACACTAGAGGCTGCTCAGATTTTCATAGGCTTTTGAAGCTAGTAGAGAAAAGACTTTGTAGCAGCATAGAAATCGTAGAACTCCAACCCAAACTTCAGGAAATGCCACCGAGGACATAAGGTGTTTCTTTCATTTTTCGCGAGTGGTGTCACAATTTCTAAATTCAACCTGTGCCTGTGCACACGTTGTAAGTGCTGAGATTGCATCGCAGGATGAGAACAGTTTCCTTCCTGAAGGATCTACAAGCTCTCTGGGGTATCCAGTTCGTGGGTGTGGGCTGGAGTGGGAAGGACCCTGCCAGAAGCTGGGCACATGGAGCTTTTGGCAGGAGGGTCCTGACTCAACCTGACCCTTGACCGCCGCAGGGCCCAGCCCGGTGAAGCAGAGTGGGGCTTATTCATGATTGATTAGTTTAATGATTTAATGATTATTGATTAATTGATATAATGATTATCAATGGTTTGACTGATGGGTTTAGTGATTATTCATGATTGATTTGTTCTTGTTGTAAGGTAGGTGATTTAGTTTCCTAACTAGATGGTATTTCATTTATTTCCAAGGAGACATTTAATAACTACACACCCAAATGGAGATGAATCTATTCCCCTTTTTAACAGTCTCAGTAAAACAACTCTTTCTCCATCACGGCCCTTACAAAGATCACTCCCAGATCTTCATGGCCAATCCAGATCTCAAATCTCCGTGAAGCTTCCCCACCAGCACCTGCTACACCACAACTGGGCTAGGCTAGGCACCAACCTCCATCCAACCAGCTGCTGGCTCTGTGTGCCACCGCCTCCCACCACTCATGCCATCCCAGGCTGCCCAGCCCCAACCAGCCTCTCCTTTCCTCTCATGGCTCATATTCCTCAGCCAGTGTCAGACTGTACACATCCTTCAGTACCTCCATTGTCCATCAAAATAAGTCTAATGTCCTTGCCTACACACCCAAGACCCTTCCTCACACAGTCTGACTGATGGTCTTTCCAGCCATTTCTCCCCCAGAGGCTCTGTACATGGCTGGTGAACTGGCCCCATCAGAACTCAGCATCCCAGCCAGCCCCATGCTGATGGACCACGTCTTTGGACAAGCAATGGCATCTTCTTGTAAAACTTTCTGTCCCCCATTGCCTCTGGCCCAGAATCCCTCCAGCCTGCAGGAGTCCATTAAAATCCTTCTTCCTTATCCTGTCTTTTCAGATCTACCCATCCAGAAGCAATGTTTGTTTTCCTTGGAATCTACTCATGCCTCTCACCTCTATGATGACACCATCCTCCCTCTACCTTACCCACCTGTTCAACCACCCAGCAGCTGCCACCTGCCATGCACTATGAGTTCATCCAATTGGGCCATAAGTCCCTGGAGGACAGACACTGTGACTTATCCCTCATTACACTTCTCGGGCCTGGCTCAGTGCCTGACTTACAATAGGCTTCCCAAACCGCTAGATTAAGATTAAGTTGAGTACAGGAGCCGTTGTGTTTAGTAAGAGTGCTTTTCAAAACATCATGTTTATCAGAATAACTCTGGTCATTGTTTCCATTTCATATTTCTGCTGTAAAGTCTCAACTAAAAGGTGGAAGCCCTTGCCATTCAGAATGCATTATTCCCTTTGGAGAAACCTAGATGGCGGGGAGTTCTTCCTGGCTGGTTGTCACCACCTTCTGCCCTGGGCGCCCCTGCCTCCAGCCCCCAGGGCTTTCTTCTCTACCACCGCAGGCAGTTCTTAGCCTCTGGGCCTGGAAGCTGGGCTGAGGCCAGCCCTGCAGGCAGCGAGGCAAGCCCACCCACTTTGCATCTGTGCAAACCCAGGTGCTAGCAGCAATATTCATCTTAATTTTCTCTTTAAACCCTTGAGTTGCATTATAGCTTCCATTGTGCTGGTGACAGACAAATGCCTTGCAATAAATCAAAGTTAGGGTGACTGATACACTAAACACCTTTGCTTAATGATGTGATTGTTTCTTATCTGCAAAGTAATGTCACTTATGGCTTTGCTATTTATAGTCAATGTAGTGTTAGACCATTTTATGCCCCTGATGCCTCTGTGGCCAGCCCATTAGCTGTGATTATGGACCAAAAGGGGATACAGCCTCTGAAAGATTGGCGAGAGAAGCCTTCAGAGTGTTCAAGTCATCTCTACCCATGAAAGCCCGGCTCCTCGTCCTGAGACTGCCTGCAGTTTGTTGCAGGCACAGGTGAGTAAATAAGACACTGGCTGATAAATCCTGTTTGTGCTCCACTTGTATTAGTACTGAGCATCTTCAGGACAGCTAGATATATATGAAACGTTAAAAAAAAAAAAAAAAAAAAAGACAAGGGGCTGCTTCTCTCTCTGGCTCAGCCTCCAGCCCAGCAGGGCTCGGACAGGGGGTATGGAGAATGTGGGAGGACAGAGCCTTTGCAAGCAAGTCTCCTGTTGGGCTGGCCCAGGCTCTGCTGTTCATTCATTATTTGCTAAGCTATTTGCCCAAACTATTCTCTTTGAACAGGGTGTCGGTGGGGAGAGCAGACTTCGCCTGGGTCTCCCTGTTCTGCTCTGTCCCCATGGTGTGAGAGTTGCTGCCAGCTTCAAAGGCGGCCCCCAGGGTGGGACCAGGGTCTGGGCTCCTGGGCGGCTGCCTGTTCCTCCTGTGCCAGGTTCCCAGCCCCGAGCTTCTGCACAGGCCCTGCTACTCCCCCTCCCCCCAGTCTCTGGGCTCCAAATAGCCTCAAGGAGCAGGACCCAGAGTGGCTGGCTACTTGGGGAGAAGGAGCAGGACCGCAGCACTGTAGAAATCCCTCTACAATGTTGGACACCTGGGGGGCAGCTGCGGCCATTCGAAACTGTGCGGGGGGGTCTTTCCCATGGCCCAAGGATCCCACTGCCTCAGGAACAACACTTTCATTGGACAAGTAGTGGCTCTGGTGGGTAGAACTGGGTTCTCCAAAAACATATGCTCAAGTCCTAGGCCTGGTACCTGAGAATGGGACTTTATTTGGAAATAGAACCTTTGCAAAGGCAATCAAGGTAAGTGAAAATCATACTGGATTAGGAAGGGCCCTAGTCCGGTGACTAGTGTCCTTATGAAAAGAGGGAGATTGGGGACACAGACTCAGCGGAAAACACCCTGTGAAGAAATACACAGGAGGACACCCTCACACTGACAGATGCAGAGATTGGGGTGATGCCTCTACAAGCTGAGGGATGCAAGGACTGTCAGAAGACACCCGAACCAGGAGAGAGGCGTGGGGTAGGCTTTCCCTTGGAGCCTCCAGAAGGAACAACCCTGCCAACACCTTGATTTCAGACTTCTGGCCTCCAGACCTCTGAGAAAATACACTTTGGTTGTTTTAGGCCACAAGCTTTGTGATAATCTGTGATGGCAGCCACAGGAAACTAATACGGAACCAAATGACTTTGCTGAGCCCTCAACAGATGCCAGGGCAGGCCCTTTGCTGCGAGTAAAGTGACCAGCTCCCGGGCTGCCCACTTGGCTCTCAGGGGGCTCCTCTCTGAGCTGGAACGAGGGCATCAGAACACAGAGGGTTAAAGCATTGTCTGTAGATAAACAACCTCATGCACATTGCATGCTGTGCGTGTATATTTATGTTGCTTATGTTTTATGCCTCCATCCTCAACTCCTCCTGTATACCATGCCATTAATTTTCCGTTGATGTTTTGAAAAGAATGAACTCTGTGTTTCTCTCAGCTGAACATTACCAACCAATGGCATATTCAACCCGTTTAGCCTAGCATATTTTCCTGAGCCAGCAAGGAGTTGGGCTCATCTCTTGCCTTCATTCCCTAAGTCATGGTGGACTTTGGGCATGGAGCTTGGTAATTGGATGATATTAAGCATGCGTTCAGCATTTGTTTGTGGAATCTTTTGCAATTTTCCATGTGCTTTTGCACTGTATGAGTCAGGATGCATCTGAAGGCAAGATATAGGAACCCAGCTAAAAGTAGCACGACTGCCCTGCCCAGAAATAACTGGTTGAAGAGTTCCAGCAGTGGTTCAGTCATGAGCCCAGTGACACCCACAAGGACCCTGGTACCTTCCATCCTTCCATATAGCATCCTCAGGGGGCATGTACTTGGCTTGGCTCTCTGCAATCCTCATGTGGCTGAAGACAGAGAAGGAGAGGAGGAGGTAAAAAGAGATAGAAGATGAAAGAGAGAGGAGGAAAAAGAGTCTTTTAGGAAGCCGGCCAATCTTGACGGTTGCACACGTATTTCATTTTAACTTAGAGATCATCATTTCACAATAAATGTTTAAATACAATTTAAGGAGATAAAGCAGAGGCTCATTAGCCACTTGGTAACAGATGCGGAAATATCAAAATGATCATTACCAAAATTATCAAAAAACAAACAAACCAAAAACCCAGCATGGCTTCAGGTGCAGGGCTGAGAAGCGCCTTTTGTTAGCAACTACCTCAGTGAGTCAGGGGGGACCTACTGCCGGATGGATACAACAGACGTTCAGGAATGGGTTAAAGCAAGCAGGGATAAACATTGGCTCAATGTGCTTTCGTATCACTTAAAAGAAGAACTCTACGGTGCTTTTATATCCCCTCTTACGAAAATCACAAATGCTATGAACTGTTAAACCTTTAAACCAAATGTGATATTTCCGAGTTCTGACACTAACAGGAACATTTTAATTAAAAAGTAAGCTGGTGGGAAGGCTTGTAAAATTCTGTGAAGTAAAAAAGATGTTTTAAACATGTAGGGACCCTTTGGGGGTAGAAAAAAGAGATTTTGCAGTAGTAATAGCTCTATTCCATTTTAATATTTTTGAATGTAGAGGTGTTTTTTAATCCTGTTCTAGAGAAAGCAAGATTTATCCTGATTATGGAGCAGTAACAAATGGTGAGGGAAGCGCTGTAAACACTACTCTAGCATGCTTTTTATTTTTTGGTGATATCTTTCCGCTTCTGGTTGAAACTAGGAATAAATTAAATATGATTGCATGGGACTGCTTTATGCTTACTCAAGAGTGCTTGCCGTTGATGTCGATCCAGTAACAAACCTATTTTTCAAAGGGGGATGCTGGGGCTTGTGTTCATTCTCTAAGTATCCTCAGTGCTAAGCTTATCATTAGGGTACTTTTTGCAGTTCAGACTGAAATTAGCAAGTGTTATTAAAGAGTTTCAGTTATGCGGCTAAGAAATGGCTCCCTTTAGAATGGATGCTCTTTATTCAAACTTTCAATGTCAGTTATCATTTTTAAAGCAGCTTGACCTGGAAGCATGCAGCTAAAATTGTGGGAACTGTTAATGACAGTTTTATTGGGCACTCTGCTTATGGTTCACATTTTGAGGTCTGTATGTAATTGATCTTTCTCCCCTACATGAGAAACACAGCAATAAGCTGGTTGCAGCACCACATTATAGATATAGAGAAATAATAATGATGTCACCTTGAGATTCAAAGATCGTGGAATAGTAATAGTCTCCTAGCTCATTTCTCCCAACTGTGATGACCTCTCCAATACTAAATCTTAACAGTCTCAGCATTATTTTTGAATTATTCATGCTAGCCTTTTCCCTCACTACAAAATCAAGGAAAACGAATGCATCATGCTCTGTCAGCTCCACAGGTATTTTGGTAAAAATATAAAATGTTATTTGGCATCACACAAAAAGGGTGATACAGTAGTAATACAGTGATGCAAGTGGCATGCTTACCTCATACAGAAACACACGAACATCCATTCGTAGAAAATAAGAGCAGGTGCAATTCCCCCATCAATTGTGAACTGATCGTTGGCTAATCATGTTGGGGTTAGCTGGATCATGAGAAGACTATGGCTTTAAATAAAAAGTGCATAATAGGATTAGACTCTATCATCAATCCACCCCCCAAATTACACTAATAAGTAATGTCTAGAAATGTGTGCACTCTCCGTGATGGCCAGTTTTAGCCAACATTAAACCTAAGGCTGTTGCTTTTGAAATATCAAATCAGCATATATTTCTTATTTTAATTCAAATTATGTAGAGATAGCAGCTTGACAACTCTCCTACTTTAGCCAGCCTAGAGAATATGGGAGCGCTACAGTTTTATTCCAGTGATGGATCTCATAAAAAGTGCATGTGGGAATAAAATAAAATGCATGTAAATGTAAACTCAGGCAGGTACTCTGATCCATCTGTAGCCCGTGACCTTTAAGTTCATGATGAAAAACAAATGTCAAGCTTTCAGAAGACAGGAGTATCCCTGGCTTGGCTGGGGTGGTGTGTGCTGTTGCGCAGACTGTATTAATTTAGGATGGCATCAATAACCTTGAAATCAGGATTTTGCACTAAAAACCCAGGTTTATGTTTATTCAGAATTCAAAGAAAAAAGGCAACTTTATTTAAAGAGGCCCTTCAGTGGCGAGTGGGCAATTGTCGTTCACCACTCTAGATTTTTGGAGCTGCTGCCAGCTTCCATGGCAACAGATGCTTAAGACTATGAGGACCCAGAGATGTTTCTTAAAGAGTCTTTTTATTCTGCATATAATGCTAATTATAGATGTGCTCTGCTCATTCGGCTAAGTAGGCCACACCTTGAGAGAAACTGTGGTCAGTCAAGACTGTGCCTCGACCAAAGTGCCGCAGATTCCTTGGGGACTGAGACAAAGTGCCGTTTTGTTGTGCAATGTAGGCTTATTTCTGAACGCATTTTTTTTTTCCTGTTAAAGAAAGAAACAGTCAAAGAAATCACTCATTCCCATCGCTGGACTCTAGGCACAAGTGATTTGGCCATAAGTCGTGCCTGGCTGAGCAAGCTCTCCACCACCCCCTATTCTGATGAGAGAGCCCATGGTCATGTACTTGTACTTGCCATGCTGAGATTAATAGCGGGTCTGGTAGAGTCACATAGTGTCTTCAAATCATGCAAGGCTGAATTATGCTCAGCACAGATTTCACGTTAAGTATGTTCCATTACATTCCAGTTCTTTAAAACTTGGTGTAATAGGGTTAATTGGTAAAAATAAATAAATAAATAAATAAAAATAAAAATAACTGGCATATTGCCTTTTCCACTGCTATGGGGTTCTCAGTCCAAAAAAAAAAAAAAAAAAAAGAGAGAGAGAGAGAAAGAGAGGAAGAGAAAGAGAATCTGAGCTTGTCTCCCCAAAGAAGAACAGCCAGACTCTGTTAGGGCTTGCCCAGGGAGAAGTTAAATGCTTCTTTTGATGTTTGAGAAATTGCCCTGAATTCAAGCCCCACCCATCCTCGTTTGGAAGAGCCCAGCAGCTGGGATGAGAGGCTGCCCCAAGAGGAGAAGAAAGGGCTTCACCTACGTGGAACTGATGCAAGGGGAGTGCCTGTACCTCGGGCCCTTTTACGCCTGCAGGCTGGGGAAGGAAAGGATTTCAGAGGTGAGTAGTGGAGACCAGTCCCTGCTCCCTCACAGTGGTCTGCACATAGGATGGCCAGAGACAATACAAAATGTCCAGACAATTTTGCATTTCAGTTAAACAATACACACAATCGTGGGGGCGTATTTATACAAAAAAAAAAATCTTGTTGTTTGTTGGAAATTCATATTTAATTGGGCATCCTGAATTTTTATTTGCTAAATCTGGGGACAGTGAGAGACCATAGCCAGGGCTGAGACGGAGGTGGCTGCCTGAGGACCTGGGCCTGAACCTTGGCCTGACCCTAGTCAGGAAGGTCCTGGGTGAGTCTTCTCCCAGTTTCTTGTCTGTCTCCACCCAAGTCACCTGACAAGCAAGTCCTAAAAGTATCTTCATCCTCAGTGATTCCACTGCTCAAGACCAGGGGCTGCCTGTCACTTAGCAGGCCAAATCTCCATTCTGGGGTCTAGCATGGGAGTCCTTCCTTGAAGGTAAGACGGAAGGAGCAGCAGCCATGGTCAGACCAGATGCCCTCCAGGGCTCTTTCCCTGCAATCTGCAAAACCTCAGCCAAGACGTTCATGTTCTCTGAGCCTTGAATACCCCATCAGGGCGGGGACCAGCTTAGGGTTGACCAAATGACCCCAAGTAAAACCAAAGCTACTTTGCTTTTACTCCCCACTGAAGAACATTTTTTTGGCCCACTTTCACTTCTTTAATAAATGTTTATTAAGTATGAGCATTTGCCAGGATACCTGAATGAATAAAGCAGACAAAAATCGCTGCCCTTACAGAGCTTGTATTTAAGTGGAAATGTTTAGAAAATACATGTAATGACTAAGTCAATGATAGAGGATTTTTGAGGATGAAATGAGTGTAGGAAAAACTTAGAGCATGTTCAGGTGGGTGGAGGTTCAGGGCAGGTTGCAGATGAGCAAGTGCAATTTGAAGTAGAGGGTCAAGGAGGGCCTCCCGAAGAAGGTGGGATTTGAGTCTTAAAGGTGGGAGGCAGGTTAGCAAACGTGCTAAACAGACCAGTGTTCAGGCAGCAGGAACAGTTGGAGCCCTGGGGGAAACATGTGACTGGCAGGGTTGGGAGAGGAGGAGAGATGTGGTCTGGGTGGTTGGAGGCTAGAGGCAGGGCGTGGAAGGCTCCCTGGACAAGGAACGGAGAGGAGTGGAGTCACAGAGAAGACTCTGAGCAGAGAATGAAGAGAAGTGAGTCGCAGCCACCCACATGACCAGGTGACAGATGAGGGTGGAGGAGATGAGAGTCTTGGGCGACTACATTTACCTGAAGCTCCAGCAAACAGGTTTCTTTGCCACACTGAATGAGGCACCAAAAAGAAAGCAAGGTGTCTTAGCCGGGCCTGGTGGCAGACACCTGTAATCCCGGCTACTCAGGAAGCTGAGGCAAGAGAATAACCTGAACTCAGGAGGTGGAATTTGCAGTGAGCTGAGATTGCGCCACTGCACTCCAGCCTGGGCGACAGAGTGAGACTCCGTCTTCCTGCCCCCACTATACACAAAAAAAGTGAGGTGTCAAGGATGAGATGCATATTTATCCTGCCCTTAGCACACATGGATCCTGGAGGGAGAATACAACCGGAAGCCCACAGACCAGGGGTCTAAATATTTCAAAAGAAGAAGCTGAGTCAGCAAACTTTTAAATAAAATATTGGCTATCCTCCTGCTTTCATAATGATGAAACCAAAAAATATGTGGAAAGCTATGATTTTTATATGGCTGAAAGTTGGCAAAATCTCAATGGCTGAATGTAATGCTTGTTGTACATGTCTGGGGGTTTCATTCACGGGCCAGCAATGCTTGAATAAGTCAAAAATAAAGACATCCATAATTCATAAATGAGTATATAGTTTTTCCATAAAATTTATTTTTCTTGCCTCTTTTCAGTATAATCAATAATTATGTTGTATGAGCAAGATTTTCACATAATTCATCTTTTAACATTAATGTGAAAAAGTGCCAAATTTTGAATGTATTTTGGTCAAAAATGTACGTTAAGCCTGGCGCAGCGGCTCACGCCCGTAATCTCAGCACTTTGAGAGGCCAAGGTGAGAAGTTTGCTTGAGGCCAGGTGGGAAACAGTGTGAGACCTCATCTCTAAGAAATGTGTTTACAAAACTAGCCAGGCATGGTGGTGCATGCCTGTGGGCCTACCTACTCAAGAGGCAGAGGCTGGGGCAGGAAGATCACATGAGCTCAGGAGTTCAAGGCTGCAGTGAGCTATGGTCATCACACCACTGCACTTCAGCCTGGGTGACAGAGCGAGATCCTGTCTCTAAAAATTAACAAAAAAAAGGAAATTAAATGTAAATTTAGAAAATAAATTTAAATAATTTTTGATATTTTCAAAAAGTATTGCCTCTAAAACGTTCAAAATTAGCTGTTAAAAAGCAAAACACAAATTTTAATTATGGAAGTAACTTTAATCAAAGCTAATTTAAAAAAAAATCTTCGAAAATTTAATTAAATCACCTGAAATATTTAAGTAAAAATGAAAATATTTATGATTCTACTGAGCACTGTAACCAGACCAACAAATGCTGTGTTGCTTATATAAAAAAACAGCAGGCCAGGTGTGGTGGCTCAAACCTGTAATCCCAACACTTTGGAGGCTGAGGCTGGAGGATCACTTGAGCCCAGGAGTTTGAGACCAGCTTGGGCAATATAGGGAGACCCCATTTCTATAAAAAATTTTTAAAAAGAATTAGCTGGGGCTGTGATTGTGCCACTGCACTCCAGTCTGGGTAACAGAGCAAGACCCTGTCAGAAAGAAAGGAAAAAAAAGAAAGGAAAGAAAGGGAAGAACAGAAGGAAGGATGGAAGGAAGGAGGGAAGGAAGGAAGGAAGGAAGGAAGGGAGGGAGGGAGGGAGGGAGGGAGGGAGGGAAGGAGGGAGAGAGGGAGAGAGGGAGAGGGAGGAAGGGGGGGAGAGAGAGAAGGAAGGAAGGAAGGAAGGAAGGAAAGAGGGAAGGGTATCTCACTTCATGTAGGTTATAACTAGACCTACATTTATGCAAATTTGAGACTACGCATTGCTTAATATTATCAACCATGGTTCCTCAGCAACCACATGCAATTGTTGTAGACCCCGTGCTCACCAGAGCAGCTCTGGAATCACACATTGGATCATGAAGACAAGTAAGAAAATGGACACCAGGCAATTCTGGGAAGTGATACTTCATTATACAAGAATCTATTGTAACCCTGTTTAAAAGAAGGGTGTGAGAAGTTAATACGTTTGTCTTTGCTCTTCCCTACTCAGGTCCCCCTTACATACAGAGGCAGCATCTGTCTCCCATGGAGTAGCTCCACCACAAACCTCTGTGGTACTGAGACAATGGCACAGGGCGGGTGATTTTCTGTGTAGGGGGGCTTGGGGGGGTGTTCCCAGGGCCCGAGTATCATTAGAATCCAGAGCAAATGTTTCAGGGTCCTGCCTTGCCAGCACCAAGCCCTGTTTCATGACTTAGAAACCCGTATGTTCTTGCCTAAATGGCATGTGTATGTGTGTGCACATACACCTGCAGTAAGAGGGACCCTGTAGGGAAGGAGTCCCCCTGAGAGCCTCCCCCTTTGGGCAAAGTCTAAGGGCAGTGGCCCCTGGAAGAATGGACTTGCCATCCTCTAGATGGGGACGCCGTGGGTGAAGTAGCTTTGGGTGGGGATGTACAGCTCCGGAATTCAGATGTGGAAATGTTGACTTTGAGGTGTCTTTTGGTTATCCAGAGGAAAGTAGGCAGGCAGCTGTATAAAGGAGTCTGGATTTTGAGACAGAAATCTCAGCAGGAGATAACAGATCTGTGAGTCATTAGTGGGTAGATGTCCTATGATGCCTTCTGCCTGGAAGATACCACAAATGGATGAGTGTGGATGTGAAAGAGAGTCCAGGGGCTGGATCCTAGGGCACGAAACCCAAAGGCTGGGGACAACACCCATTAGGATAAATACTAACAACAACAAAAAAAACAGTAAACAACAAGTGTTGGCAAGGATGTGGAAAAATTGGAACTCTCGTGCATGGCTGGTGGGAACATAAAACAGTGCAGCTGCTACAGAAAACATTATGGCAGTCTGGGCATGGTGGTTCATGCCTGTAATCCCAGCACTCTGGGAGGCGGAGGCAGGCAGATTACCTGAGATCAGGAGATCGAGACCAACCTGGCTAATATGGTGAAACCTTGTCTCTACTAAAAATACAAAAATTAGCCAGGCATGGTGGCACACGCCTGTAGTCCCAGCTACTCGGGAGGCTGAGGCAGGAGAACCGCTTGAGCCCAGGAGGCAGAGGTTGCAGTGAGCCGAGATTGTGCCTGGGCGACAGAGTGAGACTCTGTCTCAAAAGAAAAAGAAAACATGATGACAGTTTCTCCAAAAATTGATTATATGATCACCATATGATTCAGCAATGCCACTTCTGGGTATATATACAAAAGAACTGAAAGCAAGAACCCAAACAGATATTTGTACATTCATGTTTACAGCAGCATTATTTGCAATAGTCAAAAGATGGAAACAATCCAAGCATCTGCTGATGCATGAATGGATGCACAAACTGACGCATCCACACAGTAGGATATTATTCCACCTCACAAAGGAAAATGACACATGTGACAATATAGAAGAATCTAGAAGACATGCTAAATGATATTCTCCAAACACAAAGGGACAAATACGGTATGATTCCACCAAATGAAGTCCCTCGCCATCAAATTCTTAAAGTCAGAAAGTTGAAGAGCGATCGCCAGGGGCTGGGGAGAAGCAGAATGGGGAGTCATGGTTTAATGGGGACAGAGTTACCATTTTGCAAGATGAAAAAGGTCTGGAGATGGATGGTGGTGGTGGTTGCACAACATTGTGAATGTGATGAATATCATTGAACTACACACTTAAAAATGGCTAAGACGGTAAATTTCATGTTATGTATATTTTACCACAATTTATATGCTAAAATAGAGAAAGAGATTTTAAAAAGGGTTGAAAGAGTTGAAGAGTTGGGGACAAGGTCAGGAACAATTGACAGGGACAGAGAAGGAGGAACCAGCAGCAGTGTGACTTTGGCCAAAGTCACACTCCTCCCTGCAGGCCTGCAGCTCCCTGTCCAGCTCAGAAAGTCTCATGGCATGTTGCACCAAGCGGATGTTACTCCTGGTCATTGTTATTCCTTGAATGTCCTCCGACTTTGGACTTTGGATCTCAGTCACTGTCCACTGCACTCACTCTTTCCACCTCAGTCAATGAGTCATTCCTCCTTTAACCCACTCACTCATCATTTCAATACTGTGTGCAAAGCGTTCTAAACTTCACTCTCTTGTGCCTTCCTAATATGTTCAGTTTTGTCACCTCCTCCCTGCCACCCAAATGGCAGATTATTTCTTTTCAAAATGAATGGTGCATGAATGAATGAATGAGGTGGTCCATGAATAAGGAAGTGTCTTCTTTTTGCTCTTCTCAAGTCTGCTTTTGACATTATCATGCCCATGGCTGGGGCTTGCCCTGTAGAAGAGCAGAAGGACATGGGAGAAGAGAACAAGAGTGCTAGTTAGCAGATGTGGGGTCTTGCTCAGAAATAATAATTAGAGTGAGTGTTTCTCAGGAGGTTAATGCACCACACATTTCAGTATCGGAATGGCAGCTCTTATTTAAGACTATATAGACGTGAGGAAAATGAATGCCTGCCTTAGTTCTCTTCAGAGATTGTCAATGAATCTATGTGTGGCATCTCTAGACGCATGGGAACATCTTTAAGACATAGTCCAAGAGCTGAATTTTAACACGGGGTCTCAGGTTGCATGGTCTGAGTTACACACAGGGGAGGAGTGGGTTAAAATGGTCAACACATTTGTGAAATGATCCTTAATGCTTTTAAGTACCAGCATGTGGTGGTATATATTATGTGTCAACTTGACTGGGCCACAGGTTGCCCAGATATTTGGTTAAACATTATTCTGGGTGTGTCTGCAAGGGTGTTTCTGGATGAGAAATACTCAAATTTATAGACTGAGTCAAGAAGATTGCCCTCCCCATTGTGGGTCAGCCCCTTTCGATCCACTGAGGGCCTGAATGGAAAACAAAAAAGACTGAGTTCTCTCTGCCTGGCTGTCCTTGAGCTGGGATGTTGGTCTTCTCCTGTTTTCAGATTTGGACTTGGACTAGAACCACATCACCAGCTCTCCTGGATCTCACACCCATAAACTCAGACTGGAACTTACACGATCAACTCTCCTGGGTCTCCAGCTTGCCACCTGTGGACCTTGGGACTTCTCAGCCTCTGTAATTGCAGGAGCCTATTCCTTATAAGAAGACATAAATCTCACTATATATGTATTATTATATATACGTACAGTCATGTACCATAACATTTTCAGGTAATGAGGCACCTCACATACAACAGTGATCCCATAAGAGCATAATGAAGCTGAAATGTTCCTATTGCTGAGTGATGTTATAGCTGTCACAATGTCACAGCATAAGCACTTTATTTTTGAAATCAATGTAGTGTAGCCTGAGTGTACAATGTCTATAGGCCTACAGTAGTGTGCAGTCCTGTCCTAGGCCTTCACATTCACTCACTACTCACTCACTGACTCGCTCAGAGCAACTTCCTGTCTTGCAAGCTTTATTCATGGTTAAACTCCCTATACAGGTGTCTTATTTTTTATCTTTCATGCTGTATTTCTACTGTACCTTTTCTACGTTTAGATACACAAATACTTATCACTGTGTTACAGCCGCCTACTGTATTCAGTACAGTCTCATGCTGTACAGGTCTGCAGGCTGGGAGCAATAGGCTGTACCATACAGGCTTGGTGTGGAGTAGGCTACACTAGGTGAGTGTAAATGCACTATGATGTTTGCACAAGGATGAAATCACCTAACAACCCATTCCTCAGAATGTATCCCTGTTAGTAAGCAATGCATGACTGTACACACCACACACACACACATACACACACACAATTATAGGATATATAGATATAAGAGAACCAATAGGATATATATTATTTTTCTGGAGAACTCAGACTCATACACAGCATAATTGGTGGAGGTTTTATGTTGTGGTTGTGGTTGGCATTAATTCCCCAGTTATCATAATGTATGGAATTTTGATGGAGAAAAAAGTGCCCGATGCCCTCTGTGACCATGTCCTAGCACTTTTTAAATCGAGGAGCTGCTTGCACCAACATGACTCCGACGCTTCACAGAGCATGTTCACTGCCCAGGGACTCACATCCACATGGTCAAGGTGGTGTCAGGCTGGCAAAGCAAAATCATTGCTATTTGACTTTCAACTGTGAAATTTTGCAGTCATATTATGAGTCGTTCCCCTTCACAATTGTCTGGCTTACAAACTCCTGGGAAGGTGAGAATGATTTAGACTTTATGGGGAGTATGCTAGGTTAATCATAAGAACTGGGCTGCTGTGAAGGCTGGTGGGGTATTGACAGATGATGTTCGCTTCTCCCTTTCTGATTTTCCTTATTTGCAGCCTGACATTTTTAAAAAATAGATTTGCCTGGAGTTTTTGCACATTTACGAAATCCATTTGAAAACTTGATGGTTGGAGAATGGAAATGATTTTATGGTTAGGAAAGATTGTCCACAGATGTCTTAAAAGGTAATGGAATGGTTGCTAATTCTGCCTTCGGCAAGAGCCACAACGTCCTCCTATTAAATAAGCCAGTCCAGTTTAAGAAGAATTAGATGAAATCAAAATATAGTATCCACATCTGCCCATACACGGCAGCTTTTAATCTGCATGGGCGTTAGAAGTGGTGCAGTGACAGGGGGGCCAGCTCCAGGGAAAATCCTCCTGCTGCCTGGTGGAACTGCCATTTTCAAATGGAGTCCTGATTAAAAATAAATAAATAAAAATTAATTAGCAAAGGTCAATAATTACTGTATTAACATAGCTATAATGTACAATTTTTTGGCCCATATATTTGGGGAAGGAAAACGCATTTGATAAACAATAGCCATTCTTTGAAGTCTTTCCTCGGAAAGTTTTCCTAGCTAGTTGGAGTGAGGTGGCTGGCCATTGCCACGTTTCCTGTGTTTTGTAGAGCCAGTCCTATCCATCTTTCACAGCTAGAAAACCTGGAATGATCTCCCACATCCTTCTCAGGCTCAAGAACCTGCGCTGGCTCACTATTAACCACTGCATCAAGTTCAAACACTTTCTTGACTTTCCGATCCCTGCAGGTGCCCCTCCGGCATCTCTACTTTCAACTTAGTCTGATTTTCCACTCCTCCACTCCTTCCTGAGTCCCACCCTAGTTCCCCCTCTGCTCCATGTTGAATCCTGATTCTTCCAGGATGCCTTCCCCAGCCATCCCAGCCTATGGAGTTTAATTCTCAGTTCCATTTTAGAATTATCTTTGCATTGTTTCACGGGTTCCTTCTTTCATGTTTTCATTTGTGTGACAGATGTTTATTCAGCACCTTCTAGCTGCAGAAATAATTGCACACCAGTGTAATGTCTGCAAAAAAAAAAAAAAAGACTTGCATTGGGGGCCAATGATAGGGGTCGCACAGCTAGAGCAGCCACAATGCTGGTGACATTTCACAAAGACCTGGCTCTCCAGGGGAAGGGTGGGTTCCATGAGATGCAAAACAGGCCACTACATACCAGGTCTGGAGGTCAGGAAAGAGGTGACCACTGGCTTTTGAAGTCATTATGAGAGAAATCAATGATTGATATTAAAGCATTTTGAACAACTCTAAAGTACTACATGAGGGTTATAAGATTCTACACCTAGTGCTGTGTAATCCTTTCCAAAGGAAGCTAACGGTTTGAACCCCTGCTGTAGTTAGGGGTTACTGTGGTGGGCATTTCCACTGACATTATCACAGTCAACTGCAAGCTTTCCTGGTAAGTCAGGTATTATCATCTCTATTTCACAGACAATAAAACTGAGGCTCTGTATAGCTACGAAACATGCTAAGGCCACAGAGCTAGGACATGATGGAGCTAGGATGACTCCAGGTTCATCTTTGGAGTTCCTCCTGAGGTGCAATGCGTCTTCTCATGTCGTGCCACCAAAACAAACTGAGGAATTTAATCATTTAAAGGTTATTTTTGGCTCCATAACAAATGCAAGTTGAGGTCTGTTGGCAGAGTATGGCTCAAAGGAAGCTACAATTCATCAGTTCCAATCACTGAACAAAGAGTTCAGGGACAGCCTGAAAACACTGGATGCTGCTATTGACCCTGGGTGGAGAGGGAGTGGGAAACACGCCTGGAAAAATTGGCATTTGGTTGCTAATTAAAACATTTTTAAAGATCTTATTATCAAAATACCTATTGAGGTGGACATTCAAATCATTTTACTTACTGCTTATGGATCACTTTGCTTAAGAACGGAGTAAAACGTGGATGCATGAACATTTTGTGAAAGTGTAATCATTAAACTGTGTCAGATGATGTGTCCATTGTTTTCATTTCTCTGTTATTAAGGGTTTAGGGGAAAACAATTTAAAAAGAATTTTAAACAAACTCCCAAACCTTCAGTTTCCAAAATGAGATTTAGAAGTTTTGTCTTGGTAAATACATACTTTGCAGCGATTATTGAATCATTTTGATTTCTGGGGACATGATTTAGAAGCACTGCATTTGTGGAAAGCGCGTGTTTAACACCTTTGTGGTTTGAGGGTCCCCTCATCTTTCTTCATTTTCCCTGCTCTCTTGTCTTTGTGCTGATTTTTCATCAAAGCCAGTGGCACAGGAACCAGAGCCCGCTTCCATCACTCTCCGGGTGCTTCGCTCTCTAAGTGCCCGTTTTTTCTTCTGAACATCATGATGCCATCTATCAAACTTCTAAACAGGTTCCCACTTTGCCTTGTAAGGCTGAGTCTTGGTGCTTCATTATCCACAGCAATCCCAGTATTAGAGAACAATTAATGATGTCAGCTTACTGGCATCATTTTTGAAATAGTTTCTGTTACTGAGAATCTTTGCAGGAGAACGACAAAGGTGCAAACACAGACCTTTTCTCAAGAAGCTTCAGAACCAGGATTGGCCTTTTGATAAATGCTTTCTGGTAGTTGTCTTTAAGGGGCTAATTTTTCAAGCTTAAAGAGGGAGAGAGAGAAAGATCTTCAATTTTCCAGGTAACTAATGACTTAAATGGAAGAAAATGAATAATTTAATAAAAAATATTTTGGCATGTCTTAAGTCACGTACATTTGGTTCCTGTACCAGGTCCCTCCCTCCGTGATGAGCAAAGGTATTTTCATTTGGCAGATGAGGCTATTTTTGAATTCTACTTATTACACTAAATTGAACGCCATATTACGAAATCCATTTCAACTTTTATGGACATCCCTGCCTCCTCCAGGGGCTTTTTTGGGCATTTGGTTTATTGGGGAAGAGTCATTTATTCCCTGCAACGATGCCCACAGTGCTGGCACATTACAGCAAAGAAAATAAGCCACAAAATTCAAGTTCTTATTGCAGACTAGTATCAACTTACATGATTTTTTAAAATAATGGAAAACGTTAGAATATGACATCCTAGGGAAGGATAGAAGATTCTTGCATATCTAATCAAAATGTTATCATCCCCGAAACATATTCATCATATGACCTTTGTCAGCTGCTTCATAGTAAAGAAATCCTTTCAAAAAGGCAAAAGTTTCAAACGGAGCATTATGGGCTGGAAGAAATTCACAGAAAAGAAATTGCATTTTCAACCAGAGAGCCTCAGTGCTAAGGCTGCACTGGGGAGATCACTATGACCCTCTTGCCGCTGTCTTAAACTGTCAAAGTTTGACTCCTTTTGGATTTTTGAACAATTCAAAAAAGATCCTTTCATAAACAGTTTCATAAACTACAACATATCTAATTCCTGGGCTTTGAACACGGAGCTGAGTACAGCACAGGGAGCCTACTGAGAATTTCTCCTGAAACCATAAAGCAATCTAGGAGGTAAGTTACCACACTGTTGACACAGGGAATGGAAATGGAAATTCTCTAGGAGTCTCTTCCACCCCAAGTTCTATGCGCTGCTTTGCCTGATATTTGTTGATTGGTGTCGTATATCTTGATGTTAGTATCCCATTTCAGAAATGTTCTGACATTATCTATTTGGAAGTTTGAAACACAGTGTAAAACTCCCAGTGCATTTGAGCACAGGTTTCAGTACAGCAATCACAATGCCCATTTCCACTGATGCAAGATGCAGGTTTGAACCATATTCCAATAGACTCCATTCCTAAGTCGATAGAAATCTGAAAGTCTCTGTGGCTAGCAGGGTTAGGAGGGGCTGACTCCTTCCTTCCCGAACACCACCTCATTCCTCTTATCAACTCTGCCTAGTGCTCGGCAACCAGGGGGCTGTGGCTGTGGAATATGTATGAAGAACAAATGATCAGGAAAAATGAGGTGGAAAAAATTTTTTAGATGGCAGAACTGAAAGGAAATGAAACAATGAGGATTTGAAAAATGCAATTGAATACAGGTTTAACCATTAAAAATGATTGCACGTCTCTACAAGAGAGTAGAAATAAAATGGCTGGAATGTGTTTACTTTTTTAAAGATTCAGGCTCAGTTCACAAATGGCAAAGCACATTGAATCAAAACTGACCTTTTGCATTACTAGAATCTAGAGATTTTATTCATCTAAGAACCCACTGTACTTTGGAATTAGCCCGTGGACTTACTGGCACGGGGTGACCAGAAAAACTGTTAGATTGCTGATCCTAAAATCACCTTTAAATGCATATTTAGACTTCTTCCAATTTATTTTTATCACACAAGCATGGGTAGATGCTAAGGAGAATCCTCAGTTACTATGTCTAGCTTGTTAATAATCAAGTTATATTTTTCCAGTCATTGGCATTTTCAAATCCTGCAAATGAAAATCAAATTTGCAAATGTGACACATTCAGGGAAACGGTATCTACTATTTCCTTCTCAGACAAAGAAAGACAAGTTTTTAATCAGCAGTCAACTCCGCAGTCTTTGGAGTTGGTTTAAACTAAGTCAGCAACTCTGATTCTTTTATTTGAAGAACAAATAGCAGGATAAAATTCCTAAGCCCTAGAAATATACCATCATAACTTGCCACCCAAAGATTTCAAATTCCTCAATTGAAAAATGCTAACACAGTCTTTTCTCTGTCTCCCTCTCTGTTCTTCCTCCCTTCCCTCCTCCCTCCTCCCTCCTCTCTCTCTCTCTCTCTCTCTCTCTCTCTCTCTCTCTCTCCCCCCCCCCCCCCTCTCTCTCTCTCTCATCTTTCCTTCTTCCCTTCCCCTCCCTAATCCTGTGTTCTTAGGAATTGGGAATATTCTTAGGAATATTGATGCTAGGAGATCAGTAATTTTTTGTAAGGTTTGGTTCTGTCCATTTCATAGCTGAGTAGCCTTAGACAAGTAACTTGACCTCTGTAATCCTTACTTTTCTCTTATAAAATGGGTATAATGATACTCATCTCACAAAGCTGTGAGTTTTGTTGCTGTTGTTTTTGTTTTGCTTTGAGGTGGAGTCTTGCTCCATTACACAGGCTGGAGTGCAGTATTGTGATCTTGGCTCACTGCAACCTCCACCTCCCAAGTTCAAGCAATTCTCCTGCCTCCGCCTCCCAAGTAGCTGGGAATAGAGG
Source organism: Trachypithecus francoisi (assembly GCF_009764315.1). Lineage (NCBI taxonomy): Eukaryota > Metazoa > Chordata > Mammalia > Primates > Cercopithecidae > Trachypithecus > Trachypithecus francoisi. The sequence continues at coordinate 2,003,432 of NW_022681442.1, read as the reverse complement.
CACACATCATTATAGCCAGCTAATTTTTGTATTTTTATAGAGATGGAGTCTCACCATGTGGGTCAGGCTGGTCTCAAACTCCTGACCTCAGGTGACCTGCCTGCCCTGGCTTCCCAAAGTGCTGGGATTACAAGTGTGAGCCGCCATGCCTGGCCAGAGCTGTGAGTTTTAGAAGGGTGACACATGTAAAAACACACAGCACTGAGTGTCTACACACAGGAGACCCTTGTGTTGTTCCAGACTCTTGGTCACAAATAACAGCAACCCAGCTCACTGCTGTGTATTCAAACAAGAGAATTTGTTGTGACAGAGAAATGAGAAGCCCGGGGTGGCTTTACACTCATGATCAGATCTGGTCATATCCAGGGGCTCGACAGTGTGGTTTGGGCTCTGTTTCTCTCTATCTCCCTGTGACTTCCCTCCCTGAAAAGATGGCCACTGGTGGCTCACGCCTGTAATCCCAGCACTTTGGAAGGCCGAGGCAGGTGAATCACAAGGTCAGCAGATCGAGACCATGGTGAAACCCGGTCTCTACTAAAAAAAAATAGAAAAAATTAGCCGGGCACGGTGGCGGGTGCCTGTAGTCTCAGCTACTCGGGAGGCTGAGCAGGAGAATGGTGGGAACCTGGGAGGCGGAGCTTGCAGTGAGCCAAGATCGCGCCACTGCACTCCAGCCTGGGTGACAGAGCGAGACTCCGCCTCAAAAAAAAAAAAAAAAAAAAAGATGGCCACCAGCAGCCCCAGAGCCACATGGTCGCTGCTTTGTGCCCCAGCAGGAAAACACACCTCCCTGCAATAACTGTACACCCACTTGGGCAGGAACTCCGATCAGTCCACCACTATGACCAACGGGAGATTTGCTGTACACAAAGAGACAGTAGAGCTTGCAGCTAAAAGCCATCAGTGTCCCCTGTGAGGCCCAGTAAATGCCAGCTCTCATTCTCCTACGGCTGCTACTCATCAAAGAAGCAATAAATCATAAATGACTCTAACACCTACTGCTGTGTGATCTTACCAAGTTACTCGACCACTCTGCTTCCTCATTTTTAAAGCTGTGATCATGACAGTCCTTACCTGACAGGGTTGCTGTGAGGATGCAGAAAGAGGATGGGTACAAAGCGCCTAGCCCAGAGTCTGTCACTTAAAAAGTTACTGTCATTTTCAAATAGGGTTACACATTTTTTTCCCATGGGGACGCATCCTGAGCCTTGGGCAATTTTGTCATCTTGTAAACATCACAGCGGACTTACGCAAACTTAGATGGAGTAGCCTATCGCTCTCAGGTGGCACACCTTCGTGTACTGAACACAACAGGCTATTGTATCGCATAGTATTTGTGTATCTAACCATACCCAAGCCTACACAAGGTAATATGTTGCACTATGACATTATGATAGCTACAACTTCACTACATGATAAGAATTTTTCAGCTCCATCACAATCTTATCGGTACCACCATGGTGCAGGCAGTTCATTGTTGACCAAAACATCATTATGTGGCGCATGACTGTATTATCATTAATTTCTACAAGTCCTATCTTTCTAGTTCTTTAGTATCTTAATGAATCTCCAATAAATGTGCTAATTAAGATTAATTCCTAAGACAAAGAACCAAGGCACAGACTTGCCAATGCTTTTGCTTGGCCTTGGGGCAGGGACAAGGCTAGGAGAGTGCCCTGGGTTGGCACCAAGTTGTCTCACTGTCCAGCCTCATGAAATGCGTCCCCTTGTCAACAGCCTCCCTGGAAAGCTACAATGCACAGAGTCAGATCCACCGGGCACTTATTTAGTAGCCAGAAACTCCCTCTACTGCTTCGCAGAAGATGGTGCTGCAGGAAGCAGAGTACCCCCAGCCCCATCCTCACCAGAGCCTCCCCAACCTAATCCATACACAGCTGGTGGATGAAGAGTTGCGAAGACTTAAGTTGAGACAGCAAGTGAGTATGCAGTGCTCAGCACACAGGGCTCAGGGGCTGGCACACAGCAGGCGCACCATCCCCGTGAACAGGGAAGACACAGACTTGGTGGCTTACTACCTCATGGTGATCCTGTCCTTCTCACCCCTTCCCCTTCATTCCCGTATCAGACCTGTTCTCCAGGCCATGTGGGTGCATGTGACCATGGCTGGGAAAACACCTCATTCCCCTACCCACCATGATTGGTCCAGAGCTTGTCCTAATCATCCATGGTAGGCCAATCGGAGCCCTTCCCTAAGATTCTTTTCGGGGGAAGCTGGGAGACAGCTTTGATGTGGTTTGATACACCAATACCATTGTGTATTTCAACTCTGGGGGCACAGAGCTGAAAGGATGTAAGCCTTGCTCCTGGGTGGGTAAAGCCTGCCTGGAGTTGGGGAAGATGAGAAGAGGAAGGCCTGCGGAGGGCCCAGAGAAGGAGAGCTGAGCCCAGCTTCTGTGCCCTGGACTCCTCCTGCCTTTTCTTCTCTGGGCTGTAGTTCACTTTCTAATAAAGGTTCATGTGGGTTTGGCAGCTTTGGTGTGGGCCTCCTTCACCTGCACCACGAGGAGCACCAGTAAAGGCCGCCCGACATGCCCTCACTGAGAAATGAGCACCCTCAGCTTCACAACTTTCCCCTACGCCTGCCAGGAATGAAGATGCTGTCCTATTCCTGTCCAGTGGGCTCCTGGACAAAGAAGGGAGGATCTCTCGTTTCCAGGGGCTGCTGATCAGACAGATGGAGGGAGCATTCTGAAGACCTCAATGTCTGTCATTCCCCACTCCCAGATTGAGTGGGGTTATCTCAGGCCAAGAGACAATGGGACAGACGGCCCCAGCACCAGCCCCAGCACCAATTCTACCACTCTGGTGGTGATCACTCTCCCACATTTGCCTCCTGTTACTTTAAACCAGTGGTTCAGTGCGCTAGGCTGGATTGAAGCAGTTACCCTGGAAGGAAATATAGCCACTTTTCCTTTCTAAATTTGTGTCTTGGTACTGAGACAGAACCCTTAGTGTGGCTGTTTTCCTGCCTTAATTTCATGTGTGGTTTCCCAGTCAGAAGCAAATGACAGCAAATCACAATCTCAGCATCACAATCCCCACGTCTGTTGCTTTAATTTCCAAGTCACAAAAGCATGGGCGCTTCTGGTTCATCCCAGTGGGGCAGGGGAGGGGGGAGACCCACTTCCTCCTAGCGACCCAGGTGCACACTCCCCAGCTCTTCACACCACTTAAAAGATTCTGCCCAAACTGCCAACCATGTGTTACAAACAAAGCCCTTCCCGAAAATGGATCAAAAACACTTTGTAATGAGTGTAGGAGCCGGTTTAAAAAGGCCCAACATCAAACAAAATCCCAGTCCTGAGTCACAGACACTCAAATAGCCCCTCCCAGGCTGGGAAAACATCCTCCAGAGCGCTTCCATTTGTGTGAGTAGTTCTCCAAGCCAACGTATCCAAATACATACACCTGATGAGTGGACTTCTCTTGTTTACATTCATTATATACATTCCTTGGAGAGTCGATTGTCTAAAGTTGGAACAGTTTGGAGGGAAGAGCTATATAAGGTTTACAATGATCTTTGTCCACTAATTACTGGACAACTGGATCCAAATTCCACAAATAGCCCTGGTTCTTCACCTAAGTGGTGCTCCTCCCGCTAGACATCCAGGGCCATGCATTTTCTCTTGCAAGTCTTTCCTTGCATCATTCCTCCAACCCCAGCAGATATCCTGGCTGAGCTTGTCTTCTCTGTGAGGGGCTAAACTGCACACTGGGGTGCTTGAGAAGGGCTTGATGGGCCGGGCACGGTGGCTCACGCCTGTAATCCCAGAACTTTGGCAGGCCAAGTCGGGTGGATCACCTGAGGTCAGGCATTCAAGATGAGCCTGGCCAATATGGTGAAACGCCGTCTCTACTAAAAATACAGACAAATTAGCTGGGCATGGTGGTGTGTGCCTGTAATCCCACCTACTTGGGAGGCTGAGGCAGGAGAATCGCTTGAACCCGGGAGGCAGAGGTTACAGTGAGCCAAGATGGCACCATTGCACTCCAGCCTGGGGAACAGAGAGAGACTCCAATTCAAAAAAAGAAAAAGAGAAAAAAAAAATAAAGAAACGGGCTTGCTGCAGGGAGAGTCAGCGCAGGGAGGGGCCTCCTTTGCACTCCCACTGCCCCCGCACATCTCCTGGGTAGAGCCCTGCTTCAGAGAGCAAACTGTTTCCTTATCTGTGCGCCATTCCACTACAAGCCCCACGAGGGCCTGCATAAATCCGTCTCCAGGCCCTGCACCCACAAACTGGCAAAGGAAGTTTCAGGAAAAGTCTTTCGAAGAGGAGTCTTTGGGCTGCCTCTGGGTCATTTCCTTAGGAATTATCCTCCCTGCCCTTCTTGACACAAAAGGGCCTGAAGGGTTCCAGATCTCAACAGGAGCTCCCAGGGGCTCCTGGCAGGAGGATGTTCTGCCTCTCTGGAGGAATGCAAGAGCCAAGGAGCCCCTCCTGTTTTAGTTGCACCCCCATCCCCTTTCTCCACCCCGCACCATTCCCTTACCCTCTGTGTGAGGCAAAGCCTGAAGTCCCTCCTTCCCGCCCTTCCTCCTGCCTGAAGTGCCTCCTTCCTGTCCCTTCTCCTGCCTGAAGTCCTTCCTTCCTGCCCTTTCTCCTGCCTACTCATGGATTACACTCCCTACTGCAGTTACACTACAATGCCTCTGCCATGCTGACAACTAGTGTCACACAGGAGTGTAATCAGAAGCACCTGGCACCCAACCCCGGTACTGATGGCCCCCACCTTTTCATTTCAGGCTTCTTCCTCCAGAGTGCTTGAGGCTCCCTGGCCTCCTGGCCTCTCCCAGGTCCAAGGTGCTGACTCCAGCTCTTGGCTCCAACATTTACAGGAATGCTGGGGCTAAGAAAATCAATTGTGTTAATCAGCAAAGCCCTCCACCAGAGATGCTATCCTAAAAGCAAACCATATGTAAAACACTTAAAGTGGGGAGCTCTGTAATATGTTTCTTTTGTTATACGACCATCACACATTTGTCCGGAGTTTGGGGCTTTCAAACCACATAAGGTTTTATGTGATCGTTATAAAATCCTTTCATTTCCCAAAGGTAGGGTAGTAAGGATTAAGGTTGACTACTGAAGACAGCTTTGTTGTAAATGGTCTCTAATGTCACAAAAGTAGCTTGGGAAGACAGGCTTATTAAACAAATTTCTTGGGTTGCAAATCATTAGAAGCAATCGTATGTCGTGTTCATTTGCTTAACCCGAAAGGTATCTATTTGGACGTTTAAAGAAACTATGCAAATTAACATTGTTCCCAGTGCCCACAAGAAAGCTGGCTGATCTTAAAGGAAATCCAGGGAGCTCCTTGAAGAAGTCAGAATGGAGTTGAGCATACCCTTTTGCGGTTTTCCCACCTCTTTTGTAAAAAGTTCTTCATAGGAATCTGTGTCTGGAGAAAAATGGGTTGTGAAGTTGTTAATCTGAAGATGGGAGACCTCAAAGGAATCTCACCCAACTAGTCCTGTGCTGTCGTCCTATCAACAGAGAAGTCAGGGGTTGCTCAGGGAGGGGTAGGGCTGGCACGGCAACTGAGCCTCCCTGTCCTGTGTTCCTTAATCTTCAGTGGACCCGGTGACCTCCTGGCTTTGGAGCCATCCTGTGTTCCTTTAACAGTAGGATGAACATGCAGGCGATGATGAGATTGTAATGGGACAAGGGGGAGAGGCATGGGGGAGCTCTTGATGAAAACATGGGTTTTTGAAATTACCATGATGGGCCGGGCGCGATGGTTCAAGCCTGTAATCCCAGCACTTTGGGAGGCCGAGGCGGGCGGATCACAAGGTCAGGAGATCGAGACCATCCTGGCTAACATGGTGAAACCCCATCTCTACTAAAAAATACAAAAAAAAAAAAAAAGAAATTACCATGATGAAGGGAGGAGCTTGCACCAGCAAGTGTAGGGAGTATGGGTTTGAGTTCTGCTCATCGGACAGCGTAAGTGGTCACATCCTTGAATCCTGGTCTTTTGCAGGCCAGTCATTGGTCAGGTGGTGGCCTTTTTCCTCTTGCCCCTCTGCGCTGAGACCCACATTCGGCTCCTGATCTTGGAGACCCTGACACAGTCCTTACCACTGAAGTAGCTGTGGCCCTGCATCTAGTCCTTCCCACCACACCAGCAAGGGGACTGAGTCCTGTCACTGCAGCCAGGGCCAGGTCCACAAGTCTCCCCAGGAAGCCAGCACTTTCTCTCGTGGCCCACCTCCCCATTCCCACAGGGCCCTCCTAAAGGGCCTTTGCATGACCACATTGGCCTTCTTTCCTAGGGTGGGGAATCAGAGATGCTAAGACTGGCCAGTCTCTTTAAGAGTTTAGGGATTCGTCTGAAAATATTATTTAGATAAATGTATGAGTCCTGTGTTAACTGCAAAACTACTTAACAGCACACTTGCTAGAATAGTGGTCGGCACTCTGATTCCATTTCAGCATTGTTTTTCCTTTGGTTCTATTAGGATCCTGGTTCTAACTGGGTCCTGGCAATAACAGGCTGTAAGCGGCCCGGTGTACAGCATTATTTCTTAGTAGTATGGCGCGGTGCTGGTGGTTTATTTTCCCTATGCACACATGCCCTAATATGGAAGGATAGTTTGTATACACGCACGGTACATTATCATAAGACTCCTTTACAGAGTATGAAACTGAGGATTAGAGAAGTCAGATGAGTTTCCCAAAGTCTTACAGAAGGCTAATAGAAAAAACCAGAGCCAAGGCCAAACATGTTTCATCTCTCCTTCCACATTAGTTTAAATGTGAATGGCTGCTTGGAACACAGTATTGAGAAGGATTCCGAGGCCGTGTCCAGGCTCAGTGGGGAAAAAGTGCCTTGTTTTGACCATTATACCATGCACTCAGGGTCTAGTTTATTCTCCACAAGCAGCTATTTAAAACATGTCTCATCGAAGGCACGGTCCAGGATGAGGAACCTCAGAGGATAAATGATGCAGCCTGTATTGTCACCAGGGCTCATCCCAAAGCAAATCCTGCTGAAGTTCTCCTCTGAACAACCCTTACCACTCATGCTAATATGTTGGATCCTGCAAGTCACAAATATGAAGGTATGAGCATTGGCCAAATCCCAGCTGGGAAGCTACACCGGGAAGGCGAAGACCCCTTTCCATTAAGATAACTCACAGAACGTAGAAGGCCCATAGCATGGTGCCTTAGAGCATGTGGGCATTGGATGGGATCCTTGAAACTGCCAAGGGGTGTGTGACCTCTCCGAAGCCTCCAGGGATGATACTACTCCCTGGGGTGGTTATGCCAACCATATTAGAGACAATGGTTTCTGTACCCATTGCCTAAGGCTGCCATAATAAAGTGCCACACACGGAGTGGCTTAAAACAACAGAAACCTATTGTCTCACACTTCCGGGGGCCAGAAGTTTGAAACCAAGGTGTGTTAGGACCCTGCTCCCTCCGAAGGCTCCAGGGAAGAGCGTGCTCTGCTCCCTCCACAGGCTCCAGGGAAGGGTCTGTCCTCTTCGGCTTCTGGTGGCTTGCAGGTGCAGCCCTCCAATCCTCCTCCCCAAGCGGCCTTCTGCCTATAAGGACACGAGCCCTACTGGATGAGGGGCCCACTAATCGATGGCTTCATTTTAACTTGTTACCTCTGTAAAGTCCCCATATCCAAATATGGTCACACTGTGAGGTACTGGGAGTTAAGACTCCAACATAGCTTTTCTGGTAGACACAATTCAGCTTCTAATAATGTCTACACAACCCCAAGCAGGGCCTGGCACCCTGTGCGCTTTCTGCAGAGCGGCTGAGGCAGGCCCTGGCCGTGTCTAGGCCATCGGTGACTGCAGCGCCTGGACGGGACCGCCCACCACAGGCCCTGGAGGCTGCCCCCAGAGCCCCCTGACAGGGTCTCTGCTGGTCTGAGGGTCCCTGACCGGGGAAGCGGCCTCAGGAGGGGAGAGACTCGCGCTCCGGGCTCAGTGCAGCCGCCCCAAGCAGGACTGGGATTCTCACTAAGCGGGCGCCGTCCTACGACCCCCGCGCGCCTTCAGGACCACTCGGGCACGTGGCAGGTTGCCTGCACGCCCGCGGACTATCCCTGTGACAGGAAAAGGTATGGGCTATTTGGCAAACTAAGGCACACAACCTGAGGCGGAAGCTGGGAAGGCGCTGCCTGGCTTGTAGCGGCCGAAGGGCCAGCGGGGTCAGGCGCACAGAGTAGCTAGCGACGCGGCAGCACCCGGGTCGGCGCGTCGGCCTCCAGCGAGGCTGCGCAGAGTGGCTCGGGTCCGGCGCCGCCGCACTGGGCATGCGCCGACCCGGTCGGGCGGGAACACCCCGCCCCGCCCCGGCCCCGGCCCCGGCCCCGGCCCCGGCCCCGCCCCGGCCCCGCCCCGGCCCCTCCCCGGCCCGGCCCCGCCCCCGCACGTTCTCATGCTTTTCTCAGGTCCTCGGCTCCGCCCCGCTCTAGACCTCGCCCCACGCCGCCAGCCCCGCGCCCCTCGGCCCCGCCCCCGCGCCCCGGATATGCTGGGACTGCCCGCGCCGCTAGAACGCTTTGCGTGCCGGCGCCCGCAGGTCCTCGCAGTCCGCGCCGTTTGCGACTTGGTGAGTGTCTGGGTCGCCTCGCTCCCGGCAGAGTTGCTGGGCTCCCCCTCGGGACGGCGGCAGTCTCGAGTGGCCCTGCAGGCGCCCTCACTCGGGTCTGGGGCCGCCCTGACCGCCACCCACCCCGGGCGAACGCCAGGTGCGCCCCAAGTGCCTCCAAGGTGTTGCCCAGCCTTCCCCGGGCCTGGGGTTCCTGGACAGGCTGCGCTGCAGTGACTGTGGCCTGGCGTGTGGCGGGGGTCGTGGCAGCCCCTGCCTTACCTCCAGGTGCCGGCTCCAGGCCCGGGCCCGGTTCTTCCTGCCTCTCCATGTTGCCAGCTTTCCCTCCGCCAGTTGCTCCGGGAAGCTTCCAGAAGCCCCTGCGCGGGCCTTGGCTTGCAGCAAGCCTTTAGCATACTTGGGCAGAGTCCCGTACTTCCTTCCTGCTGGAGGCCAAGTTCTAGGGGCCTCCTCCTAACCATGGCTGGTGTTTGTGTACCTCACACCCTAATAGTATTCATCAGTACCTAGAGTAAGCAAGGCTGGCTGGAGGGCCACACACACTGGGCACCGTAATTCCCACGTTGGTAATAACACCGCAGAGGAGTTCTGAACTATGTATTTCGCACTCCTGGGTTCATCATCTCCTGAAATCTCAGGGTGGTGGTTGCTCTCAGTTGCCTCAGCCGGGTAGCTGGCTTTCTGTCCTGGAAAGCAGACTTTGTACGTGTGTGCAACCTTTGCCTGCTGGGACCATCATCAGACTGAGGGAAGCGGCTTGGTCCAGAGAGGGGTCACCACAGCTGTTCTCAGTAGAATGTTAAGCAGAGAGAGTTAAGCACAGAGAGCTGAGAATTAGACTGGTTATTTACATAGACATCCAAATATAAATCTATAGAGTATCGGTGAGGTCAGACTCTCCCGTCATCTGCTCCATCCCTGGGCAGGTGACTAGGAGATGGTTTTGTTATTTTCAGGGTCCACTCAGTGGCTAAAACACTCTGAGAGATGAACAAGATTTAAAAAAAAAAAAGCTTAGCACACTTGGTGGGTGGGGCTGTGAAAACTTTGAAGGAAAAGGGTCAAGAGCCTGGCTGATTGTTAACAACACATTAACTCAGAGGGCCAGGATACTGCTGGGACCCTACCTGCCTGCAAGTAGCAGAGGAGAGCTGGCCTTACTCTGCCGCGTGTCGTGTCTTTCTTCCTGGGCCCTCCCTCTCCTGTTAGAATTTGAGTAGTGGAGTGGTGTCTGCCACAGTCAGGGGCCTGGATGAAGTAGGCCTCCAGTACAAAGCTATACTCAGGTACTTTTCAATGTATATATTTTAATAATAATAAAAAATATCTGGGCCAGGCACGGTGGCTCACGCCTGTAATCCCATCACTTTGGGAGGCCGTGGTGGGTGGATCACCCGAGGTCGGGAGTTTGAGACCAGCCTGGCCAACATGGTGAAACCCCGTTTCTACTAAAAATACAAAAATTATCCAGGCGTGGTGGTGCATGCCTGTAATCCCAGCTACTTGGGAGGCTGAGGCTGAAGAATTGCTTGAACCTGAGAGGTGGAGGTTGCAATGAGCCGAGATTGCGCCATTGCACTCCAGCCTGGGCAACGAGAGTGAAACTCTGTCCCAAAGGAAAAAAAATCTGTATCACAATAACAATTTAACTAATAGTATTAGGCACTACTTTAAAAAGGCTTTGCTGTTAGTAAGGTTGAAAGAAATAGAGCCCTAGGTACACATTGGGTAGCACTTTGTTCAGCTGCTCAGATTCTTGAAACTTGTTGAGGTCTTACATTGATATCACCTGGGGCTTACCTTTCATTGGTTCGGTTTCCTCCCCAGGTGTCTCAATCAGGGCCTCCTCTCTGCTTTTGCAGAGAAGAAGGGGGCAGGAAGGCCTGAAAAAGAACTTGCCTTCCCCATTGCCCCCTCAGAGTTTGTTCCTCTTCAGTCTTCTTCCCACCCTTTCTTAGGACACCAAAGCCCTGACTCTTCCAGTATTTTATAATAAAATAAACTTACTAAATTGTCCTGTTTTGCAGAGGACATACGTTGAGGAGCCAGTGATTCAAACCTTCCAGTTTTTTTTTTTTTTTGGTGTTAATACCCTTTTCAGTTTATAGTATATTCTGTTTGATAGAAAGAAAATGGAGGCAAAACTGAATTTTCTGCATTATCTTTTCCTTTAGCATTATTCTTTGTTTTTGCGCTTCATTCTGACCCCCTTCCCCAGCATAAAATTCCTTGTTCAGATCCACTTGCCCTGAGTTTTTTGACTTCCCTTTGGGACTCTAGTTACTCCAGGGGACACATTGAGCCTCCCAGACCCTGAAGGGCCCTGTGCTCATTTGGCTCTTGGGCTGCTGCTACAGTCCTTCCTGAATCTCCGTTTCCTGGGACAGGTAGCTTTTGATCCAGCTACTTTCTGGGCTCGGTCTCACCACAGAATATTATTTTATTACTTTTAGAGACAAGGGCTCGCTCTGTCACCCAGGCTGGAGTGCATAGCTCACTGCAGCCTCAAACTCCAGGGCTCAAGCAAACCTCCTGCTTTGACCTTCCGAGTAGCAGGGACTACAGGTGTGTGCCACCATGCCTGGCTAATATATTTTTTTTTTTTAGAGGCAGGGTCTCCCTATGTTGCCTAGGGTGGTCTCGAACTCCTGGACTCAAGTGATCTTCCCTCCTAGACCTCCCAAAGTGCTGGGATTACAGGCATGAGCCACCATGCCTGGCCCTGCAGGGTATTATTTAAACCAGACCTGAAGGATTTAAAATCAGAGACACATAAACCATAACTTGATCGTGGGGTGAGAGTGGTCTTTATATAGACGCTCATGATGTACAATCCAGCCCTACGCCCCACTCTTGGTTTGAAGTGAAAGGGTTTATCTGGGATGGAGGAGGTTTGAGCTGTCCAGGAGGGCCGTTGGTTGGCATGAGGAGTTTGTGAACCTATGCTGTTAGCTCTGCAGGCCTGGCTTGGGCAGAGCTATGTAGAAGTTGGAGACCTTGTGTTGTGGACCAAATGTTGCAAGATGTATGTTCTGTGGCTTTTCATTAACTACTGCATGTCTGCTGCTTGGTGGAAATAGTTTGGTTTTTTTTTTTGACTTAAAAAAATGGACAGTACAGCTTATATAGGAAGGCTGCGTAGTTTGGGGAAAACTAATTAATGAATATAGTATGGAATATAATGAATGACTTCCTCCTTCATAGAGCCATTAAAGTGATTTACGAAAAGGAAGAAATCATTTTTGTGATTTTGTTGATCTTTGAAGTATTAGAGTGGCTTTGACTGGTGTGGCTCACCTGTAAAGGGATCAAACACTGAGACCTGCCAAGGTGCTGGGTCCCGGCAGCGAAGCCGAAGCTCCTCCAGCTAAATAACTGACTAGGCCGCCCTGGGGGCTGCCCATGCAGATGCTCTGAAGGGTGAAACTTGGTTTTAACCCCACAAGGTGTTTTCAGTTAAATCAGTGGCTTAACAGCAGAGCCGGGTTCTCCAAGGAGGCCTTATGTCCCCTTCACCTCCCCCCGGAGGTAGCTGTTCTAAAACCAGTAAAAAATTCTACAAAAACATTTTCTTATGGTTGTTAAATTGGTCATGGTGTGTGTAACCACGAAAGGAATGGTGAGAGCGCGATAAATGGCTGGTGTGTTCACTCTCCTGCTCCTACAAGTTTCTTGGTAGAGTAATTCTCTACCCGTGATGCTTGTGAAGTGAGCAGAGTTTCCCAGCCAGCCCTGTTGCCCATTCCCAGAAGCCTAGGCTGGGGGACACCGAGTGGATAGTCCACCAGCGGCGTGGCGTGTAGAAGCAGGCACTTGTTAAATCTATTTGTTTTTAGTATAGACATCGTTCTGCCAGTCACAGTAATGTGTTTATGGACAATTTTCTGCAAGCACAGCGCGGGTGGCAGTTTTTACCGACAAATTGAGTCATATGCATAGAGGCTTAGAAAACTTTGACCTTATTGACAGATCAGGCAATTCTGGCACAGGATGTTCAGAGATATTTAGGTGGGTGAAGAGAGTGAATGAATCTCAGGGCAGAGAAGGAGATGGGGCATTATATGTTGAAATGTAATAATTGCTAGTTATTTATCATTTGTTTTTAAACTTTTAGCTACATTTTACTCCCCAACCAAAAGGACTCAGGTGGGCAGCCAGGGATGTCATGTTCAGGGGTCTCTCCTGCTTGTGTGGGGTAAGAGCCACCACTGGAATGCAGTTCCAGCAAGGCCTGACGAGTCACAGCCCCTTGAACCTGTTGCTCTCTGTAAAGTGGGGTCTTCACAAGCAACAGCGGCAGAGCGTTTCTCTGAGGGTGGCCTGGGCCCTCTGCATCAGAATTACTGTGGGTGCTGGCTAGAGAGGTCTCTTGATTATAAGGCCCCATGGCAGACCTACAGGATCAGAACCTAGGGATGCCAGGGATTCTGGCAGACCCTAGTGCTTGAGCACCTCTAGGGAAGTCCTTAGGATCCTCTGGGAAGTAGCACTGTCCAGCCCAGGCAAGCTCCGAGTCCCCGTTCCAGAAGGATCCATTGGCAGTTGGCATTGCTGCACGTTGTCTGTGCGTATGGGTCTGAGTACGGTTTTGTAACTCCTGAGAGATGTGTGAATCTCTTCAAATTGCAAACCCAACATGTTATCATAGCATTCGAATTTTCAGTTTTGTGGTTATGACCAGATGCAGATGTTACCAAAACTTTGGTGTTAGTTTTACACACAAATGTGAAGCATGGACAGCCATATCATATTTCACCTCCCCTTTCCGTTTGAGAGCGTTGTCTTGTTTTTATCCCCTGCTGGGTCAAAGCATTTTCCTGGTCTCAGGTGAGGGTTAACTTTCAGAGGCACAGCTGAATACATTTTGGGGCACAGAGTTGAGCTTTTCTACAGGAAGTGCCAGAGCCGTGTGTAGGAGTGATGCTGTTTCCTAGCTGGGTCACCCTGGGAAACTCTTGGCCCTCCAGGCACCTCCTCATCTATTGGGTGGGGACGATCATGCTTGTTATGTCTACCTGGGTAAGTATAAGCACACGAGACAGTAAGTCCTTATTGTTTTTAAGTCCTTGAGCTGAGCCTCATGGAAGGATGAAATGAGAAGACAGTGAATAACTATTTTGAGCCCTTGTTTTCCCCAAGTCCCATCCAAATCTTTATTTTGCAGATCTGCACACACCTAAGCCCTCAGCGGGGACGTGTGCATGGTGCTCAGGAGTGCACCTTCTGGAAACAGACTGGCTTCCATTTGGACCTGGCTTCACGAGTTACAATCCTGTGCCCTTGAGCAGAGTTACTTAACCTTCCAAGGCCAGGTTTCTCCAAAAGTAGGGCCAGGGCCAGTTCCCATCAGAAGGAGGCCTGGCCCTGGGGAGGCCTGAATGAAGGCAGTTGGTGTTTGTGGATACAGAGTGGCTCTGGTTTTGGTGGAGGCAGGACTAGAGGTTGGGGTCACTTGGCCACATTTGCCACCTCTGGTGTGTCTGAGGTTCCAGAAGGTCACAGAGCATTGTCTGTGTGCAGCATAAGGTAGTTCCCTATTCATTTGCTAGGTCTCTGAAATCCTTTTGTCTGTAAAGAGGCTACTGGCTCTGCCACCTGTTTCTGTCTTTTCACAGTAGACATTATCAAGGTGGCAGCGTTCTGAAGGTTCAGGTGTGCCACGTCAGCCTAGAGTGGGCAGGTGGGCTTCATGTGTGCTCCTAGGGGCACTTGGCAGTTGCTGACAGCCCGAGACACTGTGTGGGAACCTTGACATTATTCGTCTGTTAAATTGAAAGAACTTCCCAAAGGACGAACACAGGATCCGACACGATGGCAGTGGCCAGGAACCAGCAGTGACACCAGCATGTGACAGTATTTTCCCATGTGTGACGGCCGTTTAGACCACAGCAGTGAGGGGTAACGCCGGTCCGCTGGGTAAGCTTGGTCAAAAATGGGAAGTCTGCAGCATTTCGTGTGTTTGTGGAAATGGGCCTGATTTTTATTTGGGGTGTCTCTTTAATCTCCTGTCATAGTTCAGCTCATCCTGGTGGTGGTTCTGGGCCTGCTGCGCTTGTTGCCTTGTACAGACCAACTTAGGAAATGCTCACCATCACCCCATGAAGGAGAAGGCGCTGTGAGTGTCTTTGTTTTGCATATGAGGAACCCAGGACTCGGAGAGTTTGAGTGACTTGCACAGGCCTCTTGGGGTAGAGATAGAGTTTTGTTTTCAACCCAGATGTATTCGATAACCAGGCACAGGCTCACAACCACTTGTGCCAGGCTGTCTTTGCAACGATGAACCTGAGAAACTGTCAGAAGTCTTTGAAGGGGCAAGACAGGGCATAAACAGACACATACCTGTTTATGTAGCTAAAGTTTTCTGAACATCAGTGTGACCCTAAGTGTTGTCTTTAGCATTGTGGGAAAAACAACGTGCCCAAATGTATTCCTACTTGAAGGTGTTGGGGACCCTGCCAAGGCAGACAACCGTAGGCGAGGCTGGGTGCGGTGAGGACTTAGGGATGGCAAAGCTGTCCCTGTGTGTGCCTTGTGCCTACCCCACACCCCACTAGAGAGTGGAATGACCAGGGCAGTGGGGCCAGAGGAAAGATGAGAGGATGCAGAGGGCCAGCCATGTCCCAGGACTGTGCACACACCGCACTGTGTCCCTGCAGGCCAGGGACCCATGCCTGATTCCCTCTGAAACATTTGTGGGACTGTGGCTACTGGTCAGGTTTCTCCAGGTGGCCCAAGGGCTGGGCATTTTGAGCAGAATGGTGGGACTGTGGACGCGGATGCATCTGGGGACCTGGCCATAGTTCATTTTGAGCAGGGTGTGGCAGGCATGTGGGGCTGGATAGGAAGGCAGAGCCAGTCGGGCCAGGGCCTAGGGAGCCCAAATGCTGCACTGGGTGAGGAGGGGCTTTGGGAGCCTTGTGAGTGGGGAACACCAGCCTGTCAGCGCTTCCCAGAGAAGATCATGGGGCTGGCAGGGGGCTGATTGGGGCAGAGGAGGCAGGATGGTGGCAGCAGGCCTGGCAGGGCGAGGACAGTTTCAGGAGGTATAGCTGGGGTCAGCCCTGGTGGCTTCTGGTGAGAGCTGGGCAGGTGGGAGTCGGAGAGTGTGGTTATGAGGGACTAAGTTTAGAATCGCTTTTCTTATTGAGAGAGAGGAAAGCCTTGGTGTGTGTGCTTTTTATGTGAGGGAAACCAGATAAAGGATCTGGCTTTGGAAGGGTAAACAGGCCCCCCTCTGCCCTGCCTGGCTTCTGGGTTCTGAGGCGGGAGATTGCCCGACTACAGCCACGTTCAGGCGAGGATGGCAGCAGTGGACCCAGGCTCACTGCCATTGCTCCCACCCCAGCCTGTCTCTGTTAGGGGCAACCTGTACGTCCTGCAGGAGTCGCAGAATTTTAAAAACCAAACTGTCAGGTGTTAAAGGTATAGTCACATCAGAATGCAAATTAGAAATAGTGTGTACTGGGGTCAAGTTTCCTTAAACACCATGACATGTTTTGTGGGCTGGTGTGGCTGAGCGTGCCTCTGGGCAGCAGAGATTGACAAGGATGGCTGGGCTTCCTCCGGGCCCTGGGCTCGCCTCGGCAGCCTTGTCTTTGAGGGGCTCCCCGTGTGGTGGCGAGACCTGCTTGTCGTACCCACACATTTTGTAGATACTGGTGAGGGCTGGCTAGACCGAATGAGGTGAAGAGCTTGGCCTTTGTTGGGGGAGCTTGGTAAGTGGTTGAAGATGTTGAAGAAGGCCCCTCCGAGGAGGTGGCTTTTGAGTGGAGATTTGAACAGTGAGAGGTGGCAAGGTCTGGGAAGGAGGCTCCCAGGGGAGGAGTGAGAGCTGCAGGTGCCTGGATGGCTGCAGATCAGTGTGTTGGAAGCACAGATGGGAAGTCCTAGAAGGAGGGTCACGGGGTGGGGGGGTGGGGTGCGTTGAGGCCACTGTTGCAGGCCTGGATTCACTCTGGGAGTGTTAAAGCCAGGGTCTCAGCCTCCTGCACTTGTCATCTAGTTAAAGTCGTGCCAGCAGGGCAGGGCTGTGTGTCTGGCTGACGGGGGATCAGATGAGAAAGTGTGTGCCACCCTCAGCAAGGTGTGTGAGAGGCGTGGGGCACGGCGGATGCA
This sequence comes from Trachypithecus francoisi, assembly GCF_009764315.1. NCBI lineage: Eukaryota > Metazoa > Chordata > Mammalia > Primates > Cercopithecidae > Trachypithecus > Trachypithecus francoisi. Next base: position 1,986,726 of record NW_022681442.1, on the reverse strand, counting down.
GCGAGTCTTATTAGTAAGGCCTTTAACGCTCAAGTGGAAGTTCCTAGAATAGTGGGCAAAGAAAAGGAATGATGTATTTCTAAAAGTGACTGAATCTAGCTAGCCCAAGAAAAGCCCGTGTGTGCTATTCCTTATTGTGCAGAAAAATTCGTTTCTGTCACCATTGTGTTATCAACAGATGAAGCCGTCGAGTCAGATGGATGCTGTGGTTGTGCGGGGTGCGGGCCGCTCAGCACACTCCCAGTGCCTCTGCAGGCCATCAGTCTCCAGCCCACGCCGGCCTGAGAGGCAGGCGACGTGGGAAGGGAGGGGCTTCCCACCAGGACACAGGAGGTTGCTGAGGAGGCCGCTCCCATGGTGCCACTTCTGAAATAAGGAAGAACTGTTCCTTAGAAGGAATGCACAGGTTCTGAAGTTAATGTTCTTACAGTTTAACGTTATCCACCCTCTTGGCCACAGTTGACCACCCTGTGGTCGTCCTTGGCTCAGCAAGAGGACAGGCTTTTGGAGAGCCACAATCTGTGACCATATTCATAGGTGACCAACCATTTGCCAGGAGGCAGGACTTTCCGTGCTAAAATGGGGATGTCCCAGGCAAACTGGGGTGGATGGTCCCTGCCTCCCTCAGCTCTCATTCCAGGGTCCTCCTGGGCATCACTGCTGTCACTTGGCCACTAGCTTGCGTCCACCTGGGCCTTGAGGCAAAAGCAGTCATTTACTTTTTTTTTTTGTCCTCCGGAAGCATGGGCTTGTAAGCCTTCCTGTTGTATTTTGCCATGAGTGTAATTAGAACGTCTCCCAGCCTGGGTCATTTCCCGTTAGCTGGGTGTGGCCCCCGCTGTCCTTGTCGCATGTTTTGGATTGTTTGTCACTCCAGAAAGTCTTCGGGGTCATGGTTCTCACTTCCTCAGACATTTTTCTCTCCTGGGTGTGGGGATCTTTTGCTCATGAGACTTCCCTTCTTTGGGCCTGAGACGCGTCTGCCCCAGCTGTGAAGATCGTGACAGTTGCAGCAGATAGCTTCTTGGAAGCAGATAGCGTCTTGGAAAGGTGGAAGGCTCTGGTGTTGGCCAGGGAGAAGCAGCTCCATGGTCTCCAGGGGTGTCCTGGGTTCTCAGGAATCCCGCAGCTCCGGGGGGAACCGCTGTCCGGGGCAGTGCTGGTTCCACGGTCTGTTGGGGTTCCTGGGTGCTCACACTGCCCCGGCATAGCTGGATGCTGGGACCCATCGCCAGGCTGCTGGGAGTGGTCAGGTAGAGAGGTCAGCTCTGGGACCAAGACCACGCTGGGGCTGCAGGGCTCGGCTGGAGGGGGTGCTGCCTTGTGTGTCCTGCCACAAGGGGTCGGGGACCCTCCCAACTCAGGGTGTCCTGCACACCCACACCGCCTCCCTCTTCTATCTTTGAGGCACCTGGGAAGCTTCTGGACATGTTGAACCCACACGAGACTGAGTGGTGGGGTCTGCCGTAGGAGTGGCTTAGTGAGGACCAGAAACAGTTTTGAGCTGGGCACTGGCACAGACAGGGTGAGAGCCAGCTGCATAGTCCTCACAGCCTCCCCGCCTGTGGACCCCACTTGCGGACCAGGCAAGTCTGCGGCCTTGTGGGACCCCGGCAGTGCTGGCCTCCTGCATTTGGGCCTCTGCATCTGTGCTCTGCTCTGAGGTTGGGTGAGTGGGGGACCCGTGTCCCTCTCTTCCCAGAGGTGCCTCTGCTCTATCCTCAGGGAACCTCTTCTGACCTGACCCCCACCCAGATGTCCTCTGCTGCCCTCTCTCTGAATCCTCCCCACTCTCATTTCTTCCAGAAGCTACTTCAGCCCCCATGATCTCTCCCTCTCTGGGGCCCTTCACACATCACTGTTTTCTACTTGGCTTGTATTGTTTCCATCTCTTGATGGTGGGATGCTAGATTGGATGCTCTCCAAGGCCTGGTGTGTGGCTTCTACTTAATGGAAGGTCCAGCACAGCGTGCTGTGGACTGAAGCGTGTCCCCAAGATGCATAGGCTGAAGTCCTGACCTCCAGTTTGGCTGTATTTGGAGACAGGGCCTTTAGGAGGAAATTAAGGCTGACTGAGTCACAGGAGTGGGATCCTACCCCACTAGGATTGGTGGCCTTGGCGGAGAAAGAGAAGATCACTCCCTCCTGCACCGTGTGAGGACACAGCAAGGAGAAGGCTGTCTGCAAGCCAGGAAAGGAGCCCTCACCAGAAATGGAATCAGCCAGGACCAGCAGCTCTCACTTGCCAGCCTCCAGAACCATGAGAAAATAAATGTCTGTTTGTTAAGCCCCCAGTCTGGCATTTTGTTATGGCAGCGCAGGCAAACCAATATATAGGTGAATTGCAGACTAAAGTTGTTTCAAAGGCACAAAACTCATCAAGGGATTGTGTACGAAGTTGGAATTTGGAGCTGAGGATAACTTTGTCATCAGACAGTGCTCCAAAAAGTCACTGTTCTCAGGTTTAGCTTGGCATCCCAAAAGATGTGAGTGTATCGTGGTAAAAGGCAAATAACAAACAGAAACCCAGATTTCATGACCAGAAACATCAGTGGTGGTGGGAACAGGATACAGCAGGCAAAACAGGAGACCCCAGAGGCCAGCAGGCCATGGAAAGGCCTGGTGCTGTCCTGGCCCTGGGTGGGCATGCTATGGTAAGCAGTAGGGGAACCTGCATCCTGATGGGAAGGAGAGACCAGCTCAAATGCTGCAAGACTGAGTTTTTTAAACTAGTCTCTACAGGTTTATTGGGATTCTTTTTGTTGGTTTATTGATTTTTTTTTTTCCCCTCCAGATTGGTCAGTATACACACTCTAATCTGGCCTGGTTCAAAGGACAGCATGTGGTCGTCTGGTTGGACACCAGCTACATCTCTCAGAACCATACTCTTTGCTGCTTTTCAGGCTAAGATAGCTCTCGGAGACTGTTTGGAGGTCTCTGTTGATTTAGGGACCAGCTTTCTTGCTGAAAGCCCCCTGGCCCACACCTCACCAAACTGGCTTATGTGGCTGCTGATGGGGCGACAGAGGAAAGGTAGATAGAAAACGTTAAATTTACTTTTGTCTAACTCACCAATTCATGCCGTGGATTGTAGATCTGCAAAATACACAAAGTTCATAGGGATTTTATGATTGTTGCAAAGGAAACTTAAATTGTCAGCCTTTTACTGAAGGATGTTGCCATTCCTAAGCTCTGGCTATGCCCCCATTCTGGCTGGCTGTGGCCCTTGCAGCACAGGCAGGCATTGTGCCCTTGGCGTTGGGCTTTGGGGGGCCCAGCTGTGCAGGGAGTGGATGCAGGGTGAAGCCAGAGTCCTGGCTTAGGGCATGCGCTCTGCTTCCTGTAGTGCTCTTACTATTTGAAATGTGGATTTGAATTCTTCGTTATCCTTTATTTATTTATTTATTTATTTGCACAGCTATGTTTGTCATTCAATTCCATAGTGAGAGTCTCTAAGAATATGATTAACCTTGAGGGTCATCTTATAATGTAATTATTAATGATTGATTCTGTTTATCCTTGAAATCAATAAGAGACGCATAATGGTTTGGTCTGTAGTAGGGCGTGATTTCTTACTTTTCGTAAACACGGGTCTGTGACAGCAGTTGTATCGGTTTATTACCCAGAACATGTTTGATGAATCTGAAGTGTATGATTAGTTTTATGTAATTATTGTGATATGTGGTGTTCCTTACATGACTTATGTTAATATGGCAAATAGTGTTAACATCTCCTGCCACTAATAGTTAGGGTGGGGACGTATAATAATTGATCTTCCTGGGAGTGCTATAATGTAAAAACAATTCAGGCTGTTGGAAGTATATTTTACAAGTGTGCATTGGGCCTTGGGGATGTTATATTGAAAAACCCAATTGTACAGTTACCATGGGAACCCAATTAGAATAGATTGGTTGATTTTTTTTTTGTCTTTCATCTTGACCAAAAATCTAATGTATTTTAAATGTTTTCATATGGAACTGTAGTCATATACTGACTTGCTATGCCAAACTATTCTGCTCGTTTTTTCCAACTTTAAGCTAAAATAGTGAAAAGTTCTCGAGTGGATCCTTATGAGAACGTCTCCCAGAGAGAATTAGTCACGTTTTGGTGGAAAAGTTTGTGTGAGTGATGGTGGTAGAGTGGAGGCTGTGGACAGCTTTTATGAAAAAAGGGAGGATGAGCATTTTCCTCCGAGGGCAGGCAAGAACCCTGGCGTTCCTCCTTTGGTGGAGGACATGAGTGTGTGTCTCCATTCTCAGGTTTGTAGACGGTGAGATTAGGTCCCTAAATGGCCCTATCCGTGTTGTGGAGGGGTAGGGCTGGGGTTGGGGTGGGCTAGAGTGCTGGGGTGGGATCTGTGTTTGCCCTCCTTGCTGGGGGTCCTCACTTTGTTTGCTCTCAGAGCCTTTTTGCACACTTAAAACTTATGAGGGATCCCAAAGAGATTATATGAGTTTTATATTCATACCCCATTAGAAATTAGCAGTGAGAAATTTTAAAATATTAATTCATTTAGATAATAAGCCTATTAGCTTTTCACATAAATAACATTTTAAAATAAAAAGTAGCTATATTTTCCATAAAAACCTATTAGGGAGGAATGTTATCAGTTTCCATTTTTTAAAACTTCATAATGCCTGGATGAATAGAAGACAGCCAGCTTCTGCTGCTTCATTCAGTCTGTTGTGATATGTTGTTTGGGTTGAAGCACATCAAGAGAATCTGGCCTCACTCAGATAAGTAATTAAAAGGGGATAGTGTTTTAACAACTTTCTCAGATAATTGAGGATATTTTCCTTTGACGCTACATCAGGGCTTGGCAAGTGGTAATTTCCTGAGGGTTTGTAGCCGTGTGCAATCTGAGACCCCTCTGTGAACTCTTTGTTCTCTATGATGTTAGAATCCACTGGTATGCCCTTGCACTTTGAGTGATTTCATAGTGTCTTTCATCGGCCCTGTGGAAAACGTTGCTTCATTGAGTTATACAGATCTTCCAAATATTGACGTTTCCTAATACAGTCCTAAAAATAATATTTGTTAGTATCACCACCTTTCTCCTTAGAAAAGGCATTTAGTATTGGGAAGCCATGGTGGTGGGTACCAGTATTGTAACATTTTAATCATCACTTGAAGTTTCTGGCTGGGCACACTGGCTCATGACTGTAATTCCAGCACTTTGGGAGGCTGAGGTGGGAGGATCACTTGAGGCCAGGAGTTGGAGACCAGCCTGGGCAATATAACAAGATCCCCATCTCTACAAAAACATTTTTTGAAAACGAAAGTTCCCCTTTTATCATCAGCAGCAGATACTGTCAGTTGTGTTCATTACAGGTACAGACTGTCCAGTTTTGAGAAAACGTCCGCCAGATACGCAAGTCTGAATAACTGTTGTTTGTGAGTCATTCACACTAGTAAAGCTTTTGTTCTAAAATGAAGTTGGTAAGTTCAGCAGCAGTCTCTGCCACTTGTGGAGCCCTCCTGGTGGCAGCGTCATTCTGGTTTGTGGCAGAAGTGCTTTGCTGCGATTCCCATTAGGTCACAGAATGTTTAAAAGGGTCAAGATTTAGTAAAGTTTGAATGCTTCGTCAGGACATTCTGAAGTGAACCTACCTGTTGCCCTGACCATGTCTTCTTGCTAGAGTTTGGTGTCAATATCTTGGCTCTTGAGGAAGCATTCACAGTTTTTCCCACCATGGCTTCTCTGTCGTCTTTCACCGTGCAGTGTGTGGTCAGCTGTAGTTTGTGCAGGTACCCTTCAGCAAGTGGGGGGTGTTTTACTCTTTTCTGCAATGAATATGGTGGATACTTTTCATTGGTTTCCATGTCTTCAACCAGTTTTGTGTTCCTAGACAAGTGCCCACCTGGACTTGGTGAATTACTATTTTCATAGATTGCTGGATTTAACGTGCTGGTGCTGATGTGTTGAGGATTTGTGTGTCTGTTCCTGAGAGGTGTTGGCCAGCAGCATTCCTGGATCGTCTGTCTGCCTTGTTAGGAGGGCATTCCTGCACTCATAAAATGAGGCCTCTTCTGTATTTTGGATTAGTTTGTGTACCATTAGCATTGTCTCTTCTTTAAATGCTTCATAGGATTTACCAGTGAAGCCATGTGTGTTTGAAGTTTTCTTTGTGAAAATAACATTAACTATGAATTCAGTTGTTGTTTTTTTTTTTGTTTTGTGTTTTTTTTAGTGGCTATAGGACCATTCAGGTCATTTCTTTCTTCTTGAGTGACTTTTTGGGATTTCATGTTTGTCAAAGAATTTGACCATCTAATCTAAGTTTGTTGAATTTATTGGCCTAAAGTTATTTTTATATTCCTTTATTATCCTTTCAGTGTCTGTGGGATTTTGAGTCGTGTCCTTATTTTTATTCCTGATGTTGGTAATTTGCACATTGTCCCCTTTTCTGCTAACTGGTCTGGCTAGAGGTTTATCTGTTTCTTTTCGGAGAACCAACTTTCGTTTCTTGATTGTTCTCTTTTTTCCTGTCTTACTGATTTCTGCTGTTTATTATTTCTTTCTTGTGCTTACTTTTAGTTTAGTTTGCTTTTCTTTTTTGTAGTTCTTAGGGCAGAGGCTTAGATCATTAGGTTTTCCTTTCTTCTTTTCTCATATAAACATTTAATGCTAAAAATTTTCTCTAAGCACTACTTTAGGTGTGCTCACAGGTAGACATGCGATGTTTTCGTTTTGATTCAGAGCAGCTTATTTCCCAATTTCCCTTGTGGTTTCTTCTTTAATGCATGGGTTATGTATTAGTACATCATTTAATTTCCAAGAATTTGGGGATTTAAAAAATATTTGGGTACTTTCCCAGTGTTTTTCTGTTATTGATCTATAGGTTAGTTGTTACCTTGTAGTCAGAGGACTTACCTTTTATGATTTTAATCCTCCTAGGTTTGTTGAAGGTTGTTTTACGGCCCGGAATATGGTCTACCTTGGTGAATGTTTGAAGAGTGTATACTCTGTGGTTCTTGGGTGTAGTGCTCTTTAAATGTCAGTTGGGTAAGTTTTGTTGATAATGCTGTTCAAGTCTTCTACATCCTTATTGAATTTTGTTTCCCTGTTCTAAACATTATTAGGAGTATTGACATCTCCAGTTACAATTGGGGACTTGTTTATTAACCCTTTCAGTTGTGTTGGTTCTTGGTTCATCTCTTCTAAGTGATTTCATTAGGTGCATACATGTTTAGAATTTTAACATCCTCATTGGGAGTTTAGAATTTTAACATCCTCATGGGGAATTAACCTTTACTCTTATGAAATGGCCTTCTCTAGTTTTGTTGTCATGTTCCTTTTTTTGAAATTATTTGATATTAGGATAGCCACTCCAGCTTTCTTTTAATTAGTGTTTCTGTGGTAACTTTTTTCCATTCTTTTACATTTAACCTGTTCTTGTCATTACATTTAACATGTGTTTCTTGTAGACGACACAGTTGGGTCTCTTGCTTTAAAAAATCTAATCTGACAATGTCTTTGTAAAATTGAAGTATTTAGATCATTTACATTTAATGTAATTATTAATATGGTTGGGTTTAAGTATACCATCTGACTATTCATTTGTCGTTCACCAATTTGTTCTTTTTGCCCTTCCTCCATCTTCCATAGCTTCTTTTCAATTATTTGGATATGTTTTTGAATGATTCCAATTTAACATTCTGTCTACACTATTGGCTTATTAGCTATCTCTTTTCTTTTTTAGTGGTTGCTTTAGGATGTGTAATGTACATACTTAGCTTATGCTTATCATAGTCTGCATTCATGTAATATAATACAACTTCATGTGCAGAATAAGCGCCTTAACAAAAGTATGCTTCAATTTCTCTCATCCCATTTTTTGTTATATTATTGCTACATGTGTAATACAGTCCAAAATATAGTGTTATTATTTTTATGTTGGGCAATCAGTTTTCTTTTAAAGATATTTTTAAAACCCAGAATTTACATTTATTTGCATATTTACTGTTTCTTGAAATCCTCTTTTGTGTAGATCCTAGTTTCCATTGGGTATCATTTTTTTTACACATGAAAAACTTGTACCATCATTTCTCAAGTGCAGATCTGCTGTATCTGAATTGTCATGTATTTGTTTTTGTTTTTTGAAAAAAGCCTTTGTCTCATCTGCATTCTTGAGAAAGTTTGAATTCGAGGTTGACCTGTTTTTTTCCCTTTTAATACTTTAAAGATGTTGTTCCATTGTGTTCTGCCTTGCATAGTTTCTGATGATCAGTTTGCTGTCATTCTTAAATTTGTTTTTTGTATGTAATCTGGCATTTTTGCCACCTCTGGCCACTTGAAGGTTTTCTCTTTGTCACTTGTTTTCAGCTGTTTGATTATTTGTTTTTATGTTTCTTCTGCTTGGATTTCTCTGAGCTTCTTGCATCTATGAGAACAGGTTACATATCCCTTATCTGAAATGGTTGGGACCAGAAGTGTTTCTGATTTTGGATTTTTTTCAGATTTTGGAATATTTGCATGTATATATAATGAGATATCTTGGGGATGTGACCGAAGTTTAAACATGGAATTCATTTTTTTCCCATCTATACCTAATCCACATAGCCTGCAGGAAATTTTATGTAATATTTTAAATAATTTTATGCTTGTTACAAAGTTTTGACTGTATTTCAACTGAGACCTGTCATACGAGGTCAAGTGTGGAATTTTCCACTTGTGGCATCATGTTGGTGCACAGGTTTTGGGTTTTGGAGCATTTTCAGTTGGGGTGCTCAACCTTGTTTTACCTCATATAGATTTTTCATCAGATTTGAGGAAATGTCACTGAATATTTCTTCTGATATTTTTCCTGCCTCCCCTTTTTCTGAGGCTCCAATTGCACATGTGCTGCTTAATACTGTCCTGCGTCTCCCTGAGCCCTGCTCATTTTCCTCAGTCTTTTTGTGTTTCTGTGCCTTGATAGTTTAAAAAATGTTATTTTCTCATTGTTGCTGTGTTTTCCTTCTGCTGCATCTAATCTGTACATCATATCGATTGTATTTTTTACTTGAGATACTGCATTTTACATCTCTGTATGCTCCATACGGGCCATTTCTCACATCGTGTGCTGGTTTTCCTGTAGCTTCTTAAATATGGAGCATGTTTATAAGAACAGTTTTTATGTCCCAGTCCACTTGTTCTACTCATCTGTACTTTTCTGGGTATGGTTCTTTTGAATGATTTTTCTCCTGATAGTGGGTTATATTTCTCTGCTTCTTATGTGTGTGTGTGTGTTAAATGGGATCCTAGACACGGAGAGTTTTGTTGTTGAGTGCTAGATTATGTTGTCTTTTAAAAAACAGTTTTGGACATTGTTCTGGTGCAGGTTCAGTTTCTTGAAATCATTTACATCCTTTTAAGGCTTGCTTTTTAAAAAAATGTTTTGTTAGGGCAGGTCCAGACCAGGTTTTAGTCCAGGGGTAGTTTAGTCCTACTATTTATGCAGTGTCTTTATTTTATAAGGGTGTGTGTATGTGCGTATATGTATGCATGTATTTTATATATATGTGTGTGTGTGTGTGTGTATTTTATATATATTAAATATATGTATATTACATATGTGTGTGTGTATATATACACATATATATATGAAATAAGGCAGCTCTGAGGTTTTTACCTGATGAATGTTGTATTAGGACATCTTTCCACACTGGCTGGTGAGAACATGAAATATTCCCAGCTCTGTCTGTGCTCAGGAGTTATTTGGGCTGCTACTTCTGGGGATCTTTCTTTGACCTCAGGGAGTTCCTTCTCAAGCAGTGTCGCAGTGGTTAGGCAGAGGCCACAGTGGACTCTTCTGGAGATGTCTGGTGTGTTCTCTGAGTAGGCCCTTCCTCCCTGGTACTCCTCCCTGAAGATTCTAGGTGTTTTGTTCTTTTTGAATTCTGATCTCTTTCCCACTTTGGTGAGACCACCCACTAGTTTTGGCTCAGACCTTCCACCTCGACACAGCCTGGAGGCTACATCCAGCCCTTCCCTGGCGACTGGCTCACTTCGCTTCCCTTTCCTTGGGGAGCATAGCTCCTGGCTGCTGTTGTCCTTGTTCTGAAGACCATTGTTTTATATAAAAGTTGAGCACCCCTACTTCAAAATCTGAAATGCTAAAGCATCTGAAAATTTTTTATCATTGACATGATGCTCAAAGCTGATGCTCAAAGGAAATGCTTATTGGAGCACTTTGGATTTTTGGATTAGGGATGCTCAAACTGTAAGTATTTGCAAATATTCCCAAATCCAGAAAAATCTAAAACCTGAAAGTACTTCTAGTTCCCAGAATTTCAGGCTACTCATCCCGTACTTTATTTCGTTTTAGCTGTTACATGTGGTTCTTGCTACTCTGTAATGGCTAGAAGTGGAATCCCCACCAAGTTATTAGTGGACCCATATTAACAACAACAAAAAGACCTGCTGGGCTGCTGCGGTACTGAGATTGCTCAGATTACACAAAGCCCTCTGGCCCTGACCCCAGACCCTCTGGCCTTTTCACCCACTTCAAAGTGGGGGAAAAGCTTCACTGACTGCTTTCATAGGCATGTTTAAGCGTGTTTATTCTGGTCCTCACAGAATAAGAATTCAAAGAACAATAATTTTCAAGAAGACTTAATTTAAGTTCATCTTCCTTGTTAGACTTGATATATATAGGTAGATAGCCCTTTTTAATTTTTTTTTTTTCTCATGGAAACAAGAGTTGAAGAAAACTAATTTACCTTCTAAATTTAGGCACGATTTACCAAGTCAAGGTGTGCTTGGTTCGTTCGTTCCTTCCTTCCTTCCTTCCCTCCCTCCCTCCCTTCCTTTTTTTTTTTTTTTTTTTTTTTTTTTGAGACATAGTGTTGCTCTGTTGCCCAGGCTGGAGTGCAATGGTGCGATCTCAGCTCACTGCAACCTCTGCCTCCTGGGTTTAAGCATTTCTCCTGCCTTAGCCTCCCAAATAGCTGGGATTACAGGTGCCCACCACCACGCCTGGCTAATTTTTTGTATTTGTAGTAGAGACGGGATTTTGCCATGTTGGCCAGGCTGTTCTCAAACTCCTGACCTCAGGTGATCCACCCGCTTTGGCCTCCTGAAGTGCTGGGATTACAGGCGTGTGCCACCATGCCCGGCCAGTTATTATATTTTCCGTATGCTTTCTGGTTGTTTAGCTCATACTCAGCCTTTCCCTGTATGTTTGAGAAATTCACAGGTGAATCCCAGATCACAGGTATTTGGTGAAATTGGTATAAACCTTAATTGACTTTCTGTTAAGAAACATAAAAAATTTTATTTGTATTTCTATTCCAAAGAAGGACTGTTCAAACTTTGTATGGAGGGGACACAAGATTGGGAAGGCAGAGGAAACAAAGGGCATCTTTGATTCAGATTATTTTTCTCCTGTCATCATCAGACCTCAGTGTGTGTCATCACTAGAAATGTACTCTGCTGAGTTCTGTCATTTCAGCATTTTCATGTTGTCAAAAATGAGACCAGACAGAAGAAGAGTGTATTCTTTCCTGCCAGAACTCACACAACGCTGTAGTTAATGCCTCTGGCAGTCAGGGCTTTAATCAGTTAAATGTAATAGTGGTGATAACGTTAAACCCTTGTATGGCAGTGTACCTGGGCAGCCCAGAGAGCTCTGTGCAACTGTGCATTTGAAAAATCAATCAACTAGGATGGTCTTTTGTCCTGGGCTACTTGGATAGCTGGTATGAACCACCCAGCGTTAGCCTCCTACTTGTTGGGATGACAGTTTTCCTGCAGCCATGCCCACTCTTGACAAAGAATAATTAGGTGCCCTGCAGGTGGCTTGGATGGTTTGCCCTGCTCTCATGAGTGTACAGAATTGAAGAAGTCATGATGGTCGCAGTGGTTCCTCAGAGGAACAGTTAGTTTTTCAAGTAGTACTCTGATTATCTGTAAAAGCCAAACTTTTTCCAGTGACATCACATCTCTGGGGTTGCTAGGAAGTAGAGGAGAAAATGGGTTCACTTGCAAAGTTTTGGATTACATGTAAGTTGTCAGTCGCTTGCAAAGTTTTGGATTACATGTAAGTTGTCAGTCGCTTGCAAAGTTTTGGATTACATGTAAGTTGTCACTTGCAAAGTTTTGGATTACATGTAAGTTGTGAAGAATAGGAGTGTGTGTGTGTGTGTGTGTGTGTGTGTGTGTGTGTGTAATATATACACTGTATCATCACCAGAAATGATGCTTGCCATAGACTTTTGGTAGAAAGGAAGTTTCTTTCTCTTCTGGTTGTCTGAATTTTGTTTTCCTTTTTTCTGCTTCCTTCCAGAAGGGAAACAAAAAATTGTGTATATGCATTATATATATACACATATATATGTACACACACTATGTATGAAATGCCTGTTCATATCCTTTCTGCCTGTATTTCTGTTGAGATTTCTTTTTCTTATTGATTTACAGGATTATTCTGTACAGTCTGGATTCGAATCCTTTGTCAGGTGTATGGTCTACAGTTGTCTTCTCCCAGTTTGTGGCCTGCGTTTTCATTTTCTTTATACCCTGCTAACCATATAGGTGTATGTATGTATATTTTCTCTCCTGATTGTGGGTTATATTTCTCTGCTTCTTATGTGTGTATTTTAAGTTGGATCCTAGACATTGAGAGAATACACACACACACACCACACACACACACACACACACACACATATATATACCTATATGGTTTGTAGTGGGAGGTCAAGCTGTTTCTCAATGTCAGATGGTTAAGTTTTGAAATTTTCTCTCATTCTACTCAAGGGTAGAATGATTGGAGTGTCAATATTCAATGTTACAGGACAATAACTTTTGTAAAAATGGTTAAAGCAGATAGACCCCAGTCAGTTAACCCACCTCCTTACCAAAACTTGGAGGTATCATGCTACTAACAGTTGCTAACCTACTGGGTAAAAAATCCTATCTCATCGTGATCTTAATTAGCACTTCCGATTGCGAGCGACCTTCAACATCTTTTCATGTTGCCATTCGTCAGGCCTCTTTTGCGAAATGCCTGTTCATACCCTTTCTGCCTATATTTCTGTTGGATTTTCTTTTTGTTAATAACTTAAAGGTTTATCTTATATAGTCTGGATTCTAATCCTTTGTCTGTTATATGTGCTGCAATTGTCTCCTCCCCGTTTGGCTGTGTTTTCATTTTCTTTATAGTGCCTTTTGATGGACAGGAGTTTCTAATTTTAATATAGTTGCATGTAATTGAATTTATGATTCTTTTCCTTTATAGTTTGCACATTTTGCGTCTTGTTTCAAAGCCCTTCCTTATCCCCAGTCATAACAATTCCACTATTTTCCTATGAAAGTATCAGTTTTTTTTTCATATACAAGTCTGCAGCTCATTTGGAAGTCACCTTTGCTGTGGTATGGAGTAGAAGTTCAGTTCTTTTTTAATATGAATAATCAGTGGCTCCAGTCCCATGTATTGGGTAACCCCTCCTTTCTCCAGGACTCTACGGTGGCTTCACTGCACATATATGACAAACATGTGACATACAGATATAGGGCAAGAAAGGCAGTGCAGAGCCCTGGAGAAATGAGGAGATACACAGTAAGCGGTGCTGGAGCTGCTGACTATTCCAAGTGGACGTATGCCTTTTTCTGGGCTCTCCTGTTTCTTCGATGTTTTTGTCTTTCTGTACTAATACCACAATGCATTAATTACTATAGCTTTAGGCTAACTCTTAAAATTGATGAGTCGGCTGAGCATGGTGGCTCATGCCTGTAATCCCAGCACTTTGGGAGGCTGAGGTGGGCGGATCATGAGTTCAGGAGTTTGAGACCAGTCTGGCCAACATAGTGAAACCCAGTCTCTACTAAAAATACAAAAAATTAGCCTGGTGTGGTGGTGTGTGCCCCTGTAATCCCAACTACTTGGGAGGCCGAGGCAGGAGAATCACATGAACCCAGGAGGCGGAGGTTGCAGTGAACCAAGATAGCACCATGGCACTCCAGCCCAGCCTGGGCAACAGTGCAAGACTCTATCTCAGAAAAAAAAAAGGAAAAATTGGTGAGTAAATCTTCATATATTGATTTTCCTCTTCAGGAGTTTCTTGATTCTTTTTGGGCCTTTGCTCATCCATTCGCATTTCAGAATAAGCTTGTCAAATTCTTAGACTAACCTGTTTGGTATTTTGATTGAGGTCCTTGGGTCTGCAGACTAAGGTGGGGAGAATGAGGTCTTTAGGATATGAATCTGCCTCTTCAGGAATATGCGTTCTTGCGCTCTCTCTCTTTCTCTCTCAGTTTTCCTTAATGTCTCTCAAATTTTAATAAGTGTTTTCGTAAAGAGCTTGTACACCTTTCGAAATACTCCCCCTATGTCCTTATTTTTTGTTGTTGCTGCCATTCATATTATAAATGATATCTTTTTCTAGGACTGGATTTTTCTTTATGACTGGTATGTGGAAATGCTATTAATTTTCATGTCTTCATCTTATATTTAATTTACTTTCTAATTTCTAAAAATGAATATACCACATATATATTCTTTGTTTTTTCTAAATAGACAGAGTTTTGCTTCTTTCCTTCTACTCTGTAAACCATTTCTTTCTTTTACTTGTCATATTGCACTAGGATCTCCAGTTCCATTTTAAGTACATGTGGGGATAATACACCCATCTTGTTACTTATTTTAAAGGGAAAACTGCTAACTCTTCATTACCAAAAATGACGCTTGCTTTAGACTTGCGGTAGAAAGGAAGTTTCCTTCCCTTCTGGTTTTCTGAATTTTGTTTTCTTTAATTTTTGCTTCCCTCCAGGAGGGAAACAAACAATTATCAGAAACTATTTCAGAGCTGAAGAAAACTTCTTAATCTCCTTCTCCTCTACTGTTCCTTGAAAACTTTTAAAAAATTGTAGTGAGTCTTCAAATTTTATTAAGTGATTTTTCTGCGTCTATTTAACTGTTTATGTGATTCCCAACCCCATATCTGTTAGTGTGGATCATGAGTTTAGGGAATTATTGATGTTAAACCATCTTTGCATTCCTGGGATGAACATTACTTGGCCACTAAGAATCATCCTTTAAACACCTCCTAGACCAGGCTTATTAATTTATTGCTTTTAACTTTGGCCAAACTAGTGGTTTAATTGCTTTTAAGGTTATTTATTCTTCATTGTTATTGTTATAAGATTATTCTTTTTAAAAAACTGGTTAGGTTAATTATATGAAGCTATATTTATTTTTGCGCAACCACCCTTTAACTTGCAGCCTTTGTTCTTATATTTAAAATGTGTGTGAAGTAATATAGTTTAAAAAATATTCAGTTTGGTAGTCTTTATTTTTTAATTGAATTGTTTAGTCCAGTCACATTAAAATAATTATAGTTGAATTTACTTTTACCATTTTGCTATCTGTCTTCTATTTGTCCCGTCTTTGTTCCTTTATTTCTAACTTATTTTGCTTTCTTTTTGATTAAAAAAGTACTTTTTAAGTCCATTTTTCTCCTCTTTCTGGTTATACAGATTTGTATGTTTCATTTCGTGATTAGCCTGGAGATTATAGTATACACCCTGGACTTATTATAGTTCACCTAAATTGCTACTTTGCCACTTTCTGAACAGTAAAATACTTTACAAAACGTTAGTCATTTCCCTTTCTCCCAGCTTGGATGCTGTTATATTTTAATTATATATACATTTAAAATGCAGTAGTCACTTTTGTCATTGTTTAAACATTTGGTGTTTGTGTCACCGTGCCCCATGCTTGCCCTCCGGTGCTCTCCATCGCTTCCCCATCATCATGCCTCCGTCTGGGCTGACTTCTGCTTGAAGGACTTGTATGTTTACTTTGTTTTTTTAATGCTAGTCAACTGGCAGTGAATTGGCTCCATTTTTAAACACTAATAGTTATTGATTGTTGAGTTAGCAGTTACTTACCTCGTAAAATATAACATTCCATCGTCTTCTGGTTTCTGAAGTTTGCTGAAAAGTCAGCTGTCCGTCTTACTGTTGCACTTTTGAAGGTAATGCAAATGTTTTTACGCTGGCTGCTTTTAAGATTTTTTCTTTGGTTTGAAGCTAATTGTGTTATGGTTTGTTGAAGTTTTCTTCATATTTATTCTGCTTACGGTTTGCTGAACTTCTTGAATTTCTGGATTGCTCTCTGTCATCTATTGGCAAATTCTTGACCCTGGTCCCTTCAAATATTGCTCTGCCTCATCCAATCTGTCCTTTCCTCTGGGAGTTGAATTATAGGTAGGTTAGTCCTTTTGACTGTCCTTTGGCTCTCTATTGTTCTTGTTTCCTTTGCATTCCTTTCCCCTTTCTCGACCACAGTTTGGATATTTTCTGCTGAGCTCTCTGGCAGATGATGGACCTTATTTTCTGATGTGTCCAGTCTGTTACTAAACCCATTCAATGAATCCTGAATTACAAATTTTGTATTTTTTCAGTTCTAGAATACCTGTTTTGTGCTTTAATATGTATTTTAATTCTATATTTAAAATTCTTCACTTTCCCACTTCTGTTGCCTATCTTTTCCTGTTGTTATTAAGCGTATCCATCATAATTATTTTATAGTTCTTACCTGCTAACACCAGTATTGTGGACATCTATTCCTCTGCTTGTATTTTCTTCTTTTTTCCCTTCTCTTTATTATTAATTATTAAATACATATTTTTGCTTTTTGCATGCTTTTAAAATTGTGTTTGCTGGACTTGTGCATAAAGGACTGTAAAACCTCTGGATTGTCATGCTTTTCATCTGTCTTTGCCCTTAGTTAGGCATATGGAGTGAGGGGTGAAGGACCTTAGTTTCATGAGGGATTGATCTGGGTCAGGGCTGGCCTGTTATTTTACTAAAACTCAGTCCCTAGTTGGACCTTCCCTTTGAGCATGGTCTTTTGATGGGAAGCCCATGGTCTCTTTCTCCTCAGCCTGTAAATACTTCGGGAGATCCCTTGGTTCTCCCCTTAGAAGGTTTTGAGCTGAGCTCTTTAGCTTCCCACTTCCCCTGTTTCAAAGTCTCCTAACGTCCTGATGGGAGATGTGACTATGTTTGAAGCAGGCCCTTCTCTCTCTGTCTTTCCGCCCGCCTTTCTTCCCACCCATCTCATAAGTGCCATTAGATTAAGGGAGAATATGCTTTTCCTTTTAGGAGCCCTCGCTTGACTCAACTCCCTAGGCTCATGCATGTAGCCCCATAGGATAGCAAATTGATTGCGCTTTTGGGGTGCTTCTGATTCGGATCTTTCATGCCATCCCCAGCAGACCACCCAGAGCTTCCCTGGTTCCCCTTCCCAGGTGGAGTGGCTTTGCATGGGCTGCCACGGTGCTCCCCATCTACACCCAGAGTCAGTGGGGGTTTCTGGGCAGCAAAGGGCGGTCTCCACTGTACAGTCCCAGCCCCCCTAGTCCTGGTTGCTTCCACAGCTCTGTAACATTTTAAAAGACGAGTTTTGTAATTTTTCTGACTTTTTCCAGTTCCTTCGGAAACTGGAGTATTGAGCTGCCTCCATTAGTTCGTTTTGCTTGG
Source organism: Trachypithecus francoisi (assembly GCF_009764315.1). Taxonomy (NCBI): domain Eukaryota; kingdom Metazoa; phylum Chordata; class Mammalia; order Primates; family Cercopithecidae; genus Trachypithecus; species Trachypithecus francoisi. The sequence continues at coordinate 1,969,256 of NW_022681442.1, read as the reverse complement.
AAATGAAAGTCCATTCTGAAAACTTGATTGAAATCTTGATTGAAATCTTAGATTTCTGCTTTCTCCTTGCTCGTGCTTACTCCTGTCTTCTATCTTCCTTTGCCCACACATTTCATAAATGCTTATTGCATATTCTAGGCAAGTTGCTTTAAATATCTGCAATCCTGTGGGTCGAGCGTGAGCTTTGTGGTTTTCATCTTTCTGTGATTTCTTGTAACTCTCATGATGACACGGGACCTTGTTTGATGACTTGGTTGATTATTAATTTATATGGGCTGAGCCTGATCTGTTTGACTCCTGAGTGCCTACATTAGGGATGCTTTTCTCTCCTTTTCTCTAAGGGTGGGTGTTTGGGTTTTTTTTGCCTGGAACCAGGGGATCTCAGGGCAGCATCACTCAGATCTAGGTCTTTCTAAGGCTTTTCACTCAATTAGGGACCTTGGGTTGTCAGAGAGGCCCCAGTGGAGCATCTGGAGATCACAGGGGTGTGCACCTTCTCTGCTAATGCTGCCCACCTTCCCGCTGCTTCCTCCAGCCCTGGCTTCCTCTCCTTTTCCCGAGTGCCCCGATTCTCTTTGGATTGTGCCTGCTTGCTGGAGAGGCCATCCAGGAAACTTTGAAACATTGCCATTTATTCAATATCTAGTGTATCATAGTCCCTTAATCCAGTTTTCTCAAAACAACTGGGTTGATAATGTTTTTGCATAAATCTACCAGAAAATAAATATAGATAAAAATCTTGAAGATTTAGAAAAAGTAATATTAAAATAGATCCTTAGATAGGTTCTTATCAATATCTGCAAGTGTGCATCCCGATATGGATTCCATCAGTTAGAGGGGTTTAAGAGGGGTCACTGTGCGCCAGGCCCAGTGTGGGATCTGGGGCTCACTAATATTTATATTCCTGCCTTCAATCTGGGAAGCAGCCCTTTTCAGAAAGGTTTGCTGCAATACTCTCTAAGGGACAAAGCTGAGTGAAACTCGAGAGGCTTGTCTCATACGCACAGACATCACATGCACACTTACACCCCAGTCATTTGCGCATGTGGGATCATCACAGTTGTATGTTTGCCTTTTCCACCTGACCTTGTCAATGCTTAACCATATATTGAACTCTTTAATATCATTTTTGGAGAATGGCAAAGTGTCCTACTGTAAAGATATAACCTTCTTCCATTGTTAGAAATTTAGGGCAATTTCATATGAGACTCTGTCTTAAAGAAATAATTAAAATTTTGTTCACAAAGATGTTTAATATAGTGTTTAGAGAACTCAACACACAGGGAAGACTTCTTGTGTCTTACATTGAGAAATTCTTTTTTTTTTTTTTTTTTGAGACAGAGTCTTGCTCTGTTGCCCAGGCTGGAGTGCAGTGGTGCGATCTCGGTTCACTGCAACCTCCTTCTCCCGGGTTCACACCATTCTCCTGCCTCAGCCTCCCGAGTAGCTGGGACTACAGGCACCTGCCACCACGCCCGGCTAATTTTTGTATTTTTAGTAGAGACAGGGTTTGCACCATGTCAGCCAGGATGGTCTCGATCTCCTAACCTCATGATCCGCCCGCCTCACCCTCCCAAAGTGCTGGGATTACAGGCGTGAGCCACCACACCCAGCCATTAAGAAATTCTTAACCAGCCTCTTAGCTTCCTGAGTTCAGGACTGTGTTGTATAATTTTGAAGCCACAATAGTGATATGGTCATTTTTTTGCATCTCTTCATTCAGAAACCTCAGTCACCTGGGGAGTGGGTGCGGTGTGTGCTGGACCCTGACCTTGAACTGTCCAGACAAGTTCCTGACCACGTGGAGCTCAAGCTTCCCTGAGGCTTACCTGAATGACCTGCTCGGTGGCCAGCCACGTGCTGCGTGTCAGTCGGTGAACTCTGGGTTCCTGGTTTATCAGAGACTTCAAGTCCTCATTACCTTCTGGGTCTCAGTTTCCCTAATATGTGCAATGACAGGATTGGCCAGGGCTTTCCAACAGAAGTTTTTGCAATGATGGAAATGTTCTGTGTCTCTGCTGCCCAATATGGTAGCCACTAGTCACATTGGCTGCTGGGCACTTGAAATTGACTCCTGTGGTTTAGAAACTGAATTTTAAATTTTATTACATTCCAATTAATTTAAATAAGTAGCCACATGTGGCTGACAGCTGCCTATGGACACTAACAGTCTAGATGGATACGATGCTTGTTTAATGGTCTTAAGTGGTCTTTAGAGTCTATTCTAATCCTGACATCCGGTTTTCTCTGCTTGTTTGTATTTATTTGTTTATTTGTTCCTTTATTTTTACCACGACTGCTCTGAGTACCAGGAGCTCCTTTTTGGGATGTCACAGATCACAAACTTCCTTCTCTGTACTGTGTCAATAGGGACGTCACCCTGTGGGGAAAGGAATTTGCCTGAACAAGACACTAAAAAGATAAAATAGGCTGAAGCAGAGAAGAATAAAATATTGTGCTGGCATGAGCTAGTTTTGCAAAACCCATTTAAATAAACTCAGGATATTACCGACCCCACACAGACATTCTTTCCTTGACTCTGAAATGTTCCTTTAAACCAGGTTGTGAATTTTTGTCAGAATTAACAATTTACATTTATGATTCTGTTTTCTTTTATAAGTAACTGCTGTTGGTAAATGAGCCTAATTATTTGAATTCATGGTACAAATAACGTAATTTAGAGTTATAGAACTCTTGATCCTCTGGGTCTAAGCAAAATTAATGTAGTACCTAATGCTGGAATCGAGCAGGAGTTTTCTTTGAATCTCAAAATATCTGCTTTGTGAAACTGGGTTAAGTTATTTTAGAAACTATACATAGTCACTTGGTAATTAGGTGTTTGGTTTTATTTGTTCTAATGGAGTGCTTATTACAGTCAGTGCATTTTTACCCCACGGATCAGAAGCTTTTATAGGCCAAGTGATGAGAGACCATCTACATTTCATTTGCTAATTGTGACTCATCACTGATGATCGATGGACTGCTGAACTTTTAAATTCCTGTTTGCTGGTAGAGAAAGAAAATCCTCATCTCTTTTGATAGGTCCTACTCCAAAATTCTGCAGCCATTTTATATAATCATAACCTTACACGATATCGCACAAAGGCAGAGAAATGATTGCATGGACATGCCTTCCTGTCAAACGTGTATGGAATCTGGCCCGTCGTAGGCTTATCTCTTTCCACCAGGATTCTTCTTCCCTTTTTTCTCGGCAGAGCTTCTTCACGTAGTTCAAATGACATCAGAACTTCATCAGGATGTAAGTTCCTGCAGAAATAGGCCTGTGTCTGGTCAGTAAACACAGAATGTAATGACATTCCCAGAGCATTCACAGGCCAGAGTCTGGTGTCCTCCCCAGCGTCCAGCAGGCTGTGGATGGATGGCATGCAGCTGACAAGATTGATACTGCATTAGACATTCCTGGAGGTCCCTGCGGCCAGGGACTGGCACTCGCAGGCCTCTCCCTGCACACGGCTGTCTTTGGAGAGCACAGAGCAATGGGAGGTGGTTTTGTTTTAGTATTTGTCATTTGGAGTCTCGCTTTTAATTTATCCTCACCCTTTAAGAAATAATTGGTAATTTATTTCTTAGAGATCAAATGTTGCTACAAGCTGAAAACTGTTTTATAAATATTTCAGGAAACCTGAATGCCTGGAATTTTCATTGTCATGCTTAAGTCTTCCTCCGTTCCACCCCCCTCCAAAAGCTGGTCCGATTCTTGCCTTGGTGCTGGATGCTATTTGCCTTTTCCATAGGCTCCAATAACAATAAGTACATCTTAAAATTGATGAAAGTTTAATGAATGCCTAGCAAGTGGAGAGACTACTTTTATAACAAGATTAATACCTTGGCTCAGGGGACATAACATTTTAGTAAAATCAAAATTTGTATGGTTATCCTAGCAGTGCTTGCAACCTCTGGCTTCCTTATAAAAATGTCTAAATAAAATACTGGCAGCCATCACTAGCCATTATTTCCATCTGCTCTAGGTGACCTGACCCGGAACCCACTAGGGCGGTGCGGTCTGGGCCGGGGTCTCCGGGGTTTCTGTCGCATCAGCTTGTGCAGCCGTGGAATGGGGATGGGGCACCGAGGCTAGCTGTCCCGTGCTCTAGAGATTCCTGGGAAAAAAATACAGAGAGAAATAACCCACAAGGGAGCCAGCATTTAGTGGTATTTTACATAAATTCATTCATCATCTATACCTTTTCCCCTTTTAATTACTATACTTTAAAAGGAATCTTGGTATATATTTATTTTTATTTTGTTAATTCTTTTCTTTTTTAAAAAAATTGTAGAGATGGGGTCTCTCTACATTGCACAGGCCGGCGTTGAACTCCTAGCCTCAAGTGATCCTCCCACCTTGGCCTCCCGAAGTGCTGGGAATACAGGCATGACCCACTGTGCCTGGCCAATGTTTTTTTCCCCTTTTTGGCAAGGGAAGCCTATTGGGGTAGAAGTTCTGAAGCAAATACTCTGAATGGTTTCTAATTTTAATAGGGGGAGCAACATTTCCTGATCTCATTTATAGTATGATATAAAGCTGCTGGCCAGCTGACACTAATCTTAATTTATGATCTATTTAACCTTTGTGTTTCCTAGCCACAGCTCGTACCACTCCCTGGTCTCTACACCAGCATGTTTCAGAGACAGACATGCAGTGTCAGTTCTGGATTCTAGAGGCAAGGGGAGGGTTTTTATGGAGGGGTGGTGCACAGCTCTGTGCCTCCCCGGTCAGCTGGTACAGCACAGCAGTCAGCAGCGAGGGCGCGGTGCGGGCCCTGCAGATCCCCGGTCAGCTGGTACGGCACAGCAGTCAGCAGCGAGGGCGCGGTGAGGGCCCTGCAGATTCTTCACGCTGTCCTGGTCCTCTCTCCTCTTTCTGAATTGCAGGACTTTGGGGTCAGATTAGACCCTGCATGTACACAGATGACAATGGAATGGCTTTTTTGGGGGACTTTTTATTTTGAGATAAATTTTAGACTTGCTGAAGAGTTGCACAGAGTTTCTGTAGGCAGCCACCATCTGGTTTCTGCGAGCAGTAACACCTCACACTTACCACAACCAGGGTGTTAACACGGGTGCACTACTGTAAACCTTGGCATCTCTCCTTTGTCTCCTCTAGTGCAATGGTCTGAATTTACGTTTCCTCCAGAGTCCTGTGTTGAAACTCTACCCCCATGGTGATGGCATTTGGAGGTGGGGCCTTTGGGCAATGCCTAGGTCAGAGCGGAGCCCTCAGAATGGGATTAGTGTGCCTATAAAAGAGGACTGAGGGAGCTCGCTGTCCTCTTCCACCACGTGAGGATGCAGCAAGAAGGTGCTCTCTGCGAACCAGGAAGAGGGCCCTGGCAGCCCCTTGATCTTGGACTTCACAGCCTCCAGAATGTGCGAGATGAATTTCTGTTGTTTACAGAGCACCCAGTCTAAGGTATTTTATTCCAGCAACCAGAAGGAACTAAGACGTCTAACTTGTGTCAGTTCCTCTTGCCTTGTTTTTTGTGACCTGGACCCTTTCGAAGAATGCTGATCAGGTATTTTGTAGGATGCCTCTCGTTTGGGTTTGCTGATGTTGTCTCATGGAGAGACAGAGGTTTCGTGTTTTTGGTAAGAAGGCACTGAAGTGATGTGCCCCCTGGAGGCATCCTGTCCTGGGGACGTATGTCTGTCAGTTACTGTGATGTTAGCTTGGTCACTGGGTGTGGTGACTCTTGTGCATTTCCTCTTGGTAATTTAAGTTTTCCCATTGGTAATTAATACTTGGGGGGAGACATTTTGAGACCATCTTGGTTCTGCTCAGGCTTTCACCCACTCATCTTAGTGACCATGGGCGTGTCTTGCCTGTGGCAGTTATTACTGTACTGTTTCCCTAATGCTTGTATTTCCCTCCTTCCCTTTTCATTTACCAGTGGGAACTGTTCTATAAGGAAGAACTGTCTTTTCTTTCCCTTTTATTTATTAGGTTTTCAATTATTCATATCAGCATAGACTCATGGATATTTATTTTAATTTCTGGGGTGTAGTCCAGTGCTGTCTTAATTTTGTTACTCAGCCCTGAATTTGGCTTTTGGGAAACTGTTGGGTTTGGCTCCTATGTCTTTTAGACCTGCCTGTCGTTTTTCTAGTGCTTTCCTACTTTCTGGGACCACAGTATGATCCAGTTGTATCTTGTGTTTTCCCTGCCCCAGCCTTGGATTCAGTCACTTCTCCAAGGAGCCTCTGTTCCTTTTAGCTGGAGAATGATGTTTAGCAGCCAAGATCTGGGTGCTGAGTGTGCTCGCTGCTGCTGAGGTGCTGCTCTTCCTGCCCTTCTCAGTGGAGGAGCTGGGGCAGTATGTGTGTCTACTGACCCATGCATCTATATTTATTTCTGTGTTTTCTGTCTGCATGCGTGTTAAAAATTGCAAGTTCATCTGATGCCTCTAACTTGAATTCAGCACAGCGGATTTTATTCTAATCTCTGCCTTTCCTCTTTGTAGCTCCCTTCTCCAACAATGAGAAACTTGGCGCCCTTTAGCTGCAATATGTTTGCTTATATGGTGGCTTCTTTTAAAAAGAATCTGGTAAAACCTGTGTCATTGTGTTTCAGCCACTAGATGCAGATGAGGCTTAGTAGGAAAAGTCCTACTTATGAAGAACAGTATTTCCTATGCTTGCTTGGTGAAAAAAGTTCAATCTACAGAATTCTTCTGTAAACATGGTTAGGAATATAGGGTTGACATTTGGACTCAAATAGTCAGAAAATGAAATCCTTTTGTTTCATTACTTATTTTGTTACTCAGCTTTCACTTTGGCTCTTGGGAAACTGATGGCATGTTTCCAAACGGATATGCCAGCAAATTAACTTATTTCTCAAATATCCAATTGTTGCATGTGGAAAACAAAATGAAATAAAGCAAGGAAGACCCTCTACTGTTGTTATGTGAATAATAACAATTACCTTTAATAGCATTTTCTGCTAATTTAGAGATTTTTTCTTTTTCTTTGACTCATTTTATTTTCTAACTCCTATTTTTGTGGAATTCGTATCTTATACCTATATCTGATTCATTATGATTCTTAATTCTCTTTGTTGTAAACAGAAATATTGAAAATTCATTTGATGAACCTAAAACCCTTTAAAAGACCTGGTTAAATTTTAACATTAAGGGTGATACAGTATTCATGCTATAGAACACAGACAGTCAGAAGTCTTATGAAGTGTTGGAGACTTTAATGGATACTGTGCCATCTAGAATCTGATCACTAGATTCCTGCTTTATCACATTTTTACTCGAATTGGGTGTCCTGGTGACCAGACGATGAAATAGCTGACGGAAATACACCCTTATTGTCCGTTTTCACCAGATGATTGCAAATTGTTGGATATATGCATGAAATGGTTAGATCTTATTTTTGGAAGGGAGAGAATATAACCAATTGAAAAATGATTTGGAGTTAATTGTCCTGAAAATTCACCTGTTGTGTATTAATAGGTTAGGTGTTTCCTAATTCTTTCTTTCTTAAGCATATCTTCCTTTTTCTTACACTCTTTTTGACACAAATTTTTGATTGTGGACTCACACTAGAAATCTTGGGATTGGAAAGGCCATAAAGGTTGGATTTTTACAACTTCTCCAACAACGTGGAGGAATACCAGTGTCGCTTTTGTTCAGAAAGCCCTCATTGGCGCTGATTTGGGCACTGCCTGGTTTCCTACCGTAGAGGCGTGTGCTCTAGTGGGGTAAACTGGGCGGGGGATTCACACCCGCCTGGGCCCTGGGCCGTCGGGGGGCTGCCTCGCAGGGCTGCTTCAGCCAACAGGAGGGTGCAGTGGTGAAGAGGCAGGGCTCTGGGGATTGGAATCTCCACGCTTGACTTTAGGCTTCTACAGCTCACTGGAAATGGGACCTGAGGCAAATTCTTCACCTGCAGTGTGCTGGGTTCGTCACCTGTGATACATGAATTATAATATCACCTCTCTCCATGAGTTATTGTAAGATTGATTTTATTAATATTTCAAATGTTAACTTTATTATTTATTTATTTTGAGACAGGATCTGACTCTGTTGCCCAGGCTGTAGTGCAGTGGTGCGATCTCAGCTCACTGTAACCACCTCCTGAGCAATCCTCGCACCTCAGCGTCCTGAGTGTCTGGGATTACAGGTACCCACCACCACGCCTTCCTGATTTTTGTATGTTTTTGTAGAGACAGTGCTTCACCATGTTGTCCAGATTGGTCTTAAACTTCTGAGCTTAAATGATCCACCCGCCTCAGCCTCCCACAGTGCTGGGATTACAGACATGAGCCACTACACCCAGCCCAAATGTTAAGTGTATGACATAAAATTCGGGGTTACTTTGCCTAAACAGTTCAGTGTCTCTGATTAATGTGATATCTGTTTCACTGAGAGCTTTCATGTAAATTTAAAAGTAGATCGAATTATAGAGCTTCAGAGTTGTACAGACTTGTAGAGGTAAAGGAAAGCCAAAACATTGAGCTCAGTGATGGGGTCAGTCACTTCCTGGTGTCAGAGTCCACCGACAGGCTCTGGCAACTCTTGATCAAAACCCTTGGCACACAGGTCCTTTCTTGCTCTTAGCCGATGGCAGTTGTCCTGGGCAGAGTTCCCTCAGTGAATCTGGAACAGCAGTGACTGGAGGTGAGGGGCGTCCATGTACTCACTCACTCAAAGTTGCCCCCTCTTCCCTCTCTGGGCTTGGGCCCTGGTACCTCTCAGAGCTACCCTGCCTCCTTCGGGGGTGGGGGAGGATGGCTTTATTTTCTCTAGGCCAAAGGTTGGACCTCCACATATGTCCATGATGAGGGACAGCAGTCATCACTTTCAAGACCGAGAAAGTATTTATCTCCCTGGAAAATGGAGGGTTTATTTTGCAGTGGTTTGGAAGATGTGCTGAGGGTGGCTGTAGAGTTAACTCAATAGAATGTTTCCATGTCACAGAGATTTGTAATTGGTGGGCTTGGTTTGTTTTTATAGTTATTACTCCTTTTTATCTGCCTTGTGGATTTATGCATTTATTGATAAGTCAGTCAGTCATTTACCTCCCCATTCTTTGATTTTCATGTTTCTGTTTATCATCAAGATAAGCAGCTGTGGGTTTTCTTCCATCGAAGCACCTGCCACAGGTGATGATTTTAATGGTATGACTGCCATGATCACCACGACCATTCCGAGGACTCTAAACATGTTTCTTGTCCAACAGTGCTTTAATTTGAAAGGAAGCCTGAATTGAGCAGCATTCGTGTCTGTGGTAGACCAGGGAGGCAGGGCTCACCTCTGTTTTCAGGTCCGCTTTGCTGGATGTGCAGCAGGACTGCCCATTCCACTCCCTCAAGGGTGGCTTGGTCGTGGACTTGGTTTGGCTAATGAGCGTGGGCTGGAGTGGCATGTGGTCCTTCTTGGTGGCTGTGTGTGCACACCAGCTCGTGGTTCTCTTCCCCATGTTGTACTGGGACAACTCTGGGACAGGATGGGCGCAGCCTGTGGCGCCAAGCTTGCACGAACCAAGACCGCTGCTGGGGCTAGCCCAGACCCGTAGTGGGTTTGGCGGTGTTTCTTACTCCAGAGCGTCACAGCCATCCTGACTAGTACACCGCGGAGTGTGTCTCTATGTCCTGGAGCTTGGGGACAGTCCTGGCTGAAGTCCAGGCTTTGAAGAATGTTGACTTAATCTTGAATACCCACCTGCCCCTCGAGTGCTGTGTCCTTAGGCGAGTTCCGTAACCTCCCTGTCTGCTGCTTCATCGACACACCATTTGATCTTCCTTAGGTTTGCTGTGAGGAGTAAATGAGATAATGCATGTAAAGCACCTGGCCCAGTGCCAGGCATATGTAGCTAATACATTGTGTTCCTACCCAGCTAGACCTTTTGATAGTCTGTTGGCATAAGGTCATCTACAAAAAGGTCCAGAAGCCATCTTTCTCTGGGGTATTTGCTTTTTGATAAAAAAGGAAATAAATGATCACATAATTGTTTTGTTTTGCCTTAAACAATCAGTGAAAAAATGTGGCTCACGTATACCAGAGGTGTGATGTGAGTCGTTTCTCCCTAAGGAAGGCTGCAGCTGAGGTTGGGGGTGAATTTTTTCCCCTGCGTGAAGAGGGGTGACTGGGGATGGGGCCGCCTCCCTTCCTAAATTTCTGTGCTCCCTGTCGGCGTAATTAACTTAGGCCAAACCACACGTGGGGATTCAGGGGCTTCTCCCTTTATTCTTTTCCTTAAAATCAAGTTACATTTTTTTTTTAAGCAATAAACTTTAGAACAAAATGAGGAATAGAGAACAAGATGTCGAGACAAGCCTTAGAGAGGCAGCTGTTAAAAGCAGCCGGACCCAAACAGAACGTAAAAATGCATATAGTCCAGAGATACACTTTTTCTTTTTACGGCTCTACCCCATATTTCATTTATATTTAAAACTGAGTTGACGAATATGAATACAGATATTTAGAGTTATTGTAAAGTCATATTTGTTTATGTGCGCGGTCCGGTTTCCAGGCCATATCTTACAGTTTAAAAGGGAGACCAGTTAATGGTTTCGCCCACAGTGCTTGGATTTTTTTTTTTTTGTTATTATCCTCCAGCTCCTATTCTTCAGGTGTGCAGCTATTTTAGTATTATGAAGAATGATGGATGATGCAGGAAAGTTTCTTTGGAAGCACTTCTGATATTGTGCAATGCACTTGGGGGTCAGCTACACTTGACTGATGCATGATTTATCCGATGTCCCTGCCACTTCCCGAGATAAAGCTGCTGCTTTATCAAAAATGCCAGCAACTGTGATTTAGAATTTATAAACCTCCGTTTTCAAATAATTGTTCTGATTACTTTCTGCCTTGGCAATAAAATGATAAAGGTAATTGCACACAAATGTGAGATAGCACCAAAATACAATAAAATTAACCTGAATTAGCTTGACTTGTCGATGAGAAGTATTTATGAAATGTGGTGTTGCAATAAGGGAGGGAGAGTGATATTATGGCTGGAAGGTGAGTTATGGCCTTAATGTAATACTCTTTGAAATTTAAAAAAGAGACTGTTTCTGTTGAGGGTGATTGTGCTTTTGAAATTAAGTTGAAGTGATTCTTATAATTGGCAACAATAATGCATTTTGAAGGTAATATCTTTTATTGTGTTATGCCCACTTGCATTACCTTTTATTTAGCTGTTTCTGGCTTCAGCTTTTCTAATACTCAGGTAGAAGCAGACTTGGAATTCTGTCAGATCCAGGGGCTGAAATGTTTTATTCTCTTTGTAGCAATGCCCCTGGTCTGAATGTTACAGACTTTTTCCTCCTACATTTGATTAAATTGTTTAGATATCAAAGGTTAAATATTATAGCTAGTTAATTTTTTTTGTTTTAGTTTAAGGGAGGTTTTAGAAATATGTTTTGTTTCCCCGTCTTTGTGTGGACTGGGAACATCTCATTGTAGCCTGATGGTTTCAACAGGATCAGATTGGAGCTCCCTGTCCGATACCCATAGTTTATAATCTGCCTTTACTTTCCTGAAATGAAATTCCTGGATGATATGCATCTACATGTACTATTTAAATGAAAAACTTTAGGAGCAGTCATTTATAATATGCCTTCAGAACAGGAATGCCTGGGCAGGACTCTGCTAGCAGACATAATGCGGCAAGCAGGTGTATGTACCTGGAACGCAGCAGCTGCAAGTGGAGACGGAGACGGAGATGGTTTTTGTTTATTGGACATTCATTATCTGGTCAACGTTGACACTGGTGATATAATTTTTCCAAAATGGTGGACAGTTTTTGTAAAGTTTCAAAGAAAATGAAGTTCACCTTTCCATTGAGTTATAGGATAGTTGCGTTCTTAGAAAACTTTGTGCAGAGAAAAACTGCAGAAAATTTTGTGTTTGCATGTAAATGGAACTATAGTTTAGGGTCTCATGAATTTTAGAACTTGAATGTGTTGCAGGACATTTGAAAGTGACACAGGTTGCAGGACGACACTGGTGTTTATGATGGGAGAACATTCTGCATTCTTGATTCCCCCCCTTTAAATGTCGATACCTCCCACAACCATTGTGACAACTGAAAAGCGCCTTCAAATTCTGAATACTCCCCTTTGAGAAGGACTAGAGAGGATGCTCTCCAGAACATCCTCCCCTGGCCAGATTGTGATTAGATCAGGAGCTTCCCAGCACCCTCCTGCTCAGAGAGCCTGCGCCGCCTCAGACACCACCGTGGGAAGCCTGAGGTTTTGGTTCCCCCTGTGGCCTGGGAATCCATTTCCAAATGGGTGGGGAGAGAAATGTCATCAAAGCTGAGAGTCCTTGAGTCCTTGGTAATTGATTGTACCGGAGGGCCGTAGTGCCCTCCACCACCTTTGGAACCTGATTTTGTCTAGCCTAGGTTTGTGTGAATGTGGTAGGGTTTTTTTTTTCTGACTTGGTAATAAAGTTTTTAGTATTAGTGACTTGTAGGATATCTAACAAAGATGAAGTTTTGGAAACTAAGGCCAGCTTTGGAAAGTGTTATAGACTTAAAATTGCAATGTGTGTGTTTCCCCCTGTTGCCTTTGGGAGTACAGCACTGGTCTGCTGTTTTTCCAAGGAGAATGAAGTATTGGGAAAGAATTGCCCAGGAAAAATATAACTAGTGGGATTTTTTCCAGAAATAATAAGTGGAATTGAGAAAATTGAAGTGAAACAAGATTGTGTGGTAGATAAATATCTCTTTTAGTTCCCCAACCCCACTTTTATTTTCTAGTCTATTGATAAACTGTATATTATTATCATAGCCTACTTTGACTCTTGGTTTGTAAAAATGCAAGTATAATACAGGCTTTATGATTAGCCTAGTGTGAAGTTACATGTTGAAATAGAGGACTGACAACATATCAAATAATCTGTGTATTTTAATATGTGATAAATATATAAAGTAAAAACTGAGATTCCATTTCTTCCAACATTTTGACTTCAGGCTGAATTTTAGGGGTCATAAAATTATGGAGCTCAGCTACATGGGGGTGCTTTGTGAGCAAGCTGGACTTTTCCTTCTTTAAAAATGGTTGAGTTACTTTCTGTCTGCATCTGATACATCCAGTATCTCAAGTCTTTGCTTGTGTATTGGACATTCGTCATCTGGTCAGCATGGATATTGGTGACATAATTTTCCCAAGATGGTAGACAGCTTTTGTAAAGTTTCAAAGGAAATTAAAGTTCAAGAACAAGTTAAGAAAGAAAGTTTTTTGGCTTGTTCTTGCTCATGGTGTCTTACTTCCATGTTTGCCTGGTTCTTTGATTATACTGGGCATCCTATTTGAGAGATTGCTCATTTTTCATGAGAGCAGTGTGAAGCCTGAGGGGATTGTGCTTGTCCCTGGTGTAGTCTGATCCCTTCGGTCAGGTGCTGAGCACACCAACAGGCTTCGTGAATTGCTCAGATGGCCACGAGCTGAGACCTGCAGAGTGGTCTCTCATTTGCAGTTGCTATTTTTTTTTTTTTTGCAGCATTTCCTCACTAGGCCAGTGGTTCATAACTGGGGGCAGTTTTGTCCCCCAGGGGAGCTATCATGGTAGACATTTGTGGTTGTTGCAACTGAGGGAGTGCTGCCGGCATCCAGTGGGTGGAGACCAGGGATGCCAGTGAGCGTCCCACAACACATGGGCTAGCCCCGCAACAAGGAGGAATTCTCCTTCCTGCAGGGTTGGTGCTGTCGTGATTGAGACAGTTCACTGGTCTCTGTAGAACTTGTTTAAAGCCCAGCTGGTCCCTGGCCTCACTCCAGATTTCCCTGCCTACACTTGGTTCATCCGTCTCATCCCATCCTCTTTGTCAGGATTCTCTTGGTGCCATCTCGGACCCCTTCTTCTCTTGTGTCTTTCCCATCACCCCACAGCAAAAGAGTTTTCCATTTCTGTGGGGTTTCCAAGCGTCCCACGCCTCCCCTTGCAGCCACATACTTAGGGCTGGTGAAATAGCCGTTCAGTCATCTCAGTGGCTCCAGGTTGTTCTCCGGGCATCCAGTGGGCATTGATGCTCATGCCCAGCACTGGTGGCTGCCTCGCTGCTGTTGTAGATGTCCAAGTCCTGAGCCCTCGGACTGCTTTCAAAGCCCCAGCCACCCTACCCTGGTCCTCCTATCTCACCTTCCTATAATCTGCTCTATCCAAAAGAGTCCACTTGCCTTTTGTATAACTACATCACGTTTTTCTTTTCTCTGCCTTTGCACACTCTGATTTTTCGATGTACAAATACCTTCTTAATCTACGCCCTTTGAACTCCTAACCATTGTTCTGAGCTTCTCCTCCTGTGAAGCTTTTCTTAGTCCTTGGATTTGGGTGTCGTCTTCAGGGCATCTTATCTGGGTTTCTTTGAGATCAACACAATACAGTCAAGGCTGTGGGCCCTGAACCCGTACTGGATAGGATCCCAGTCTTCATTCTGCCACTTAGGGGCCGTGTGTCCACGACCAGGTTACTCAAGATCCCCAAACCTCAGTTTCCCTGTCTCTAAAGTGGGGGTTCCAGTGCTGTGTTATGATCCTTTGCCGGGCTACAGTGGAGAGCTAGGTGAAGCTGTTCCCGTGAGGACCAGGTGAGACAGGGCTGGTGTAGTGTTGAAGGGTGTCTGTGAGCCGTCAGGCAGGTGACGCTGGAGCCAGCCTCTCCAGGGTGGCGTGCATGGTGCTGCAGCCTCTGCACTTATCCCACGTCCTTGGGTTTGGCTTCTAGACGGATGTGAAGCTCCCCTCTGGAGCATGTAGATGGAGGACGAGGCCTCTGGGGCAGGGGTGGCCTGGAGACACGGCAGCGGTCTTGTCCGATGGCACACAGACATTTCCCAGCTTGGTGCGGGCTGCCTGGTGCACAGCCGTCCTGCAGCATCAGAGCAGGCTGCGGAGCCAGGGCCAGGGTCCCCTGGGGAGCAATGGCCCTGCTGGGGGAGATCGGGTTTTCAGTCCCTGTCCACAGAGGACACAGGGGTGCCCAGACGTGAGCTCTGCAGTATATAGGAAGTCCTAGTTCCGACACTGGGGGAGGAACGTCCTGAGAGTGGGCCTGAGATGGGGATTTATGAGCTGAGCTGTGGGAAGCTGGCTTGCAGAGCCTCTGGTGAGTGGGTCAAAATGACAAATGGATTCTGTGCAACTTTTTATTGTCCAGCCTCACGCTGTATTTCTTCGCGCGCTGCTGTGTTTGCCAGGGCTTTGATTGTATTAGTTACTTGTGAGACGGAGAAACCTTTCAGTCTCCCAAAATAAATATGGATCTGCTTTCAATATGTTTTAGCTGTTAAACTTCAGCAGCTAGCAAACAAGCCGAAAGCTTTTGTTCTCATTCTAGCATAGGTTTGCAGAGTTTGAATCCCAGATAAAACAGGGACCAAGCCACTAAATTCTGGGTGGGATACTAGGTCCTTTGCAGGGAGGTGAGGCCCTTTGTTCTGTGACGTTTTTGTTTTTGAGGAATCTCCCATTTCCTGCTCTCACCAAGTTAGTTTTCTCTCTTGGGCGGGGCTCCCTGGTTCTTAGGGACCTCTGGTGCAGCCCAGTAGCAGTTCTCAGCCTATGGATCCTAGCCCATAGGTAGACAGATGCAGTGGGGCAGGGCCAGCCCTGTTGCAAAGTAAAAAGCCCTCTTGCAGGTGGTTCTGATGGCCACACCCCTTCAGCCCTCCTGGAAGCTGCCGTGGAGATAGCTTTCACATACCTGGCGACATGTGGCAGGTCCTAGAAGGTGTGGATGAAGGTGGTGTGTACCGGGGGTTGGTAGGGGAAGGAGGAAGAGAAGAGTCGTAGGGCTGGAAAAAGAGAAAGAAGTTGATCTTCACCTAAAACAGTGTGTTTGTCAGTTGAGAAAACTGGTTTTACACTTAGAAGTTGAAGGTGGAGTACATCAAGGTAAGTGGGTGCTGACCTCTCTGTTATACAACAGATTTAATTTTTCTTTTTCTTTTTCTTTTTCATTTTTTTGAGATGGAGTTTTGCTCTTGTTGCCCAGGCTGGAGTGCAGTGGTGCGATCTCGGCTCACTGCAACCTCTGCCTCCTGGGTTCAAGTGATTCTCCTGCTTCAGCCTCCCAAGTGGCTGAGATTATAGGTGCCTGCCACACGCCCGGCTGATTTTTTGTATTTTTAGTAGAGACATGGTTTCACCATGTTGGCCAGGCTGGTCTTGAGCTCCTGATCTCAGGTGATCTGCCCACCTCGGCCTCTGAAAGTACTGGGATTACAGGCATGAGCCACCAGGCCTGGCCAGATTTAGTTAATTTGGAAAACCCTGTTAAATAAACAGCTCAGGTCAGGTTGCTTACTTGATTGAAAAAAAAAAAAGCAAAGGTAATATTTTCTGTCATGAAGGTTTGTGGATATTGCTAATTACTTATTTGAAAGAAATAAATGAAATTCAGTAAGATCAAATAACTTGGCAGTTATTTGAAGGAAGCAGCTCTTTTCTGCTGGGCTGTGACTTTCAGGAGCAGTTGCGTCATTTCCAGGTGAAGCCAAGAGCCCTTGCTATCACCTGGCTCCACCAGGGTTCTCTGTGTGTTTTCCTTTTGGGTTGAAATTTTCCCTTTTAGCTGCATGAGATGTTTATTATTGCTACTCAGAAGTGCCTGGAATCTATATTGCTGTAAGGTGTGGGATGAAGTTTCCTTTCATGATGGTTTTATTTTTATTGCGTTTGCATAAAGCACTGCCACCATTCACAGGATGCCCACAATAGTCCCGCCCCTTGAGACCACATGCAGGATTGCACCTTCCACACCCAACACACACCAGGCCCTGCACATACAATTCCCTGTGCGCGTTAGTGTGGGCTGATTGTACCTTCCACGCCCAGCACACGCCAGGCCCTGCACATATACACGATTTCCTGTGTGCATTAGTGTGGGCTGATTGTCCTTCCACGCCCAACACACGCCAGGCCCTGCACATACAATTCCCTGTGCGCGTTAGTGTGGGCTGATTGTACCTTCCACGCCCAGCACACGCCAGGCCCTGCACAAACACATGATTTCCTGTGTGCATTAGTGTGGGCTGATTGCACCTTCCACGCCCAGCACACGTCAGGCCCTGCACATACACACGGTTCCTTTGCACGTTAGTGTGGGCTGATTGCACCTTCCACGCCCAGCACACACCAGGCCCTGCACACACGACTTCCTGTGTGCATTAGTGTGGGCTGACTGCACCTTCCACGCCCAGCACACGCCAGGCCCTGCACATGGTTCCTCTGTGCGTTAGTGTGGTTGGGCTCCTTCTCTGTGTGTGAGCCTGGCACATTCGTATTTCCTTGTGTCCTTGTGCCCTTTCTATAGAAAAAGGTGGTTTTTTTCAAGTAGAAAATAGTTTGCAGTAATGGTAATTATTTTGTAGTTCCAAGTTGTTTAGGATTGATAGAATTCCTAAATCTTGAGTTAAAATTCTAGTGTAGGATGACTAAGAAAGACGTGCTGTGTTTACGTGTATTTTCCAGTTTAACCAGAGGTGACTTTAGACAAGTAATTCTGTTGTGCCAATTTATTTCTCTAAGTATTGTCAAATTAGCTTTTTCATGGGATTCTGGGATATGGAGTTGCTTGGTCCATTTAAATCTATATATATAATTTTTTTAAAACTAAACCTAACTTCTGGGTTTTAAAAAGCGTCTCCTGTCCACCAGCTTTTGAGAAAAGTCCCATGAATTGGATGACACCAAGTGGCTCTGTGTCCGGAATTGGTGGGTTCTTGGTCTCACTGACTTCAAGAATGAAGCCGCGGACCCTCGCGGTGAGTGTTAAGTTCTTAAAGATGGTGTGTCCGGAGTTTGTTCCTTCAGACATTCAGATATGTCTGGAGCTTCTTCCTTCTGGTGGGTTCATGGTCTCGCTGTCGGGAGTGAAGCTGCAGACGTTCATGGTGAGTGTTACAGCTCTTAAAGGCAGTGCGTCTGGAGTTCTTCATTCTTCCCCGTGGGTTTTTGGTCTCACTGGCTTCAGGAGTGAAACTGCAGACCTTTGTGGTGAGTGTTACAGCTCATAAAGGCAGCGTGGACCCAAAGAGTGAGCAGCAGCAAGATTTACTGCAAAGAGTGAAAGAACAAAGCTTCCACAGTGTGGAAGGGGATCCTAGCGGGTTGCCACTGCTGGCTCCAGCAGCCTGCTTTTATTCCCTTATCTGGCCCCACCCACATCCTGCTCATTGGTCCATTTTACAGAGAGCTGATTGGTCCACTTTACAGAGAGCTGATTGGTGCTTTTATAATCCTTGAGCTAGACACAGAGTCAGAGAGTGCTAGTTAGCTAGATACAGAGTTAGCTAGATACAGTGTACCAATTGGTGCATTTATAAACCTTGAGCTAGACACAGAGTGCTGATTGGTGCATTTACAATCCTTGAGCTAGACACAGAGTTACAGAGTGCTAGTCCTCCAAGTCTGCAGTAGGTTAGCTAGGTACAGAGTACCAGTTGGTGTATTCACAAACCCTGAGCTAGACACAGTGCTGATTGGTGTGCCTATGATCCTCCAGCTAGATATAAAAGTTCTCCAAGTCCCCATCCAGTTCAGGAGCCCTGCTGGCTTCACCCAGTAGATCCTGCACCAGGGCTGCAGGCGGAGCTGCCGGCCAGTCCTGAGCCGGGCCTGCACTCCTCAGCCCTTGGGCTGTCGATGGGACTGGGTGCCACGGAGCAGGGGGTGGCACCTGTGGGGGAGGCTCAGGCTGCGCGAAAGCCCACCGAAGGGGCAGGAGCTCAGACATGGCAGGCTGCAGGTCCCGAGCCCTGCCCCGCGGGGAAGCAGCTAAGGCCCCAGAGAGAATTGAGTGTGGCGCGGGTGGGCCAGCACTGCTGGGGGACCCGGCGCAACCTCCGCAGCTGCTGGCCCAGGTGTTAAGCTCCTCACTGCCCTGGGCCGGCAGTGCCCACAGGCCGCTGTGTGTGCGGAGCCTGTCGAAACTCACCGGCCAGCGAGTGCAGCCCCGGTTCCCGCCCGCACCTCTCCCTCCACGCCTCCCTAAAAGCAGAGGAACGAGGCCCCAGCCTCAGCCAGCCCAGAGAGGGGCTCCCACGGTGCTGTGGCGGGCTGAAGGGCTCCTTAAGCGCCGCCAGAGTGGATGCTGAGGCAGAGGAGGCGCTGAGAGTGAGGGCTGCTAGCACATTGTCATCTCTCAGCTGCAGCACCAGAATGAAAGGAAGAGCAGCAGAGGCTTGGGGCACCCACCTGGGGGCTGTTTCCCAGTGCTGGGCAGAATACTGGGGTCAGGGTTGGAGGACCCTAAGGCCAGATTGGAGGTGGGAGCATGGTGAGGTTGCTGTGTCAGGATGCAGTGTCCAGCTGGGGTCCTGGAGCAGCCCGGGTTCTTCCTGCAGGGCGCTGTCCTCTGCCTGATGAGTCCTGTTCCCTGTCTCCTCGGGAGAACACCAGTACCAGGACACCAGGAGTTGCCAGGTGGGGGCATCTAAGGAAAGGAAATGTTCATGGGATGCGCCACAGAGATGACCCTTTGGAGAAAGTGATTGGGTATTTTAACATAGTTGTGAGAAATATGTGGTTTTGTAGGAAGCCATATACCTTGGGGAAAACGCTGGAATTGACACGTGAGAATGGGTGAAATGCTGGAAGATGTCGAACAGCTGGGAGGACTGAATCGGTGCAGAGCCACACCTGGTGGTGGGAGCGCGTTGAGGGCCTGCAGGTGCCCTTGAGGAAGGGTTTTGGTGGATGACAAATATGATAGGAACCACGTGTCTTGGGGAAAACGCTGGAATTGATGAGAATGGATACTATATTGGCTCTATTGGAAATTATGGCTGACAGATCTAAAGCTCTATCATGCATCAGGGGCTTGCTGGTTATTTCAGTTAGTTTAGTAATTTTATTGATCTGTAACAGATATGTGTCAAGAAAGAATTTTAGGAAGTTGATAGAAGTGTACATATTCATGAAAATAACAATTCATAAGAAATAGATGATGGGTTTAGATACAGAATAAGGACAGGAAGATAAATGAAACCAGTATACCAGATGCAGGCACGTGCTTCCCATGATGGGAACCTCATATACCAGACGCAGCCAGATACAGCCGTGTGCTTCCTGTGATGGGAACCTGGTATACTAGATGCAGGCGTTAGACGCAGGCATGTGCTTCGTGCAGTAGGAACCCCGTATACCAGATGCAGCCATGTGCTTCCTGTGATGGGAACCCCCTATACCAGAGGCAGTCACATGCTTCCTGTGATGGGAACCCCCTATACCAGATGCAGCCATGTGCTTCCTGTGATGGGAACCGGGTATACCAGACACAGCCACGTGCTTCTTATAATGGGAAACATCTTGGAATACTCCAGGAATTAAGCAGTGAGCTTCTTAGTGGTCAGAGCACTGATGGGACCCAAAGTAGCTGCTTTAAGCCAACATCAAGGTTCTGGGTTGTGTGTTTTCTTTAACACAGCCGTATTCACCTGGCCATCAGTTTTTTATAGTGAGGAGACCTTCCCAGGGCTATTTGGGGATCAGATGAGGGGCCTAGTGTATACTAAGGGCAGATCTCTGAATAGGTTAACAGGAGCCCTAGATCCCACTAGAGCTGGGACTAGTTTTATCTGTGCGGCCTAGAGCCACCCTATTCAAAGTGGTGTTTGGGCTGGCAGCATCACCTGGGCCTACCCACTCCTGCTGTATCGGGATCCGCTTTGCACAAGCTCCCAGCACTGGCCGCCGTGGAGGGAATGGCGCTGTCTCGCGGTGCCTTCTCCCCAAGGCTGGCTGCTGCTCTTCCTTGGGTCTGAGTCTGGCTGTCCTCTTTTCAGGTCGAGGATTTAAAGCCTCCTGGCTCAGGGCTCAGTCCTGGGTGTGTGGTTG
This sequence comes from Trachypithecus francoisi, assembly GCF_009764315.1. Lineage (NCBI taxonomy): Eukaryota > Metazoa > Chordata > Mammalia > Primates > Cercopithecidae > Trachypithecus > Trachypithecus francoisi. Next base: position 1,948,444 of record NW_022681442.1, on the reverse strand, counting down.
GTCAAGAAAGGGCAGTGAATTCAGTTTGCTAATAGTCTGCCCTGCAGATGCAGGATGCTGGAGATGGGGGACACAGAAGGAAACAGGCCCTGATTCTGTCCTCGCACGTGGTGGAGTAGGGACAGCAAGGTGTTGGCAGCCATCCCTGCTTTACTTGACCTGAGCTGTCATTCCCTCAGCACCTGTTTGCGGACTGCCTGTAGCATTGCTTGCTTCTTGTTTTCTTTATATCAACTTATTTTTAAACAGCTGCTTCAACTTTTTCCTAAGGAATTGCAGTGAGAACAAGTGTTTGCTATGCTCATTTTATTTATTCTGTTACATGTTAATTTAAATCTATAGTTAATAAACTAGTATCTCAACTAATCTCACCACCAGAGGTGCGTTCAACACCCTAGAGTCAGACCATCTCTTCCCTGTGACTTCCCTACCCCAGGGCTCTGGAAGGGTCGTTCTCATGCCTTTGAGCTTCAGGTCTCTCATCATCAGAGAAATGGATTCTGTCTCATTTGCAGGGAGGGCTCTTGTAAGGATTAGAGAAGAGGAAAGTGAGTGCCTGGCATGAAGGAAATACCATCAATGTCAGTAAACAGCTCTTACTATTAATTGTTTCTGAGTTGAGTTGCGGCTCAGCGAAGCGTGACACAGTTGTTGAATTCTAGTCTGTGCCGTTCAGTGCCTTGAATATACATATATTTGGTAACGTTTATGGTAAGCGTTGGTGAGGACGTGGAGAAATGGGAACCCTGTGCGTTGCTGGTGGGAATGTGAAATGCAGCAGCTACTGTGGGACACTTCTGGAGGTTCCTGAAAACACGAAGCACAGAATTCCCGTGTGGCCCAGCAATGCTACCCCTAAGGACATAGCCCCCAAAATTGAAAGCAGGATCTTGAATAGATATTTGTACACCAGTGTTCCTAGCAGCATTATTCACAGTGGCCGAAAGGAGAACACACGCAAACGTCTATCTGTGAGTGAGCGGATACATTAAACATGGCCTATCTATGCCATGGAATATTATTCAGCCTTAGAAAGGATGGGAATTCTGGCACGTGCTGCAACATGGACGAAGTTTAAAGACATTATGCTGAGTGATATAAGCCAGTCACAAAAGGACAAGTACTGTATGGGTCCACGGACATGAGGCACCCAGAACAGGCAGATTCAGAGATCAAGTAGAATAGTGGGTGCTGGGGAGTGGGGATAGCTATTGTTAAACGGGAACAGAGCTTTTGCTGAGGTTAATGAGAAAATTTTGGATATAGATAGAGGTGATGGTTACACAGCTTTGTGAATGTATTTAATGCCACTGAATTACACACTTACAAGATAGTTAACCTAAATACTGTGCATATTTTGCCACAATAAAAATATATTTCCTAACATTTAAACAAAAGGAGTGTCTGGGACGTTACCTCCGACACACCTGGTCATTTGGCACCACCGGTGACCCCTGGCTGCTGGCAGGTGTCTGGGGCAGCAGCTCTGAGCAGGAGGCCCAGAATCTACAGTGCCAGGCCTGGGAGTGCAGGGGTGCAGCAGGAAACGTGACCTGGCGGCTCTTCAGAGCCTCGGGGACCACCAAGGCAGTTCTTGACACTTTATTCTGGCCTTGGTGTTCAGCATCGGAAAACAAGGAGAACTAGAATGTCTTGACTTTCTAAAGGATGTTGTAAAACAAGGGAAGGCGATGATGCAGTGAGTTTTATCACACTCTTGCTATGACCTTCATGAGGATGTTTGAGCATCTTTTCTTCATTGCGGACGTAGGCTTCCAAACTCCATGGCCGAGCCCTAGTTACAGTCAGTGCACAGTAAGTCCTGCGGGTAGTCGTAGAAATGGAGAAAATGGCAGTATCTTTTCTCTAAGAAAAAGTTTAAAAACAGATACTTAATGTGAGTTTTCTTGCTAATAGGTTAGGTTTTTAGAGTTTGAAGAGGTAGTTAATTATGAAAGCTTTTTCATACTTGACAACCATGTTTTTTCCTCTAATTCAAGTTACCTTTGAAATGAACACTGCAGATCTGTGAGATTTTCATCTGTGAATGTTGTTTGAAGAATTCATTCTGCTGTAATTTAGATAAAATGTACCTGCTGAATTTTGTAATAACATTCAGAAAGTTTTATATTTTTGTTCGTGTTTGAAATATACAACAGAAGTTTTCCTTGTGGTAGTGAGAATATATCAATATGAGAGAGATATAATTATATCAATTATTTGAACAAAGATTGGGTATTATTTACATATAATTTTGTAATAATTCCTATTTCCAAGGAAGAACAATGCACAATACTTTGTCATTGTGTCATTTATTTTTATTGTGGTCTTTGTTTTTATTGAAACATAGATTCCATGTATAAATGTGGATTTTATGTTTATCTTTCCCCATGTATAAGTATTTCAAATCAAACAACTTGGCCAAAATGATTTTTCTGTATTAAACATTATATTTTCATTTAAACCACTAAAATTTCTGCTAGTTCAGTCTGATTCCTTCTTGCTTTTTTGGCGTACAGTGAGTGCTGTGGGCTGAATGTTTGTGCTCCCACAAAATTCATATTGAAACCTCACCCCTAAGTTGTTGGTGTTAAGAGTTGGGGCCTTTGGGAGAGATTAGGTTAGTGCCCTTATGAAAGAGACTCCAAAGAGATAGAGCCCTCCACGATTGAGGATGCAGCAGGAAGGCGCCATCTGCGAGAAAGTGGGGCCTCACCAGGCACTGAATCTGCTGGCACCTTGGTCTTAGACTTCCTGGCCCCCACAACTGTGAGAAATAAATGTCTGTTGTTTATAAGCCACCCAGTCTATAGGATTTTGTCATGGCAGCTCAGATGGACTAACACAGTGAGCATGTTCCAGCGAGAGATGGCCTAGCCCCTCTTGCTGTCAGCATCAGGACTGATAGAAGCTGGGCCCATGCAGAATTTCCAGAAGCTGTGTCAGGTACTGGGGGTCATCAGACTCTAACCGGTACCCAGCAGACAGATGGGACCTGAGAGAAGGGGTTGGGGTCTGCCCTGTCTCCGCCCCTCAGCTTCCTACAGTGGCCGAGGGCGGAGAGGAGGGCACAGTTGAGGGGATTGAGAGACGTGTGCTGACTGTCCAGCAGCAGGTCCACCTGCAGGCACAGTGTGGCCTGGCGTCTGCTCTGAGAGGATACATGTGCAGGGCAGGCGGGGCCCATGGCTGCTGCTTCCCCACTCACCAGGGTCCCGTCAGGAGCAGCAGCTGCGGCCCTGGGAGCCTACAGTCCAGCCAGGAGACGGTGAGCACAGGGCGGAGTGTGGGGTTGGGGATTCCACTTGTGGTGTTCCCAGATTCGGGGGATTTCAGCGAGGCCCTGTTGACCGGCAGTGCTCCTTAGATATAGTGCAGAGGCCTTGGGGTGGGGGTCCTGTCTCATTACTTGATAGCACATGTTTCAGCTGGCTCTTTAATGGGAAAGTTGGTGCTTCAGTGAAAGCTCCAATCCCCTAGCTACAGAATGTATCGCGGATATTTATCCCTTCCTGGCTGAGCACGGGGCAGTTTCTGCCTGCAGATTCAGGCTCTGGCTCTGCGTTGTGGACCTTTGAATGTGGCCATGCCAGAGTTTGTGACCTTGACATCTTGAGGCATCCTGTAAGTGATATGACCTCAAGGGAAGAAAGCTAAAATGGCCTGCATATGGGTGAGCCTGTAGACTGTAAAAGCAGGTGTACTTAGCAGGAGTAGTTACCCATGTTGATGAGCGCCTCTAACGGTCAGAGGTACAGTCTTCAAATTCACATTTTAATGTCTCTGCCTACTACTATGAAATCTACAGCAAGGGAAAAGGGCAAAACAGTCTTTCTGTGAAAGGTCTGTTTTATTTTTTATTTTATTTTATTTTAGTTAATGAGACGCTGATCATCCAGGGAACAGGAGCTAAACGCAGTCTTTGAACTTGAACTCTGTATGTGGTGTCTGCCGGTTTGGGTGTGAGCAGCCTCACTCCGTGCTGGTTCCCAGCTTAAACGTCCAAGGAAGAGCTCATGACAGTTTTTATGTTAGTTCTTTAAATATTTTATTGTAAGTTCGTCTCTTCCCAGCCCCTCTTGCTATTTTTATTGCTCCATTTGAAGTTCCAGCCATAGCCCAGGCCCTTTCTGTCTTTGATGTCTGTATGGTGGGCAAGATCTCATCACGACCCACGTCAGCTTTGCCGTTAGAAACGTGTTGCCATAGAGGAGTACGTTCATAATTGAAATTACCAAATAGGGAATTCTTTCTAGAGGCTGTGGCTGCCTCAGTGAAACGTGCATGGCTGAGCAGAGCAAGGAAGAGTTAGTGGGGCGGAGGGCGTGCTGATGTCACAGTGGCATGGGGTGAAGTGATACAGGTGTGTACGTCGTCTTACCCCGCATGGTGCTTCCAGAAAGCAGATGGGAGAGCTGTGTGATGAACAGGTGCGACACTGGCTGGACCCAGGTGAGCTACTATAGAAGCGGAATCAAAATCACATAGCACGTTGCCCTCTCTTTCCCAATACTGTAAAGAATTCCTCTTAAATGGAAATCTGCTACGTCAAACTTTTATCAGTTTAATTTTAATAAAAACCTGCATCAATACAAAGTAGCTTGGGAAAATAGCTCCCCCCCCCCCCGCACCCACCAATAATATTTTACAGATTCAAGCCCAGTATTTCTTGCTTCTAATGAGATGGAAGGAGCGGTGTTCTTGGCACCTGCTCATCTCCTTCCCCTTGGAAACTCAGCCGGGTTTTTACTGTTAGCTTATGGGTCGCTAATGTTATGTCCACTCATAGCAGAAATGGAAATCTGCCATCAAAGTGGAGACCTTTGAGAATTTGTGCAACATCGAAATGCAAATACCAGCTCTTATAGAATATTGGGGTTAGCAGTGTCGACAGTTCTACCCTGAGTGTGGTTGGTGGTGGGGCTCCAGTGGAAACAAACTGGTGTCCAGCGGTCAGCTGTCCACACATCCATCCCTCCCACTCCAGCTTCTCCAGGTAAGACTGGCTGTGTGAGCGCAGAGAGTAGAAGTCCTTAGGGACACCTTAGGATGGGAGGCGAGCTTGTAGCTGGAGCTCAGCTTGGGGGTTTCCGGTGCTCCGCCCATGGCTCCTGGACAGCGAGGGACAGTGTTCTGAATGGACCTCACAGGTCCTATGGTCAGCTTTGGCCCGAGGGCATGGGCCCCCTTAGCTCATTTCTAGTAATGGGATGGGTGGGTGTTATGAGGAAACACGCAGCCCAGCACAGGCTCCCCAGAGCACGTCATGAATCTTTTTCTGTCCCCTCCCTGCCCTGCCTCACCTCTGTTCTGTGGTCTCACTGCACTGTCCCCCTCCTGTGTCCTCAGTTGCCACATGACTGACACGTGCTTGGGTCTCGTTTGATGGCTCTGGCAACTTCTCTACCTCAGTTTACCTTTTGGCTGCCCAGTGCTGGATCGCCAGTCTGCTTTACTGTTCACGGGAGGACGGTGTCACTGCCTCACACGTGGGCATGGCACCCGTGCTGGGGCTCCCCCGTCTCGTGAGGCCGTGTGTCACACAATGCTTCCTGAGGGTGGGGTGGCCGTGAACAAGGGCACTCGCCTCCGTCCTGTTCCTGTTGCAGAGGAGGAAGAAGTCTGGAGCCCTGTTTGCTCAGGATGGACTGAGGCCCAGACCAGCATCCTGTCTCCACACCCTGACTCCAAACCCCCACTGTGACCTCATGGGGAAGCATATTCCCGAATGTAACTGCAGCACCACAGCCTGAGACTGCTAATGGAATGAATGAGTATTTTCCTTTGGGTTTCCTGCAGAAGTTTTCCCCCAGTTCCCCACCATGGTGGGTTGTGTCTTTGTCACCCGCAGTGAGAATACATAAATGCTTTAGCACATTGTTGTGTGGCTTGGGCCTGCCTGCCTTATTCGGAGATATTTTGCACCTCTGTGGGCTCGCAGTGGCGGCATCTTGGGAGGGAGTGCTGTCTCCATTGTCCCGTGGGAGGGCATGGGGTGGTCGCCCTGGGGATCACCCTCGCGTGGGCTCCACATCAGGAAGCGTATCGCAGTGTGTCCGGCATTGGTGTCCTGGCCGGATGCTCTGTTTATAATGATAGAAAACAAAATTTTCTACTCTGTGAAATTTGCCACCTTCCTTCGGCAGCATTTCACTTGGTTTACTTCCTTAATTGATGATATATGTGAAAAAATTTTATAAATCTTAAACATGAGAAAATTCTAAATGATGTGTGTACACATACATACATACACACACAGTTGGCCCTTGGACAAGACAGGTCTGAACTGTGTGGATCCACTTACACTTAGATGTTTTTCTACCTGAGCCACTGCAGAGACAACAAGACCATCCCTCCGGCTGCTCCCCTACCCCTTTCTCCTCCCCTCCCCCTTCTCCTCCCCCTTCTCTTCCCCTCCCCATTTCTCTTCCCCTCCCCCTTCTCCGCTCCCCCTTCTCTTCCCCTCCCCATTTCTCTTCCCCTCCCCCTTCTCCGCTCCCCCTTCTCTTCCCCCCCCCTTCTCCTCCCCTCCCCTTCTCCTCCCCTCCCCCTTCTCCCCTCCCCCACTTCTCCTCCCCTCCCCTTCTCTTCCCCTCCCCTTTCTCCCCTCCCCCTTCTCCCTTCCCCCTTTTCCTCTCCTCCCCCTTCTCCCCTCCCCCCCTTCTCCTCCCCTCCCCCCCTGCAGCCTACTCTCATGGAGGTGATGAAGACCTTCATGATGATCCACTTCCACGTAATGAATAGTAAATAGATTTTCACTTCCTTAGTATTGTCTTAATAACTTTTTCTAGCTTGTTTTATTGTAAGAATACAGTGTATAATATACATAACATACGCAATATGTGTTAGTTGAATGTTTATGTTATCATTAAGACTTCCATTCAACAGTAGGCTATTAGCAGTTAAGTTTTTGGGGGAGTCAAAAGTTTATGTGGATTTTTGACTGTGTGCGGCATCGACAGCCCAACCCCTGCACTGTCCGAGCGTCAGCTGTATACATATATATCTTGCCCTTTGTATTATAGTAGCTCTGTGTGTGGGGCGTGTCTCCGCAGGAAGGGGGACTGCCCCGACTCTTTTGGGCCTGGTGGTGATTGTCTGGGGCACTCCTCCCAGAGCTCTGACTACTGACAGGTCATTTCAAGAATCAAAGAACCTCGACTATGATGTCATTTTTCTGTAAGCCCTGGACTACTATAAATTATGTTTTAACTGTCATAGTTAAGACTTGGAGACTCCTAAGCTGTCTTGGAGGGGAAGGGCCTGTCCCTTTCTCCAGAGAAATAATTAATTGTTAGAGTATATGGTTTTTGAAGAATTTACTGTAAGATAAAAGACTGGTATTTTATTCTTGCATTTATTAGTATTTAATCAAATGGAAAGTGCACTTTCAGCCTGGAAATCTTGGCTTCAGCTGCAGGATTAGACTGAATTATTGTTTAAAGAGTAAAAGATATAGAATTATATGTTCGAGTTATCAAGCCACTGATAGGTTTTGGGTATAATGTAACTAATTTAGAACATAAAATTTCCTGCCTTGTGGACTAGAGCTTCAGGTTAATCATTTGGAAGCAGGGCGCACTTCCTCTGCTGCGTAGCTTTACTGTGAGATAGAGCCTGTCCCTCCAGGAGCACCAGACCTTTATGGAGCCCGGTGCCATCAAGGCCCACTTGTCCACTGCCGCCGGAGCGTGTCTGGAACTCCAGGCTCTTCCATTCGGGATACTGAGTCGTAAATCATCCCACGTGTCTCACCCAAGAATTCTTTCCTACAGAAATTTCGTGAAACTTAGTCTTTGCTAAGGGTAAGGAGGACTTACTTCTCTTGGTTCTCAGTGGTGTGCAGGCTTAATGCTTGTGGGTGTTGACTGGTGGCTGGTGACGTTTTTGCATTAGGGGATAGCCGGTCCCTCTGCACCACAGCCAGGCACAGTGGCTCACGCCTATAATCTCAGTGCTACAGGAGGTTTGTGTGAGGCCAGAAGTTTGAATTCAGCCTGGGCAACGTAGCAAGACCCCGTTTCTACCAAAAAGGAAAAAGAATAAAGAAAATTCCAGAAAACGTTTGCGGCAGCATCACTGTTGAAGTTGTAGTGCCACAGACGGTGCGGCAAGTGTCTGGTTTATCTGTGTGAGCTCATGACCTGTTGATCAGTGGGCAGAAAAAGATGGGATCAGACAAAACAGATGCTCTCAGGATCCTTCACATCAAGATGGCAAATGTGTCCTGAAATGGGCCAGGTGTACAGCCACTATCACACTACCTGACCTGTCAGAGCTGCTGCAGACAGGACTCAGGACGAGCGGGGCTGCTACCCGTGACACTCGACCGAGGTTGCCGAAACCGGAGTGTCCCACTGTGCATGTGTCCTAAAGCATCTCCTTCCATCTCCTTGTCTACTCCTACGGTGCACGTCCAGAGTCCCTATGTGCATGTACAAAGCCCCAACGGTGCGGGTGTGGAGCCCCTGCTGTGTGGATACAGAACCCCTACGGTAAGGGTGCAGAGCCCGTATGGTGCGCGTACAGAGCCCCTGCGGTGCGGGTGCAGAACCCCTATGGTGCGCGTACGGAGCCCACACGATGCAAGTACAGAACCCCTAAGGTGCGCGTACAGAGCCCCTGCGGTGCGGGTTCAGAACCCCTATAGTGCGCGTACGGAGCCCATACGATGCAAGTACAGAACCCCTAAGGTGCGCGTACAGAGCCCCTGCGGTGCGGGTGCAGAACCCCTATAGTGCGCGTACGGAGCCCATACGATGCAAGTACAGAACCCCTAAGGTGCCCGTACAGAGCCCCTGCGGTGCGGGTGCAGACCCCTATAGTGCGCGTACGGAGCCCATACGATGCAAGTACAGAACCCCTAAGGTGCGCGTACAGAGCCCCTGCGGTGCGGGTTCAGAACCCCTATAGTGCGCGTACGGAGCCCATACGATACAAGTACAGAACCCCTAAGGTGCGCGTACAGAGCCCCTGCGGTGCGGGTGCAGAACCCCTATAGTGCGCGTACGGAGCCCATACGATGCAAGTACAGAACCCCTATGGTGCGCGTACAGAGCCCCTGCGGTGCACGTACAGAGCCCTTACGGCGCGCAGGCTTGCCCTGCCACCTCCTGTCCCCGGATTCCTGTCAGATGCCCAGGTGCCCAGCCTGACTGGGCATGGCCCTCCTGGAAGCAGTTTCAGGGCCAGTTCTGATCTCGGGTGGGGATGGAAAGCTGGTGTCTGGGCCACTCAGAGCTCAGGCCGCACACATCATCAGAGTGACTTCGCCAGCTCCAAATGCCCCTTTTCCCTCAGTTTCCTTTTTGGGGAAGTGAGGAGGTCACCCCAGGCCGGACACAGGGGATTTCAGTCCGTGTGTCTCCTGTTGCCCGTCCTGTTGCCCGGGATGACTGCATGCAGGGTGAGTTCAGGGAAGCTCTGGATGCAGTGAGTGAGGCCCCTGCCCAGCCTCTTGGTGGGAGTCACTGGCCTCACAGCTCACTGCAATTCAGAGACTTGCAGTGTGAAGATTCTTCCTGATTACTGGATGGAAGGGACTTCAGTGACCTCATGTAAGAAAGGAAGTCACCCACGGGTAACCTCAGAGAGGGAGCCTCCGGCAGTCTGGCTCACAGCTGGGGCCAGATTCAATCTGGATCCGAGAGCAGCTGCTGAGAGACCCACCTTGGTCCTGCAGGAGTCCAGGCTCTCCCCCGGACCTCCAGGGAGGGTGTTTCCACCTGGTACCCTGGGGAGATGTGGCCAGAGCTGCTGCAGGGACCCTCTAGCTGCTGAGGTCAGGGGGTCTACGTCCACCCACGGTGTTGGCTCAACCATCATGTGCTGCCCACCCCAGGCCCAGGGCAGGTCCCACAAGGCCAAGGCTGCACCTTGCTGTCCAGGGGGCTGCAGCTGAGGCCTGTGCAGCCTCCCCAGTGCTAGTGCCAGCATGGTGCAGGAGTCGCAGCTCCAGGAGGACATGCAGGCTGCCTGCCATGAGAACATCCCTCTGCCGTTTGCAGACCAAGGCCCATGTGTGCAGAGGGAGGCATGCCGGTGCAGCGCACGCAGGGTCGGTGGGAGATGGACTGACCAGTGGTTTGCACCAAGCAGGCAGCAAAGGGCCCTGTGTGCTAAACTGAGCTGCTGGGACTTAATGTGCACAGAACCATGGAATGTAATGGAGAAGAATTCCTTGCTTTGGGAAGCCTGGGAAAGGATGGATGGGAGATAAGCCATCAGAATGCTGCTGAGTCTGGCGGGGGTTGGAGGTCACCAGAAGTAGCTCCTCCCTAGTTTTACTCAGATCCTGGCAGGGTGCATCTTACCATTTGTAGACTGCACCAAGGAATGCCTGGGACGGGCATGGGGGCCCTGCAGGGGTCACAGGCTGGGAGAGGAGGGGCTGACTGCCTTGGGCCCCTGGACACAGGTAATGCCTTTGCCTCAGGTGGCCGGAAGTGCCTGTAGACTTTGCAGAAAGCTGCTATTCCCTTCCTGCGTGGGTGTGTGACTCCTGGACGGTTCCCGGAGATTGCCCTGAGGCTGGGGTGGGTGCCTGTCCTGGAGCCCCCATCCCACAGTGCTCTTTGTCCGTAGATCTGTGTGCACAAGGGTTTGGTTGTTGAACCTGGAGACACGTGTTATGGTGAATTCCGGTGTTGACTGATGATATCATTAAGTGGGTAACATGACACAAAAACCACACATTCAGAATGTACAAATTCCATCCCAACACAGGTGGAAAATTTTATTAACTGTGGCTTTCTTCCCATGGCTTCGTTGCAAACAAGCACTTGGTACTTTGCTAGTGCAAGGTCCTTCCTTGGCGGGGAGGGATATAATCCCATGTCGATGTCTGGACGAGGAGAAAGAGGAGCTTCCCCTCAGCCCCTGGATGGGACTGTCCAGGCTGCTCCTCAGTGGCCACAGAGAGCCCCCCGGCACCTGCTCAGGGCAGGAATCAGTGGCTTTGGCTGCGTGCTTCATTGAGAAAGTTGATGTTTCCATCAGATCTTCTTGTGTTCGCACATGTTACTTCTTCTCTAAGAAGTCAGTGAAAACTTCACCTAACTTTAGAGGCTATAAAGAATGAGGTTATTTTCTGCCATGACATATTTAAGCTGAAGCTTCCCAAGCCGTAACAGTTTTAAGAAGTGACATTTCATTTTGAACACCAGCCTGCCACCTCTTTACTCCTCATGACAGACTGTCACTGTGCAGCACAGCAGTTAGTTGCTTCCTGAAGTGCCAGAAAATTCTCAGGTTGTGAGGAGTGTGCTGCTGGCGGGGTGAGACGTGCGACCTGGTGGGGGCCTCCGCGGGCACAGGCGGGAGACCCGGGCCAGAGCCCTGTGGGGTGAGCGCCATCCTGGCCAGGCACATGGCTGGGGCAGCTTCTGTCCCTTCTGCAAGGCAGTTGGCATTAGCACGGATGTTGGCATAGGAAGTTCTAGCAGGGCTAGTTAACAATGAGGGAAAACATGGTGTTTTCTCATTGTCTTTTTCATAGTCAACTAAAGGAATCATGCTTGACGAAGGCTGAAGTGGGATGTGATTCAGTCGGGTACGAGACTGTGCTGAGGTCTTGGAGGTCTTGGGCCTGGGGTCACCTTGAAGAGATTCCCAGGCGGGTCTCCAAGCCCGTGCTGCCGGGAGGGCCGGGCTGCTGTTGTGGACGGGCACAGCTACCCGCTTCACACAAGACTTGGGGTTCCCTCCACCGTGGAATCCGTCTTGCTTTCACAGGATTTGGGGACTGTCAGAGCTCTTCTCTTCTAATGTGTTCCCGTTGTCTAGAGGCTGGGGAGCACCATTTGATTTTAAAGGAACAGCCACAGTCCTGCCAGCTCCATAGAGAGAGCGGAGGTGGCCTCATGTTCTGAGCAGAGGGTGCCGTGGTATTTCTGACCAGGCAGGACCCTGGCTGGATTCACGAGATTGTGTGAGTCCAAAACGCGCTTGTCAGAAGCCAGGCGTCCTGGAGTTAGGGTCAGGTTCCCATGGTGGGTTTCATTACCCTCCTAGAGACTGGTGGGGTCCCAGCCTCTTGGAAGTGCCCACTCAGACACTGCCAGGTGCCTTGGAGGTAGCGGAAGCATCTCTTGATGTCCAAGTGTCCATTGTGACCTGTGTTGAGGACAAGGTCTGTGTGAGAAGGTACACTGGTACCTACTGTGTCTTAATGACCTGGGAGTGTCGTGAAGGCAGAATAGCCAGTGACCTTGTGAAACCAAAAGAGTGGCTGCCCACTCCGCCTCCTGGCTCTGGCGCAGGGAAGTTCCAGGGTTTAAGGCCTAAGCTGGCTGCACTACCTCCTGCCCTTAAGGACGATTGGCGTCTCTGGCGTGCTCAGGCCCCTGCAGCCTTGCCAAAAAAACCCACAAAAAACAAACCAACAAAAAACAGAAAAACACTTGTAATTTTTCATTTTATCTGTATTTTAGCATTAAAATGTTTTTCTCTACACAGTTAGCTAGAGGACGCACAGTGGTTAGCCTGTGGCCACGTCTCCCAGCTCTGCTGTGCACCGTACACATACACCTGAGTGTACTCAGGTTTGCACACCCCCTGACACTGGGACATTCATGTCATGAAAGCTCTTCATATAGATTTTTCTTTGGTCTGCAGTGACATGGCAAGTAGGAAAGACTTTTATGAAACTTCTTAAAGAAACAGGTAATAGTTACTAAGAAGCTTCCAAAAAGACTTTTATAGGCTTATCTTGACAATGTTCTGGTATCACAAACCAGTTGTCAGTTAGAGCTGGAGTTGGGTTAGCTAAACTGTGGGAATGGATATGGGAGTGGCAGTTATCATCTGGAAACATTATTCCAAAGTGCTTGAAGTTCCAGGGAGTTTTTGAAGCAATTTGTTAAAACTGTACACATTTCTGTTTTCTGCCCTTTTCTCTAGGTGTGATCTATTTCTTTCACACGCACGCAGCAGTTTTGTTAACTGCTTGCTGACTGATTTCCTGCCTGATTGCACAGATTCAGAGCAGTGCATGAGCTTCAGAATAGCGTTTATCTTCCTGCATTACTCATATTTAGTTCCATATATGTACCAAAAGGAAGAGTTCAGAAAAGAAAACCAGATTTTATGTTAAGTATGATTTTTAAACGTAGACAAGTGCCAGTTTATATCTCGAAATGGGTGATTTAAAGACCAGTGAACAGATTTCCTTAGATGTCCGTCTGCTTCTGGGATCTGATGTGTAGGCATCTTCACGTTGGTTTGATAACGTGCCACACGTCGTGTGTTATTTAGATGACTATGCCGAACCCTTTAATGAGACGCGTGTGCCTGGGGTGCTTCTGGAACCTTGCTGCCAGGGCTCCTCCTTCGACCATCCCTAATTCCCCAGGGCTCTCGTTGTTAGAGTATTCTTTACAACCAAAGCATCATTAATCAAAAAGGTGCTCTGCCATGCGGGGCCGGCTCCAATGACAGTAATAAAAATCGGCACACCTCCTGTTCCAGGACCCAGACCCTGGAAGTCTGTGTGCAAGCCAAGACATGAGCAGTATTTTGGAATGTGGCTTCAGATAGAAACCTTCTTTTAATTTGCAGGCCTGGTTATGTAATTCTAATGCAGAATCTCCCCCTCGGTTTCTGCGTGTGTGTAGCCAGGTTCACAGAAGTTGAGCCACAAACAAGGGTGTTTCCCTCTTTCCAGGGCTCCCGTTAGGACCCCACCAGGAGGCTTTGGGGTGGCATTTGGGAATGCCATTTGGATCCCTTCTCAATTGGACATCCCAGGTGGCAGCTCCAGTTTTGTTTGGTGAAACCATTTCCATGTAACAGAACCCCTTTTGGTTGTGAGAGCAGAATGAACTGAGCCACACTTGACTGTCTTGTGTTGGATATGACCCAGCTGAATCCGCGGGGAGGCCCCTGGTTACAGCAGGGACCACCGGTGGGGTCTCTGAGCCGTGGGCCCTTTATACTTGGTGAGCGTCAGCCACACCACCTCCTTCTCCCACCCTCCCATGGCCAGGTTTATGATTAGGTGATAGGGATGAAGTATTTTCTCTCTTCTAGGGTTTTGACACATGCTTTTTTTTTTTTTTTTTTTAATTACAGTACTATCTCATGCCTGATTTTGAGGTGGGCTGAACACGAGTCCTGAGGGTGAGAGGGGCTTCCCCAATGCCCCTTATTCCCTGTTCAGAAGGGAGATTGCAAAGCTAGTTTTCATCTTGCAGTGTCTTTGTGGGAGGTTGTGAGGCAGTCAGGCATGGTCCTGTTCCTCCCTCAGGTCAGCCAGTCTCCCACTTCACACAGACCCAAAGCCCAGGCCACAGGGGACCTGGGCTACCTTGTTTGTAAACTGCTTACAAGGAGGCAGGTGATTTCTCCCTTTTAGCCTCTTTGTTTTTATGTTTTTGAGGTGTGGTCTCACTATGTTGCCCAGGCTGGTCTGGAACTCCAGGACTCAGGCGATTCTTCCACCTCCGCCTCTGGATAGGTGGGACTGCAGGTGCACGTCACCATGCCCGGCTAGTCTGTTTCTGTGCAGTGGAGATGGTTAAGAGGGAAAGACACAGAGCTGCAAAGATCATCCTGGAAGGATGGTTTTTAGACATGTGCAGCAGGCCTGGAAAACAACTACCAGTAGGGGTGAAAGAAGACAGTTTCTGTCTCTGGGTGTCTTCCTTGTAATATGGCAGGAACTGGCCTCTGGCGCCAACTACTTAATTCAGAACATTGTTATTTAAACGCCATTCATGTTAAAAGGGAGATGAAATGAAATTCATTTCATTTTTCCAGAGGTCTCCAAATGGCCATGAAAAATCAGTTTTTTTCTGCCACCAATTACCGTCAGCCACTCATGTGGTTTAGGTGGATGCCATGGTGGTGCTGGGAGCACTGCCAGGCTGTGGGGCCATGGGCTTGTGCTTTGTGGGAGTGGGAAGGGGGGACATTAGGAAGCTCGACTGTTGAATTGCTTGGGTGTCCTAAATGTGGGCTGTGTTGTCGTCCCTGTGCAAGCCTGAGAGGCAGACACCACTGAGTCCACTGGACACCTGCCTGTCTGGTCGCCCCTTAGATTGTGGTCCTCTCAGCAACATGGCTGTCCCATTATGTACACGTGCCGTGTTACGGGTTTTGGAGCCCCCTTAGGACCGACATTTCCAGTTCAGGAAGTCCTAAACATTTGGGTCTTCCACATCATTGTTCCGTTTTGCAGAGTCGAAGCCAGCGTGTTTGAGTTAGACGGGACCCTGGGGCTGCCTGCTTTCCTTCGATGGGACGCCGAGGGCCTCTCTGCCCCAGTGTGTTCCCTGAGGTTCCAGTGGGCGGCTTCAGGGAAGAAGGGCCGGGAATTCCTGTTGCTAGGACAGGCCCTGTTTTATGCAGCTGTGAACCTTGTGCTTGGGTGTAGTAGGTGGTTGGCTTTTTTTCTTTTCTTCTTTTCACAGCACACTTGTAGCCAGAGCAGACTCTGTGATTTGCCCGGAGAGAGCTTGCACACACATTGTCTCCCTGTCTCTGGTGGTTGTGGCTGCAGCCTTCCAGACACCTCTCCCTGTCCCTGCCCTTGACACGCCTGGAATCCGTGTTCTCCCTTGTTTCTCTGACTTGCGTCCCAGGACATGGCCCTCACTGCTCCAGGAGCTGCTGAGGCAGCCTCATCTCAAAGCCAGGTCCTCTCCCTCCTGGTGAGCTGGCCGCCACCTTCTGCTCCTTAACGCTCTGTGCTTCTTCCAGCGCCAGTGCCTTTGCCTATGCGCGCCTGCCTGCCTTAGTCTCTCCTCCTCTTCTTCACCCAGAAAACTACAACACTGTCCCTCTTCTCTCAGCACCTCCTCCAGGAAGCCTTCCTGGACTCCCCAGGACATCAAACCCCTTGATACAGGCTCTCATTAATCCTAGAGTTCTCTTTCTGAATTTCTATCTCGTTATCATTGCATGATTCATATAATTAGATCTTTTGTTCAACACATATTTGCTGAGAACTTGTGGGGGCCAGGCCCTGTTATTCTAGATGCTGGGGATACGGCAGTAGATCAGCTAAGACTACTCCGGGTTGAAGAAAAACAGGAATTCCTCAGAACATAGACTTGAAACAAGCCCAACTTTCCTGTTCCCACACAAGGGGAAGCCTAGCCAGCCGTGGAGAGCTGTGGTGTGTGGCCGTGGAGAGCTGCGGTGTGGGGGGGGCCGTGGAGAGCTGCGGTGTGGGGGGGCCGTGGAGAGCTGCGGTGTGGGGGAGGCCGTGGAGAGCTGCGGTGTGGGGGGGCCGTGGAGAGCTGCGGTGTGGGGGGGCCGTGGAGAGCTGCGGTGTGGGGGGGGCCGTGGAGAGCTGCGGTGTGGGGGAGGCCGTGGAGAGCTGCGGTGTGGGGGGGGCCGTGGAGAGCTGCGGTGTGGGGGGGGGCGTGGAGAGCTGCGGTGTGGGGGGGGCGTGGAGAGCTGCGGTGTGGGGGGTGCCGTGGAGAGCTGCGGTGTGGGGGAGGCCGTGGAGAGCTGCGGTGTGGGGGGGGGCGTGGAGAGCTGCGGTGTGGGGGGGGCCGTGGAGAGCTGCGGTGTGGGGGGGCCGTGGAGAGCTGTGGTGTGGGGGGGGCCGTGGAGAGCTGTCGTGGGGGGGGGGCCGTGGAGAGCTCTGGTGTGGAGTCACTTACAGTGTTGGGGCCTGGTCTCTCAAGACTCTTGACCTTTTCCTCATGATCACTACGTGGTTGCCACAGCTCCCGCCATCACATCTGCCATGTCAAGGAAGGAAGGGTAGGGGGTGCCATCTGACTTTAGAAAAAGCATATGAAAACAAGAACTCTCTGCAGGCTTCTCCTCACTCATTGGCTACAGTTGTGACACATTTGCTGCCTGTATTGGAGCTTACATTCTAGTGAAGGCGACACATCAAGTAAGCAAATCATGCCACCGTGATTCCAGGTCATGTAAGGAAAATAAGGCAGAGACAGAAGGGGTGGAGGTGGTGACTGTTTCCAGCAGCTTCTCTGAGAAGGTGACGTCTGAGCGTGGTTGTGAGTGAGGTGACAGCGGCCCCTGTGCAGGCTGGGACGGAGACAGTGCGGCAGTGCGGAAGCCCTGAAACCAGAGGGAGGCTAGAGTGTGAGGGGCAGCGGCTGGAGGGGGCGGGTGGGTGGGTGCGATGGGGTCATGGGGGACTGATGCCAGGGAAGGAGGAGATGTGACCCACCAAATTTGGGACCATTTGGGCTAGGGGTCCCCAGTTTTGTTGGCACCAGGGACCAGTTTCATGGAAGATGAATTTTTCCACAGATGGGATCGGGAGGGTGGTTTTGGGATGAAACTGTTCCACCTCAGATCGTCAGACACTAGATTCTCCCAAGGAGCATCCCACCCAGATCCCCCCCATGCACAGTTCACAGCAGGCATCACACGCCTATGAGAATTTAATGCTGCCGCTGACCTGACAGTGATGCTCGCTCACCCGCTGCTCACCTCCTGCTGTGTGGCCCGTTTCCTAACAGGCCACGGACTGGACCCCCTGGTTTAAGCCATATCCGTAGGGAGTGTTTTCTCATCAAGATGGAAATGAAGGGGAGATGTGATCTGATTTACTTATGTGTGTTTTCATTTTATTCTAATCTTTATTTTTTTAACTCACGGAATTTTTTCACACCTCAGTGTTTATTCAGAAAAGCATTAACCATCGTTTGTTTTATATAAGACATGGTGAGATCACAGTAAGTGGAGAATGTTTGCCATTGTTTTTCTACTTGACATCAGCAGTGCAGCACATTAGCTTTTTTGTATATTATATTGACCCATGTATTCATAGTTTTGGGTACCCTTTATTTCTTTGTATAGCTCTTATTTTTCTTTTTCCTTTTTTACTTTCTTTTTTTTTAGTGGGGACAGGGTCTTGCTCTGTTACCCAGGCTGGAGTGCAGTGATACTATTGTGGCTTACTGCAGCCTTGACCTCCTGCGCTCAAGCAATCCTCCTGCCTCAGCCTCCCAAGTGGCTGGAACTACAGGCGCATGCCACCGGCCTGGTTCATTTTTTTGTATTTTTTAGTAGAGCTGGGGTTTTGCCACATTGCCCAGACTGGTCTTGAACTCCTGGGCTGAAGTGATCCTCCTGCCTCGGCCTGCCAAAATTCTGGGATTACAGGTGTGAGCCACCGTGACTGGCCCAGATTGGATATTAATACAGTTTTTTTTTTCTCCTTGAAAAGTCAACTCGTACCAACTATAGAAAACTGAGAATATGCAGATATAAAAGGAGTAGTTTAAATCATCCTACCTTATTTGATTTTTTAAAAAATAAACTGATTTTAGAATAATCTTAGATTTATGGAAAAGTTGCAAGCACTGTTCGATGTGATTTACGTTTTGTGGGTAATTTTTCTCCCCCCGGGAGATCACGTTTGTCTCCTTCCAGTTTCCGGCATCTTCGTCCAGTGGCTCCTGCGTAGAGGGTGCCGAGGCATCGGTCCAACGACTCTTGTTCGTTAGTGGTTTGTTTCCCATTATTTGGTCTCCCTTCGGCTTCTCTCCTGGTCGGGTTTCTCGTCACTTCTCGGTGGGTTATTTCCACAGTCGACCTCGGTTCTGGTCCAGTCTTGACAGAGCTGCCAGAGGGAGTCTCAAAATGCAAACCAGCTGCATCTCCCCTTGTTGAAAACTCTGTGGCTTTTCAGGGAAAAGGCAGCCAGCAGGACGGGCCTGGCCACGGTGGCCTCAGGGCCCGAGTGTGGCTGTGTCCCCCACGCCTCTCCAGGCACGCCAGTCCTCATCCCCCAGCTCTCGTGGCGGGTGCCTTCACCCCGGCCTGCGTGGCTCCTCGCCTGGCGGCCCGTCCCTGTAGTTCAGTTCTCTGTGTAGATGTCAGTTTCTCCATAAGCTCCCAGCTTCCCACACTCTCCCCCGAAGTGTGGCCCCAGCCCTGCAGGGTGGTTCCTAACTGCCACTCTGCCCGCCGTGTGCTAGCCTGGGTGTGTGGTTGCCTGCTGGCTCTGGGCTCAGGCTGGGGTGCTGCGAGGGTTGCAGGGATGACAGTGAATCTTTGTCTTCAGTGGGCCAGTCCCCTTCCCAGCGTCCCTCCTGGGGCTGTGGATCTGGCCTCCCCCGTTGAATGGCCCTCTCTTGAGGTTGTTGGGCGTTGGTGAAGATCCTGATGGGATCTCATCACTGAAGCCGGACATCTTTCTTCCCGGGTCTGGGGCATGGCGGAATTGCTGTGCGGCGTGTTGGGAGAGGGTTCATTGCCTTTATGGCTGCTTGTGACCTGTCCAGGCCACTGCTGTGCCAGCCTTTGTGTGTCTGGTATCTTGGCTTCTAAGTTGAGCCTCCCGCCTGGCTGGGTTGCGATGGTTTCACTCCCATCACGTTTTCATGCTATTGAAACTCACTTTTCTCACTGCCTGATTTCTGGCTTTTGTTGGTCCCTCCTGGTGTCTGTGATGCCTCCATTTAGTCTGCAGGCATCCCCCCACCTCTCTGGTGGCCCGATGTGCACACCTGCTAGGTCAGCCCTGGGCATCTGGGCATCGCATCAGAGATGTTGCCATGCTCGGTGGCCTGGGGCTTCTGTCCTGTAGAGGCCTCAGCCATTGCATTTCAGGAATCGGCACTAAACTAACTTCTCCTGTTGCCCACAGAAGAACTGTGCCAAATGCTCTGGTTGTCTACAGGAAAAAAAGGTAGTATGCAGGTGTCAGCAGCGTATCCAATTCCATTTCTGCAGGCCTCTGTGGGAGGTTTGCTCTTGGTTGGGGGGGGTGTTCCAGCTCATTGTCATGTTCAGGTGAAACGAGGCAGGCTTCACGTACCTCAATAATCAGCCGATTGGATATGGACAGGAGCTGGAATCTGTTGCTCATTTGGAAGTCAGATTCTGAACTCATTCCTTATTGCAGTTATAAACTGGTTGCCTTTTTTTGGTTCTTGGAATGATTTGGTTGGAGCCGACCTGGTCCCCGCAACTCCCTGCTTTGTGATTGATTCAGTGTGTTCCTGTGGCTTCAGGCCACCCTTGCTGGCCAGGGGAGCTGGTTCCTAGGGCTTGAGGCCAGCCTGCCCTTTGGATGAGAGGCCCATGCCATGATGCTGGTCATGGCGATAGCACCGCAGGGCACAATCAGGAATGTGCCAGAGCTTTAGGGTCCCTTGGACCAGCAGCTGGGGTCCTTGGGCATTTCCTGGGTGGAGGTGCTCTCTGGGGTGCAGAGTTGGTCATTCCAGGGCAGGCAGTTCACTTGGCCACACCAGGTTTGGCTGGAAGGCTTCTCCACTGCATTCCCAGCCACTGGCCTCCCGAGTTTAGCTTCTTGTGGTCAGGACCCAGACCCTGATAACCTTGAGGACTCTTCTCTCCGTGAGGCTGTCGGGGCTGAGCTGCCTGTGGCCCTCCACCACCCTGCTCCTTCCTCCGGGTGGAGGACACCCCATCCCCCATGCCCCTCCTTCAACTCGCTGGGATTCACCCCCAGTGGCCTTCCCAGGCTCCTGCCCTTCTGCCTGGCCCTGTCTGCACACTCCAATGTCTTCCCCTTTGGCTGATGCTGGATTGGGGGTGAACTCGAGGTGTGGTCTGTGCAGAATGGCATGACAGCCCTTCCAGCCCTTCATAGTGTGTAGTACCTGAAGCCCGGGCCGTGGCCGTCTCAGGTTAGATCCTCAGAGTGGCACTGTCAGGTAGAGGAGTCAGGGGTCTTATTGATGAGAAAATAGAGGCTTGGGAGAGGAGTGAGCAGCTAGGGTCTGACCAGTCCCCACATGGGGCACTCCCCAGTCAGAATGTATGCAGTGCAGCTTCAGGCACTGACATGGGCAAACCCTTCCTCTCCCAGACCGTCCCTTCCTGCAGCTGCTCGGACACTGGCACATGTTAGTGGGCGTCAGCACCAGGGCTGGGCTCCTGCCTGGGACTCAAATCAGGAGCAAGTCCCACGGAGGCAGAGCAGCCGAGAATCAACGGTGGCCATAGCCACCACATCCTGTTTCCAGGGGCAACCGTGGCAACAGTGCCAGCTGCCATGCCTGCTGTGCCTGGTTGCCCCACAGATGTTTCCTGAAGCTTGATTTTGGCTGTGATTGGAGCGTGGCCAGTTCTGGTTCCTACTATTTTCTGAGCCTGCTCCTCCAGCCTTCCCAGAAGTTCTTTGAGTGGTGGAGGAGCCTTTCAGTAAATGGCATTTGTGCTTAAATTAGCCCGTGTTTGTTTCTGACACCTGCTGTTGAGAGTGCTTCCTGATGCAGGTGCTCGGGGCTGGCCACGCTCCCCACCTGAGTCCAGAGCTCAGCCCAGGCCTCCCGACTCTGACAGCCTGCAGCCTTGCCCGAACTGGGATGATAGAGCAGCAAATATGGCTCTGTGGAGAACCGCATTTGAGAGAGCAAAACCTAAGCTGGCCTCTTTACAGCTAGTCTGCTGGAAGCGTTAACCCACCACCGTGCAGGACAAGTTTCCAAGAAGCGGCGAGAGAGCATCCCAATTTCTCACGCTGCCTCTAGAGCCCTGTTGTCTGAGCGGTATCTTCTGTGAACACACTTTGGGAAATGCTGTCGTGGATGCTTGGCCTGGCTGGTGGTCACACTGGTAATTCAGTTCCACAACTATTTTATGAGCCCCTTGTGTGTGTGATGCGTGCTCTTCTTTAGGGGGTCCCGAGCAGAGCCGCCAGCACCCTGCCTGAGAAGCAGTGGCCCCGGGTGGTGGGAGATGTCTGCAGGGGCAAGGGCTGAGGCTGGGGACTGAGATTGTGGCTCTGAGAAATGATGGAGATGGGAGAAGGGGAGGCAGTCACCTTGGAAGCAAGGGCAGGATGGCGATGCTTTGAATGAGACCCCGGGGAGAGGGGCAGCGTGCTCCAGGGGATGAGGTCGGAGGCAGAGGCAGCGTGCTCCAGGGGATGAGGTCAGAGGCATTGGGTTAAAATGTTGATCGTGGTGGGAACACCTGTGATCCCCAAATCCTACAGAGCCTTTGGGAGGCCTGGTCTTTGCATGTGTTCCCTCTAAACTCGTGCCGACATTGTGATTTGGTGTGATTTACCCTACAGACAAAAACAGTTGAAGCACCAAGAGTGATCTTCTCACAGCAACAGGACAGTGGGCGGGAAGCCATGATTTACACCCCCTGCCTTTATCTGGCCTCTGCCACGTGGTAAGTGGAAGGCAGGTGGCTCCTTCCACAGGGCTCTCTTTGCCCTCCTGGGAAGCCTGGTTTTTACCCTTGAGGCAGCAGGGAGGCTGCAGGGTGAGATGTTGAAGTGTGATGTGGGCAGAGCCTCTCTGCTGGGACATGGTTTCCGGCACATACCGTGTCCATATCCTGGGGCGATCGATTGGGATCCGGTTCAAATCCCTGTCAATCTGCACAGAAAAGGGGAGGTTGTAGAGGCGGCTCTGGAGTGTGACGGTTTAGGATTGAATCTTGAGAGTAATGCTTCTAGAAAACGCTTGTGTAGTTTGAGGTCTGCTGCCCGACCTTGCTCCCTTTAAGGGACATAAATGCACCTCCCTCTCCTCATTCTTGGAAAGACAAATGAGAGAACCAAAGTGAGGCCTTAGAAGCATGTGGAAGACACAGAAAGGAAAGATCAGCTGGAGGGCTGGTGGAGGCTTTCACAGGAGAGGAGACCAGGCAGCAAGGTGCCCAGCAGACAGGCAGGGAGGGGGTCTTTAGTGAAGGCACAGAGATTTGAGATGCATGCGGGATTCAGACCCGCTTCAGTGTGGGCACAGAGTGGGAAGGTGCCAGTGAGCGGCCCTTCCAGTGAGCAGCCCTTCCAGTGGTCATCAGGCCTTTTCTGTAGAGGGCCAGAGAGTCAGTGTTCTGGGCTTGCAGGGCCACACTGCCTCTGTCACAACTGCTCACCTCTGCCACTGCAGCACAGAAGCAGCAGGAGACTGTGTGTAAATAAATGAACACAATTGTGTCTCAATAAAACTTTATTTACAAAGACAAGTGCAGTGAGTCAGATTTGCCCCACGGGCTCTAGTTTGTTGCCCCTGCTCCAGCCCCTTGATGTGGGGAGCCCTTGCTTTGTTGTTCTCAGTGAGCTTTGAGAGCTGGTGATTGGGTTGGAGTGGGAAGAACCCAGGTGTAATGGGATCCATGAGGACGGCCTTCCTTGAGTAGCCACGAGCTGCTGTGGGTCTTCCTGTGGTGATGAGAGGACAGAGCTAAAATAGCAAGACCCAGTGCCTGAGGAGGCTGAAGAGGGAGGATCGCTAGAGCCCGTGGTTCAAGACTGCAGTGAGCTAGAATTACACCACTGCCCTCCAGCCTGAGCAGCAGAGCAAGACCCCGTCTCTAAAAAATAAGAGAGAAAGAAATGTACAAGTGTAAAGGTAGCCTATGGATGTGTTCCCCCGTATTCCTCAGGCTCTGCTCTTCAGCCTCCTGATCAGCTGGAACTACAGGTGTGTGCTATCACACCCAGCTAATTTTGATTCTTTTTGGACAGGGTCTTGCTATGTTGCCCAGGCCGGTTTCAACTCCTGAGTTCAAGTGATCCTTCTGTCTCGGCCTTCCAAAGTGCTGGGATTACAGGCATGAGCCACTGCGCCCAGCCTTGTACATCTCTTTAAATGTAAATTAAATGTGCTCTGGAGAGCACATTTAATTTACCCCCGCATTACTCATCCTCTCGGGCTGGCTCCTAACACAGGTGTCGTGGCGTAGGTGCTGAGTTGAATCTTTCTGTAAGTCATTGCATACAAGCTTCATTCTAAAATGTACTTTATTCCAAATATTGAACAGTTTGTCTTTGGGATTTATTGTCTGTGGTACTTGTTTTATTAATTGTTTTAGTAAAACAAAGTGAGCTTAGTTGTGAGTATTATTTAAAAGGAGCTCTTACCAGGTCAGCGTCCTTCAATGATGCATTGGTTTAAGATAAACAAGAAGAATCGGGATATAGTAATTTTAGGAAATAACAGGAGACTGTAGTGTTGGTTGGCTGCTCTAGGTAATTGTGGTAATTTTCTGTCTTCTCGGTAACCATATTGTAAAAATGACGCGTCATATAATTCTAAAAATGAGGAAAAAGCTTTGGAATATATTTTGTGTCATAAATAACCAGCACTTCTGTTGTGTTTTATATACGACCAGCCTCTTCCATATACACTTTGTCTTAAAAATTGTTTCTGTTTAGGTACTTGGAAAAATGGACAAGGCCTGTGAAATGAAACGCACCGTGCTAGACAGCCCTCTGGGGAAGCTGGAGCTGTCTGGGTGTGAGCAGGGTCTGCACGAAATAAAGCTCCTGGGCAAGGGGACGCCTAAAGCTGAGTAAGTATGAGCCCGCATGATCCTGTATACTGCGCGTGCTGAAGCAGCCGAGGAGGATATGTGATAACTGCTTGTTTTCCATCGATCACAGGGTAACACATAGCCTTACCCCCGCAACCGCAGCCACAAGCCTGTCTCTCAAAACAGTGTGCTGCGATGGCTCCTGCATTTGCAGCTTCCCTGTGTGTTGCCCAGAAGCCCTCCGCCTCCGATGAACCCAGGGCCATGCCCTTCATACCCTTTCATTAGTAGCTCCAAGATGTTTGATTCATGTGTACGTTTACAGAGGAGTTGGTTGGTGATGAGCATTGAACATTTTGGTTCTTCAGCATATGTCTCTAGAAATTTAGAGACAGGGAGATACAGGATTAATCTTGATTAAAAAAAAAAAAATCCAGACCAGGGTTCCCTGTTCCGCCAGAGTCAACCAGGTGAGTTTCACACTAGGACTGCTTGATGTTCTGGACTTCCTTAACCAGGAGGCCCATTTGCCCTCTGAAAGCCGTGGTCAGACCCTTGGCACGGGTGTGGCTGAGGACAGCCCTGCCAGGGGGAAGGGCCCGAAAGCCCCTTTTCAGCATGACTTTAGGGTCTTGTCATTTCTAAGAGCATATGTGTCTCTCTTTTTGTGAACAGCTCCCACTGTATTTCTCCAACTGCAAAAACAAAAAATGTAAAGCACTCCTTAATGTTTTGCTTTGAAATGTAACATTTAATTTCCTCCGTTCATTCTATTAAAATTGTAGGTCTTGTTATTTCTGACAAGAAGAAAAAAACACCCACTCCTATGCTTGGTGTTTCTCTTAACTGGCTAATAAACACAATGCCAAGAACATTAGATAAAGAAAATACATAAGAAACATAAAAATTGATTTTAATGGACCCCTGTCAGAGGCAGCCGTAATGAGCACAAGTGCACTCATAAATATCAGCACTCGCCTCCGCTGTCGAGATTTTTCCTGTAGAGCTGCACGTTACAATCAATATAGTCTTTTTGAGGCCAAAAAATAAGCAAACCTTTGAACTATGTGAATACGCTCTTTTCAATTTCTATGAGAACCACCTGGCTGTAGTGTTCAGAAAATCACAGGCACCAAATAATTTGTAGGGGAAAATGTCATTTTGTCTTTTAGCATGTTCAGTTGCACAATAAATCATAGAAGTTATGTGTTGGTTTTCTTTTGGGAAAAAGTAAAGGTACAAAGTGAATTTGGGGAAGAAAAAGGAAAACAAAACAAAAACAACAAACATTGTAAGATATGTTTTGTTAAATGCCCGTTGTGGATTATGCAAATAGGATGAAGAGGCTTAATTTTGAATTTCTACTTTATGAACTTTCTAAATCAAGTTAGGATCAGGTTCAGGTGTAACAACAGCCCTGCAATAATGCTAAATCCTGAATACGATCTGGCTGATTGCTCTCTTGAAGACACACCTGTAGACAAACCGTGGGCGCGGGGGCTGTTGCCTTCATGGCTCCTGGGAAGTTGGGCTCCTCTGAGCTTTCCTCTTGGGGTCTCCAGATGGTGGTCCCTTCCCTGGTGCTTCGAGACGGCGCTGGGCCCGAGCCACAGGTAGGGGAGAAAGAAAGGAGGGCGTGTCATATATGGGCTAAAATTAGGTGTACTGTGAGTAAGGAAAGAGTGGGATTTAGGGGCAGCCAGTAGTGTGTGTGTGCACAGTTAGTTTTGGTGGGGGGAGCACTTAAAAGTTTGAGAATAGTATATAAAACTCTATGAATATTCAATTAAGTTTAACATTGTATCATTTTTAAAATTTAGGTAAAAATTACATAGAAGAATTAAGATTTCAAGTGTACAATTCGGTGATGTTTGACAAAAGCGTACAACCATATAACCACCACCGAAGACACAGAACATTCAAGATACAGAACATTCCAGAAAGTTCCCTCGTGCCCCCTTCAGTCAGTCGTCTTTGCGAATTTTTGTTTCCATTTCTCCTGAGTAAATTCCTGATTGCGGAGTTGGTGGGCTGGATGGCGAACGTGTGTTTAACTTGACAAGAAATGGTCAAAACTTGCTTCAGAGCAGTATCGTCTTAAATTCCCACTAGCAGCGTGCGTTTCAGTTACTCCATGTTCTTGGCAGTACTTGGTGGTGTCAGTTTCTCAGATGTCAGCCATTTTGGCTGGTATGAAGTATTATCTCATTGTGGTTCTAATTTGCACTTTGCCGATGACTTATCCTGATGAAGTCTTGGCCATTCCTGTGTTTTCTTTGTGAAATATCTACTCAAGTCCTTTGCCTGTTTTTTATTTTTTATTGTTTTGAGATGGAGTCTCGCTCTGTCGCCCAGGCTGGAGTGCAGTGGTGCAATCTCAGCTCACTGCAACCTCCACCTCCTGGGTTCAAGCAGTTCTCCCGCCTCAGCCTCCTAAGTAGCTGGGATGACAGGCGCCCGCCACCACACCCGGCTAGTTTTTGTATTTTTAGGAGAGACGGGGTTTCACCATGTTGGTCAGGCTGGTCTCTAACTCCTGATCTTGTGATCTGCCTGTCTTGGTCTCCCAAAGTGCTGGGATTACAGGCGTGAGCCCCTGTGCCCGGCCACCTTTTGCCCATTTTAAAATTAGAGCTTTCTTGTTTGTGTTTTTGTTGTTGTTACTGATTTGTGGTTCTGGATAGGAGACTTTTGTCAGATGTACGTATTGTGATGATTTTCTGACAAGTTGGAGGTCTGCTTTTTTGTTTTTCTAATAGTGTCTTTTGATGAGAAGAGGTTTTAAATTTTGAACAGGTCGATATGTCTTTTTTTTTCCCCTTATGTTTAAGACTTTTTGTGTTCTCTATAAGAAATACTTGCCTACTGTAATTTCTGAAATTCATTCTCCTGTAATTTCTTTTAAAAGCTTTGTAGTTTTTTTTATGTTTAGATATGTGATCCATTTTGAATTACCTTTTTGTGAGGTACAGAGTTTATTTTTTCCCTGTAGCTATTTAATTGTTCTAGCATCATTTGTTGGAAAATAAAAATTGTCTCCTTTCTTCATTGAATTACCATTATTTGGCCAAGGGTGTGTGAGCCTGTTTCTAGTTTTGCTGTGTTTGGTTCAGCCTACCTTTGCCTGTTCTGTGCCCGTTCCACGCTGGCCTGGTTAGGTAGCTTTGTGATATATCTTGATGCCAGGTAATGTGAGTCCATGAGTCCTCTAAATTTATTTATTTTTAAATCATTTGGCGTCTGCATCTCTTCAGTTTGCGTAGTACTTTTAGAATTCAGGTGTAAATTTCTGCAATGATTCTTTCTGGGATTTCGATTGGGAGTTCATTGAACCTGGGTGTCAATTTTGGAAGGTTGACGTCTTGGTATTGAAGGGGTCAGTTCCTGGCTTTGACTGGCATCTGTGTTTGTTTACGTTCTTTCATTGTCCTCGGCAGCGCTGGATGGTTTTTCCGCCTGGAGGCTTTGCTCGTCTGGCAAACTCCATTTCTAAATACTTTGTTCTTGATGGTATTCTAAATTAGATTGAAACTTTCTAACCTTTTAATTTATTGCTGCTTGTATTTAACAACTGACTTGTATGTTGATCTTATATTCTGGAATCTTGACTCATTCATGTATTTGTTCCAGGGTTGTTTTGAGATTGCTTAGGATTCTGTATAAAAATTCATGATGTCTCTGAATAAAGACAATATGCATCTTCCTTTCTGATCTTTATGCTTTTAATTTCTTCTGTTGAGCTGTCCAGAACCCTCCAGGATGACTTCAGTAAGTGTGGCGACAACGGACGTCCTTCCCTGGTTCCTGGTTTGGGGAGCTTGCAGGATTTCACCTGTGAGGGCTTACTCCCCATTTTGGGTTTCAGAGGCATCTTCCTCACTGGGTGGAATTTTGTCAAATGATTTTCATGTATGTGTTGACATGGTCATGTGATCTTTCTCCTTTATTCTTTACATTTGGTAGAATAAATTTTTAGAATTTTAAACCAGGTGTATACTTTTCTCTTTTTGTGGTAATATCTTTGTCTTGTTTTGGAATTAGGCTCCTTCTGATGACAAATCAGTTTGGAAGCATTCCCTCTTCTATTTTGTGAAAGAGTAAGGGTTGGATTGATATTACTTTATCCCCAAATTGTGAGATGAATGCACCTTGGACGCCATCTGGGTCTGGTGTCGGAAGTCTTCTGTGAAGCTTCCTGGTTTAGTAGAGTTGGGTGCTGCCTTCACTGACCTCGGGGTGCTCCCCTGAGCCATGGGTGCCCTGTGTGGCTGCTGTCCTCTGGCCGCTGAGTGACAGTGACTGCCAGGACTTGGGACAGCTTCCTGCTGGCTCTGGCCCCTGCCCTCACCCTTTTCCGAGTGCCTGTGAGTCCCAGGGCGGTCCTCGCTTCCTCTGAACGGGTGTTTCTTTCTTTAGTAGATAAATTACAGGTTGACCGTTGGGCCTTCTTCAGTGGCATTGCCTCTGTGCTTCTGTACAAAGTGTGTTTTCCGCTCCCCAGGTGAGTCCATTGACCTGTGTGTGGCTTCGCACAGGGACCAACGACTTCCTTGCCTCGTTACCTTTCCCTCCCTAAAAACGTGTGTGAGAAGCACATCCGTTGGGAAAGTGGCATATTTTCCAAAACGGAAGCAACATAAGCTGCTTTTAAGTTAGTTTCTTAACTGCCTGACAGTATCAGGTTTCTGTGAATGCCATCACATCCAGGAGCACTTGGCCTCTGCAAGAGCAGAGCAGCTCCCCCGCGCCATCTTCCCGCGGCTGCAGAGCTCTGACCTCGTCAGATTCCCTGCAGTGCCCACAGTCTAATGAGAGGGGCCAGGCGGTATGTGTTTATTTTTCTAATGTTATTTTGGGGCCTGTTTAGTTTTCCATAATGTTGATTGCCATATTTGATTACTTGAAAAAATTGACTGTATCACCCTGGGTCATACTTAGATTCCAAAAATAGTAGCAGTAGGACTTCTAGAGCTTGGATGCTGGGGAGCCGAGGGGGTTCGTCTTTCACTTACCAAGGGCTTACCCTTGTTTTTCATTCTTTTGTTTTTTTCACATAAGCCTCTTTTCAGAAAAATATAGGAATGTAATACTGGAAAAGCTGATAGAGTCCAATCCACCTAAAGCACTGTAAACCTTTTTGTATTTGGGAAAATGCGAGGACTACACACAGACTGTCTTCTACTGCAGAGGCTCTTTTTCTGTCTTCATGGTAGGGATCCATTTACAGGGTTTGTGGGTCTGCTTTTGGCATCTGGCCCAGCCAGCCCTGGGGTTGAGGCTGGGTGGGGCATGCAGGTTGGGCCTGACCCTCTTCTGAGCACCTGGCTGGCTGGACAGATAAGGCCTCCAGTCACCAGCGAGGCTGGCCTGGCCCTAGACCCTCTGGAACGTGAGAACGTATCCTGCAGGGCCTCTGTGTTGAACCTGGGAGGGGAATTGTCTGATGACATTGGATGCCCTGTGAGGTTCTGCCCTCAAAACACACCCTATGGAAAGCATGAAGATGCCTTTGAGCTTCCCAAGGCAGCTGCAGCAGGAAGTGACCTGCGTTTTGCCTCTTTCCCGCTAATCTCTAAATATGTTCAGGAACTCAGTCGACCCTCAGCAGTGCATGGGGTCCCGGCTGGCTTGGTATGTGCACCTGCCGTGTCTGTGCTGCCAGTTATCCCCGCGGCCCCTCTGTGCAGGTCGGTCTGACCGGTGCCAGTTGGATGGTTCCTGAAGGCCACGAGAACCTTCCTGGGAACTTCATGAATTCGTTTTTTCTGACAGATTGGGAAATTAATACAGACACTTGCCGCATTCACGTTATTATAATTGATCTTTCAAGGAGGAGAATAAACTGTTCTTAAGGACAAACGCTCAGAGAAGCACTCCCAGTAAAAATAGCATCCAAAAAAACGCGCTCTGTAGGACTTTTACCTGCGGCAAGTTCAGCTGTCTCATTGCTTTTCCTCAGTGCCGTGGAATAATGATTTGTGTTGTATGTGCTTAAAAAATGTAATTATTTTACTTTACAGAGTGTTCCTTAAGGAGGTCTCTTGAGTCAAATAAGCATGTTTCTGTGAGGAAAACTTGCCAGGCGCTCCTTGGCTTTATAGAAATCGTCTGTTTTTCAAAAACGAGGGGCTGAATGCCCTGGCGAGCCTGGAACCCCTTGTTCTCGCCCATGGAATGGCTCTGCCATTCCATGTCGGTGAGGCCTGTCCATACTGACGGATGTCACCTCCCGTTTCTGCCTGAGAGGGGTAAATGACCAGTGGTGGATAGGGAGTTCCTCTTGTGACTTATGTTATCAGTAACACAAATTGTGCATATACTTCACCCCATGCTAAACATGTATAGTGCATTGTCCTTTAGAAGCCAGACAATGGCCCCGTCTTTCAGGTTGATGGCTAAAGAGACAAGACAGGAAGCCAAGGTGTTTCTTCTCCACTCCACAGATCTTTGTGATCAATTCTCGTGGTCTGTGATGAGAGGGTGCGATGGTGGTCGACTGCTGGCCCCCAGACACACAGTGCTGCACGTGGGGCCTGCAGAGGTGTTAGTGCAGCCCGTGAAGTGGCAGCTCTTGGACCTTAGTAAAATAAAGGGAGGCAGCATAATATGCTTTTAAGTGAGCGTATGGCGTGAAAACCCTGCCGTTGCGTGATAGGAGACAGGCTCTGCACACTGAGCCTTCTGAGTTGTGAAGGATGAAGTTTGCTGTGCTCCTCTGATTGGCAGCTGAAAGGGCAGGTCAGAGCTCCTCTCTACAGCACTGCCGAGAATCCCAGGCTGTGGAGCACCGGCCCGTCCACCCCAGGACAGTGCTGCCTGGCCATAGAAGAGCGAGCTTCCGTGATGCACTGTGCAATTGTTGTATGGTTTCTGATCTAGAAAATCAAACCTGAACAATGCACAACCTCACCAGCTTCTGTGCTCTTGACGTTTTTCTCCCCGCAGCTGGTTCTGTGCTGACCTGGGGGCAGAGTAGACAGTGGTGGCAGCCAGGTGGACCGTATTTAAACAAGTGTCACTGAGATTTAGGGTCCTTATGTTCTGGACTCATCTAAGGAAAAAAAAAGCAATGCAAAAGTTTTATTTCTGTCAATTTTGTAACTGTGTTAGAAGGAGACAGAGATGGCGAATGTGTGTGCCTGTGTCCATGAGTCAGAAGCAAACTTGTTCATTTAATTTTAAGTCTGCCAGGAACCTCTTGGAAGGAAGAAAAGAATGGTTTAATAGCTACAAATATCTGAGTTCAGAATATGAACCAAACTGTCAGAGCGAAAGATTTTTTAAGTTTCCAACATTTGGAATAAAAGAGCACTTTAGAGTAACAGGTAAATGGGTTAACTTCAAGCAGAGAGAGGTGGATGTTTCTGCCTCTCTGGCATGTTAAAATAAAACCCCTTAAATCCCCTGCTCTTAACAATAAGTTTCCATTTAAGAGTCCTTGGGCTTCACCTCTGTTCGGCTCTGTTTATGAAGGGAGGGCAGCTTTTCCAGAGAGATCATGCCCCTCTCTCCTTTATGTGGCCACAGAGAGCCTTTCTCTGTTTTCATGAGGAGGAAACATGGAACCTTGGCACAATCCAGTTCTCATCAAGAATTACATCGTATGACTTGCAGGCCAGGGGAGGAAATATCCCGGAAGTGGCAGCCACTGGATAGGCACGTTGCCGCCACAGGCAGCATCGGCGTCTGTTCAGGTTTCAGGAAGGTCACTTCTTGGCTCAAATCCCTGGTATTTCCAGGTTGTCTTCAGACTGTGGCTTTCACCTTCAGGAAGCCCCAGCATGGCCTTGGGCCCAGCTTAGAGGCTTGTGGGGTTTGGGTGTGGCCCTGTACACAAAATCCTGTCTAGGATTCGTAATCTTGCAACAGCCAACCCTGATGGGATTGGCCAAGATGACGGTGCCCTTCTTGATGGCCCTGGCACCCTGTGGAGTTGGGCCCTGGCCCTCACTGCCCTGCTGCATGGGTGGGCCACGCCCCTCCTGCTGATCAACATCTGTTGTGAAGAGTCTGGCCCTGCGGACCCCGGCCTCAGCCCCATGTCTGCGCTGGGCTTGCGTTGCCTGCCTTTCGGTCCCCTCACCTCATGGCGGTTTGCTGCTTCTAATCAGTTGTGGTCTTGAAAAGCTGGTGAATGGGCTTGTCCACATTGTATGGGAAATGAGGCTCAATGAACCCCTGTGAGAAACGCCAAGTGTGGCATTTCTGACAGTATCCCACAAAAACATCTCAGAGGCCATTTCCGTTTCCTCCTGGAGTCTCTGTTTCTCCCAGAAGAAGTGGCGTGGCCAGGGGTCAGGCAGATGCCAAGGAAGTGGAGACTTGGAGGGACTGGCACCTGTGGAACAGCCCCTGCGTCGTCTGTCTGGCCTGGTGGGAGGAGGTGTCCTTCCGTCACTGGACTTCATCCTCAGGACCCCTCTGTGAAGTTGTTGGCATCGATGTCCCTTTATCAATAAGAGAAATGCAGATGGGGTGAGGGATGGTGGGTTACAGGGGCCTGGGGAAGACTTGGGGGAACGTGCACTAGAGACTGCCACTCTGGGGGTGACCGTTGTTCTGCCGTGAAATCCTCTATGACTCTTGTCTGCAGTTGAGGGAGCCTCTGAGGCCGCCCTGGTTGGGACTTGGTCAGTGGGAACTCAAGTCAGTGCTGTCCTGGGGCCTGAGGGCCAGTGTCCTCCAGGTCATGTCAGATTGGGAAGTTCAGGCTCAGCACTGGGTTTGTCCTGGTGATACCACTCGCCTGCCGCACACAGGGAGTCATTGTAAAGTTACGACCTGAGCTCGCATACGCGCTGGTCTTAGAGCTCGTTGGACGGTGATGTGCTGTTTTAGAGGAGAAAAGGCTGAGGCGAAACAAGAATGGTGGTGGTAGTTACTCAGGGCCACGTCTGTGGACGCCATCCTCAGGATGCCGTTGCATCTCAGGCCAGCCTCCCTCTCCTTTTACAAACTGCCGGCACACACCTCTCATACTCTGAAATTTGATTTCTGGAATGCTTTTCTCTTTTTCCTATGTCTTTAAGTAATATTTTCTGATATTTAAACTGTCTGCAACTAATGAATAGTTTTCAGTTTTTGTTTTAAAAGTGTTCATGTCATTTAAGCTCTAAACTCCCACAGTATACTTGGTTTGTTAAATGTAAAATTGTATCAGTAATTAGATCAGCTTCTTGATATTAATGTACAGGGTAGCTCTTGCGTGCTGATCAGTTCAGAATTTAAATTGAGTTAAAGGTTAAATGAGTTTAATTTTTGAATTGAACTGAAGCATTGTCTTTTGGCAGATTCATCCAGAATTTTTATTTCCAGTTGCTCTACAAGTAACGGAAGTGGGTCTTTTTGCGATAAAAACATTGTGAATACGTTTAGGATTCAGTGAGCTTCTGTCATTTATTCACTCATTCTCTAAACTTGCGAAGGCCCTGCTCTGTGTCAGACCGGATGGCAGGCCTTGCATGGGGTTGGGGAGGGGCCGGAATGTGCAGCCCCACCTGCAGCCCAAGCCCAGCTCAGGGGCAGGCAGGGGTAGGCAGGGGCAGACAGGGCAGACAGGGAAGTGGGCTGTTCCACACCTCGAGATTGGTGAATTCCTCAAGACAGCAGCTGGCAGGGGCCCGAGCTTAGGTGACCGGTCACAGAGCTGAATGGGGCTGACCAAAGTTAGGGCATCGTTGGGTGGTGAACCAGCAGGCCCTGGCCACTGCCAGGGTATAGGGGTGTGGAGGGGTAGCAGAAGGAGGCAGTTAAGAGGCTGCAAGCCCCCTGTTGGGCATCTGACAGGGTGGTGCTTCCTCCCAGGATTAGGGGAGAGGCGAGCAAAGAAGAACCTCAGGAAAAGAAATGAAGGACCTGGAGGAACAGTTTAACAGGTGGGTGGCCATGAAGAGCTACTAACGGAGACTGAAAAAAAACGAAGAAGGACAGAGAGAGAATGGAGCCAGGAGGCTGGAAGGAGAGAGGTGGGTATTGCGCCCAGATTGCCCGGAGCTTCCCGGTGAGGAGCACCTCGCCTCTCCGTGGCAGAGCGCAGCGGGTGGAACACTGACATCAAGTCTTCTTCAGGCCCTGAACATAAGAATTCCTTGGCACCTGGGCTGCTTTGAGACCGACATGCTGTGTTTGATTAGTTTGACTTCGGGATGCCAGCTAAATGCTGTTTGCTCAGCATATGTCTGAACTGGAAATGGTTCCATCACAAAACAAAGTGAATGAAATAGAACACGGGGGTGGCTCACGGGGACACTGAGCCAGAGGTGAGTCTCCTTCACCCCAAACAGCCCAGGTTCTAGATTTGTTCTTGGAGCTCTGTGTCAGGGTTGGGGTGGACAGGAGGGAGAGAATGTCCTCTGCAGAAACACAGTTTATCACACTGCAATAGTGTTCTTCTGACAAGGACATTTCTTCAATTTCCCTCTAGACTGGGCCATGCTCTCTAAGTAGACCCGAAATCATAGTTACAACTCAAAGGCTGTTGAGAGGAGGTCTAGCTTTGTTCCGCAATGTCCTGTGTCTTGATTTCACTGTGTCTGTGCAGCCTGCTGGGGATGTTTACCCACCTCTTCTCTCGTGGGGTCATCTCTGGTTTCACTGAGGACCTCTCTGAGAACCCCAGTCTCTCTGTCCATACACATCAGCAAGAGACTCACCTCCCCCGTTTCCTCTCCTACCCCATCTGATCCACATGCACAAAACATACACATGCAAATATTTGTAAGTAGAAAGGCTTATGTACTGTATAACTTCAGTACACCTGCAGGTTCGTGGAGTGGTTCTGGAGAACAT
Organism: Trachypithecus francoisi; assembly: GCF_009764315.1. Lineage (NCBI taxonomy): Eukaryota > Metazoa > Chordata > Mammalia > Primates > Cercopithecidae > Trachypithecus > Trachypithecus francoisi. Next base: position 1,913,476 of record NW_022681442.1, on the reverse strand, counting down.
TGATCCTTCTGCCGACCTGGCAGTTGCTTTAATTTCCGGCGTCCATTGGCAGAATACAAGCTCATCGTGTGTGCTGGGGGCTGGATGGGGCGGGGGATTACCGTTTTCTTGCAGTGATTGTTCTTGATGGAATCCACACTACTGCTTTCAAAGCTGCTTTTCCTGTGCGTTCTTCCAGAAAGCTATCCTCCCGTCCTTGGTTGGCTGGGGCGGGTGAAGCATTTAGCAAATGCTCTTTCTCTGCATTCCCTTCGAGTAACACTGGGGAGTGTTCACGGCTTCTGGCAGAACAGCAATTTAAGCCTTCATCTACTAAAGCAAGCCGTCTGCTTGTTCTAGAGGCGTCTTCTAAACAAATTTGCACTGGTCAGGTGGGGCTGGAGGAGGACAGGGCTGAGAGCACAGCTATGGGAGGCAACACTTGTTGTTGTTCCCAAGAAGCTGATGCGTCGTCTGGTGAGGTCTCTTGCCAGCCGAAGGTTGGCACATGGTCGCCAGGCAAGGGCTTTTTGTGTGTGGAGTATGCAGATTCCAACCACAGAGTTTTCTGCCAGGGTGTTTAGACAAGCTAAAAGTGGAGTATAAACAGTCCTAGAAGGATGCAATTATGAGGAGAAACATGTTTTTAAGACTTAACCCATTATAGTAGGAAAATACAAGGTTTGGGGTATGCTGACTCTTTCCCTTGTTCATCGCTCATAGAAAAATGCTGTGTATAAGTAGGTGTTTGTATATGTACATTTTAAGACATTCTGTCCTACTTTAATATTTCTGCCACTAAAAATATATGTTCCTGAAACTAGGGAAAAAGAAATTATCATTCTTCTGAATTATCACAGATACCCCAAAAGTGACCTCCTCCAAATAGTGGTTTTTCCTTTCTAAAAATCACCTGGAAAAATACTGAGCTTTCTGATCTTTATTTTATCCTGTTCAGTGGCTCTGTTTGGAAGAGTTATTGTACAACCCAGCACTGCTTTTATTAAAAAGAAAACTGGGCCACTTATTTCCTTCAAAGTTTTTGGTGTGTTTAAATCTTCTCTAGGTAAACAAAACTTTTATTGAAAATAATATTTTGAGACCGTGACACCATTCTCACAAGAAGCGGTGCTGAAAGCCTCCTTGTTGGCTGGTCCTGCAGGCAGCCTGGCGTCTGCTTTGCCTGTGGGCTGTGCAGGGTGCTGGGGGCAGTGGGGAGAGGCATCAGTCCCACTTGCAGCTTTCAGGAGGGGCTGGGGAGGTAGCTTTGACATGAACGCAAATAAATGCAAGGACCATGAGGGCAAAGAGACCCTGGAGACCAGACTAGGAGAGGAGGCAGAGGACCTCCAGGTCCAGGCCCTGCGGGAGCCTGGGAGGCATGAAAATGGGCTGAAGGTGGGAGCACCGAGAATGGGTCGGGGCCTGGCCTCGGGTCTCTAGAAGTTGACCTGTTGTGGCATTTTCTATAATTGATGTCATAAATAGCTGGTTTCTTTGTTAAACTTCATTTACTTACTAAGTTTGGCAAATATGTTGAAGGAAAGAAATGTGAGTGTGTGGACAGATTTCAGCGTGTTGACATCAGTGAATGCCCTGTCTCCTTCGTGCCTGTTGGAAGCACTGTGTTGGAATAAGGATGAGGTTCCTCCCTCAGAATGGTTGATCCATTTCCTTCCATTCTTCAGTTTTGCAGCTTTTCTCCCCTAACTTTATCAGACCATCTCCTAGAATCTCGTATTAAAGGCATAATTAATCATGTGATATCCTCTCGTTTTTTGCATCAGAGTTTTCAAGAGCCCTCCAGATTTTTATTGCCTGCAGATCCACATGCTTAGACATAATACCGTCAGCGGTAAATTGTCTTCTGGAGAAGAAATTGACAAACAACTTTATGGTTGCATTTTTAGCCTTAATATCTGAGGGTGAGAAGCATGTTCTGGATTTATGAAGTTCCTGAATTTAAAATATAAGCAATAAAATGTTCCCAGTGTGGGGTCCCCATCTGCATCTATTATTACAAACTCTTAAAGTCACTTTAGCCTAACATGTCAATAGGAGTTTTCTTCTTTTTCTCTTTTCTTTTTGACAAATTGTGTCCAAGGAAATTAGTTTGCTTGCATGAAGTGTCATCTGTGTTTGCAAGCTGGAACAGTTTTGCTGGTTAAGCAGTCTAGAGATGATAAATTTTTTTGTCTGAGTATGACTTTGGTGGTGTATTTAAAAGAATCATGGCCGCTGCTGGAAGCCCAGAGGAGAGGTCCATTTTAAAGGGCATCTACTGCACTCATCCCGAAGCGTTATGGGCATTGTTTGAATTGACAAAACGAAAATATGTATAATATTTTCTCTTTTTAAAATCCATGTACAGTTCATTTGGCTGATATGGAGGAGCAGAGGTATAAATTACAGAGAAATTGTCATCATATTCTCTGGATAATAAGTAGGGCCAGGCCTTCTGTTTATTTTGGTGGATGGTTACCCACTCAGGACAGTAAAATCACAAACTTTTCACTAGGGAAGGAGAAATCCCTTCTGCCTGTATAATAAATATTGTTTTGACCCAACTACACGGTTTCCTGTGATGAAAATATGTCACTTAAGGTTTCCCATGTCTGCTGTTTGTGAGTGCGCAGTTGAGCGATATTGGTGCCGTTTTTGAGCACGCAGTTGAGTGATGTTAGTTGGTGCCGTTTGTGAGCGCACAGTTGAACGACGTTGGCGCCATTTGTGAGCGCACAGTTGAGCGATGTTGGTGCCGTTTGTGAGCGCGCAGTTGAGTGACGTTGGCGCCATTTGTGAGCGCGCAGTTGAGTGATGTTAGTTGGTTCCATTTGTGAGCGCGCAGTTGAGCGACGGTGCCGTTTGTGGGCGCGCAGTTGAGTGATGTTGGTGCCATTTGTGAGCATGCAGTTGAGCGATGTTGGCGTCGTTTGTGAGCGCGCAGTTGAGTGCCGTTGGCGCCGTTTGTGAGCGCGCAGTTGAGTGATGTTAGTTGGTGCCGTTTGTGAGCGCACAGTTGAGCGATGTTAGTTGGTGCCGTTTGTGAGTGCGCAGTTGAGTGATGTTAGTTGGTGCCGTTTGTGAGCGCGCAGTTGAGCGACGGCGCCGTTTGTGAGCACGCAGTCGAGCGATGTTGGCGCCATTTGTGAGCGCGCAGTTGAGTGGTGTTGGTTGGTGCTGTTTGTGAGCACGCAGTTGAGCGACGTTGGTGCTGTTTGTGAGTGCGCAGTTGAACCATGTTGGTGCCATTTGTGAGTGCGCAGTTGAGCAATGTTAGTGAGTTCACAGTGTTCTGCAGCCATCATCACCACCCATCACCAGAATGTTTCTGTGTTTTGATTCTTTTCTTTTTTTTTTTTTGAGACTTAGTCTCACTCTATCTCCTAGGCTGGAGTACTGTGGCACGATCTCAGCTCACTGCAACCTCCGTCTCCTGGGTTCAAGTGATTCTCGTGCCTCAGCCTCCCAAGTAGCTGGGAGTACAGGTGTGTGCCACCATGCCCGGCTAATTTTTGTGTTTTTAGTAGAGGCGGGGTTTCACCATATTGCCAGGATGGTCTCTAACTCCTGACCTCAGGCGATCCACCTTCCTCGGCCTCCCAAAGTGCTGGGATTACAGGCATGAGCCACCGTGCCTGGCTTCATCTCCAGAATTTTCTGTCTTGCAAAACTGAAACCAGTGCCCATTAAACACTGACTCCCCATTTCAGCCAGCCCATCCCCTGGCACCCACCCTACTCCTTTCTGTCTTGATGCCAACACACATTGTGTGGGTTCCTCCAAGCCAAGAGAAGGAGTGTCCGAAGATCCCTGAGGGCCAGAACCCTCTGCCAACGTTGGTAGTGCTGTTTTGGCCTGGAGGGCAGGTGGGCCTCTGGGCGCTTCTGCGTCAGGACATGGAGCTATTTCAGGTAGGGCCCTGTGTCTCCCCTGTCCCAGTCTCATGCCCTATGAGAAATCCGAGGCCCAAAGGTTCAGGGCAGCTGCAGAACCAGGGCGGACAGATGTTGATGACAATGAGAAGGAATTCAAAGAAATAGAACATTTTGCACAAATGTGGGGAGGTGTCATTAGTAAAAACAGGACCCAAGTACATGCAAAGTGCACTGTGAGGCAGAGAGATGCTCTGAAGAAAGGCAGTGGTTTTACATTAATGAGCATTTAAAGGATGCTGGGTTAACCATTTGGCTTTTTGCACCTTGTCACCGTCTCCTTTATGGTGTGATTGGACTTTTGAGAAAAGGTGGAGGAAGGTTAATAGGTAGGTAGGAGAGTTGCGGCTAGGAAAGACAAAAGGTCCTGGGGGTGATAGGTGGGGCAGAGGGAGGGATGGAGAGGTGACTTCAGGAAGAGCATCAGCTGCCGCAGACCAGAGCGCCCTCGGGAAGCAGGCCCACTGTACTTGCCGCTGCCCCCAGGAGCCCTCATCCCCAGTCTGACAACTCGAGGTAGATCTGGGTTGCTCTTTATTTTTTGATTATTTTTGCATAGTTTCAAGGCTCTGTGTTTTCCACACTGATATTCTCTCTCTGTAAGTTTCTCTGAGACGTTTTCACCTGTACTGACATTGTACTCTTTCCTTACTATTTATTTATTTACCAGACCCCACCATTGGTTACAGTGATCAAAACCCAAATATCAAACCAGCATCAGAAACTCTTCAGCAGACCCATGGAACATGCCTTAGAGAAAGCCGGCGGGGTCAGGCATAGCCTGCTGTGCCCGGCCTGTGCTCGCCTGGGAAGTGCACCCCTTGCTGTCCAAGAGTGACCCCAGGCCACGAGAACCACGCTGAGTACCAAAGGCGAGTCCCCAGGGTATGGGCAGCCGCCTTGCTGCCATGTTCAGCCCAGGCTTGCCGGAAGTGGGGCTCAGGCTGTGCCTGTGGGATAATGATCAGAAGCTTGGTGGTCATGGGACCAGGATAAGAAGAACCGAAGGACAGCTCTCCTCCCAGGGTTACGGGCCAAAAAATAGGTGATTGTTTTAACTGCAGAAACTGACCCACTAAGGGGGACCTGCTGAGAGGAAGACCAGTGGGGCCACAGACAGGAAGGGAGGCCACGGCTGCCCACCCCCTGATGGCCAAGCACTCCGTTCCCTGAACATGTAGGGGGGCAGGCTCCCCACGTGGGTACCGCTGGGCCGTGACTGTGGTCCTCCAGCTGCTGGCGGTGCAGACCCGGCGGAGCCCTCTGTGGCTTGTGCTGTGTCACCGTGACACCGCTTGCCCGGGTGGTTGGCCAGTCCGGGAGGATAACTCAGCACAGAACTGTGTGACCCCTGGGCCTGGGCCTCCTGCACCCCAGAGGTCAGTGAGAGTGGAAGTTGCCACAGACGTGGGTTTGTGGCTTTCAAAGCCTTCAGTATCACAGAAGTCTGAGTCTTTAGCTAAATTACGTACGTGTTCGTGTGAGTGTGTGATTTCTCCACGAGGCCTGGGCCTTGTCGTTCGTCGCTGTACTGGTATCAGTTTGGTCTTGGTGGAGAATTCTGGGTCGCAGGCACATCGTCTGGTCAGCGGGGGACGTGTTTGGCCGGCTGTGAAAGACTGCCTTGCCTGAGTTCCTGAGACTTCGGGGCCACTGATGGCAGGGAGAAGCTGGCCGAGGGCAGGCCAGGCGGTCGCCTTCTGTTGATGTCCGTAAGGACTGGGCACAGCTGCCAGAGTCAAGGGCACAGAATTGGAAGCAGTATGTCCTTTTCTGCAGGCTGCTCTTTTTGTTTTTCCCCACGTATGTCACCTTTTAACGTTTTTTTCCTGGCTTTTTCATTAATGTATGTAAAAATATTAAAAGCCCTTGTATATTACATGAAAAACTATGTCAGCTGCCCTGGTTTTTTCTATTTATTAAAACTTTTCAAGCAGTAAAAACATTTTACTTGTTAATGAGGGAAAGTGGGAAAATTAATGACATAGAGCTTGGATTCACCACGATGTCTCCTCTTAACCATGCGCAGCCGGCTTCCCACCGCATGGAGTTTAATTTCTGCGATAGGGTTCAGTAAGCAAATGCAAATAGATTTAATGATTTGCATCAGTAGATCATTTCTCAGTTTAATATCCTCTGATATTTTGGGTCAAGGACTCTTTCTTTGGGAGACTGGTACAATTTCTAGAGGTAGAATTATTAATATTAGTGATATTATATTACGTTGAAGTGAAGTAAGATAGATGTATCAGTTTCACAAAGTCAGATTTCTGCGTGACTTTCATTCGTTGTGGTGCAAAGGAAACCCTGGCTGCCAAAGTAGACTTAGGAGCAGGCAGAATTCCTGGACGCAGGCACCTTGGAGTAAGGTGACCCTCTCTGGCCCCCAGCACCTTGCGAGCAGTGGTTTTCATGTCCGTTCACTGGCACACGTGAACCTGTGGGCCCGGGGGACACATGGTCCATTTTTGTTGAGTAAGTTCAACAAAGGAATGAATTAAAATGAGAACTCTTTTCAGCAAACGCTGATGGAGCTTTGTGTGTCTGGTCTGTGGCACCCTGCTGCCGGGATGACAAGAAACCACAACCTGGCCTCAAGGAGCTTTGTCTACTGAGGGATACAGATGGTGGCAGATCAGTCCTGGAGGCACAAGGAGAGAGTGGTGGAAATACACAAAAGACACTGAAGACCAGTGGAGCATCAGGGACACTTTCACAGGGAGGCGGCTGGGGGTCTTGTCGCCTGCCTGCCCCAAAGGTGACCTCCATTCCTTCTCCCTGTCTCCCGCTGGAAAGGCTGAGTGCAGGTGCCAGCTCTCCCTGCCTCACTGAGAGGGTGTGTGTGAGAAGCGTAGGCCTACTGGCAGGCTCCTGGGGAAGACCTTTCTCCCCTGATACAAAGAGCAGCGTGGGGAAGACTCTCCCGGCTCCCCAGTCTGTGGACACAGTTGTGTGAACATGATTGCAGGAGCTGGGTAGCCGTTATGTGACCATGAGGGCATGGGACTGGTGCTGAAAGGCCGTGTGCTGCCAGTGAGAAAGATGGGGAGAGCTGGGTACCTGCTGGCCCTGTCGCCTGCCAGGCTGCCTCTGAACACCTGTTCTGTGACCTGACCTGCATCCTCATGACACGCTGCAGCTGTGAGCAGCACGCAGGTGGTGACGGGTCATATGCCATCTGGGGACTTGATGCTCCTTTTAGCAAATACAGAAAATACAAAGGAAATAATAATCAGTTCCATTAATCCGTGATAGTCTTTTGGTATAATTCCTTCTAGCTTTTCTTTTCCCCCCATTGGCATATTTAAAATCAATTTTGAATTCTACTTAACTTTATATCTTAAGCATTTTTCTTCTGACATCTTTTTAAGCGTGATTTTTAAGTCTGTGCTTGATTCTTTGTTAAGGCCTGTTGCATGGTTGTGCATGGTGGTATTTTAACTGTCTCTGTCCTGGGGAACCTTTATGTTTTGTTTGTATTTGCTGGGCTGCACTAAACATTCTCCGTGAACACTCTGTGGTCCTGAGCGAGTGTTTCCCAAGCAAGCTTGCTTTTTGGCCTTTCTCCCTGTAGCTTTTCTGTCAGTAACACCCCTTTCTCTATTGCAGGGTGGCTTCTGAAATCAAATGTGACCCTAAGTGACTCCTCACTATTTTTAAGATAAGAAAGCATTAGCTCTGTGTTTTCCTAGCCCCTCCATTCTTGTGCTTTGACCCTTCACTCTGAACAACAGGTATGCCAGCCTGTTCTTCCTGGCATTCTTACCCAGTGGCCCATAGCTCAGAAGCGATATTGTGTGGTGTGAACGCTGTCTCTGGAGCGAGGTTCCTAACTCCTGTACTTTACAACTATAAAGTAAACAAATCACTTAATTCCATGCCTCAGTTTCCCTGGGTATCACATGGGGACTATAATAGCATCTAACCATATAGATTGTTGGACAATTAAATGAGTTAACCAGCAGGAAACTCTTAGAACAACGCCACCCCATAGTAAACACTCAATAAATGGTAACTGCTGCTGTTGATGAAGATGACGATGGTGCTATTTCTACCACTTCCTAAGGTCGCCCCTGTGTGCTCACCGGCCACCTCCTCCCCGCCCCACCCCGATGCCCACATATTTCATAGGCCTCCGTAGATGTCCCTGTCTTTGGGCCGGAAGCCCTCGTGCCGCCAGGCTTGCTTTGGATCCCTTGCCTGAGCTTCTCCAGCACTTTGAGCCTGCTCCACCCGAGCGCTGTTCTCCTTCCGTGCCGTGCTGTCTGCTCTGAGTCCTGGAGAACAGGGACCATGTCTATCTTGCTGGCCTTAGTACCCCTCACAGGACCTAACCCAGGGCCACTTAAGAAATTGTAAAGATCCATAGGCCGGGTGTGGTGGCTCACACCTGTAATCCCAGCACTTTGGGAGGCCAAGGCAAGAGAATCACTTGAGACCAGGAGTTTGAGAACAGCCTGGGCAACATAGTGAGATCCTGTTTCTACAAAAGCTTGAAAAAAATTATCCAGGTCTGGTGGAAGGCATCTGCGGCACCAGCTACTCAGGAGGCTGAGGCGGGAGGATCGCTTGATCCCAGGAGTTCAAAGCTGCAGTGAGCTGTGATTATGCCACTGCACTGCAGCCTGTGCAACAGAATGAGACCCTGTCTCTAAAAAAAAAAATAAAATAAAGAATAAAGATCCAATAAGTGAAGGGTTAGGAGAGTGGAATATATGTGCTCTTAACAAAGAATGGTGTGATTATAGAGATGGGAGGTGAAAAGCAGCACGAATTCAAAGATTTATTTTAGGCAACTCCGTCAGAGTCCTGAACGTTCTTTACCCAGTTTCTCCCTCCCACTGGGACTCCGTAGGGCCAGCGGGAACCCTGCAGGCATTCGGGGAACGGAGCGCTGGCTGGACCTTCTCAAAACGGGGCACCCTCCAGGGAGCTGTCGAGGGGCTGTCCTGCATCTCCTGCCTGTTCAGGACCCATCGTCAGCTGTGAAATGTGGGCTTCCAAGTGGTTTTGTGTCTCCTCAGTTTACAGAGTCCATGTGTTTGGTGGCTCTTGCCTTGGACCCTGATGGCGCTGGGGGGTTTCATCGCCATTTGGACCCTCTGCATCTCATAGAGACCAGTGTTTTTGGGGTCAGCTCTGTTGGTCTCTGTGTAGCACGTATGTATGTATGTGTTGAAGTCCTCATCCTGAGAACCTCTGGATGCAACAGTATTTTGGAGACAGCGTCTTTTAGAAAGGTGATTAGGGTAACTCGGGGTCATTAGAGGAGCCCCTCATCCAGTGTGACTGGTGTCCCCATGAGGCGGAGGTTACGGCACAGACACACACGGAGGGACGGCCATGCGAGGACCCTGGGAGAAGGCTGCCTTCTGCAAGCCAAGGAGAGAGCGCCTTGGAGAAAACCAGCTCCGCCGACACCTTGGTTTGAGACTTGCAGCACCCAGGCTGCAGGGCTTCGTTAGGGCAGCGCTGGCGGAAGAATGCAGCCTTATCGGTGGGTTTGGTGATGCCGCGCAGTTCAGTTTTGCCATCTCGCTGCAGTGGGAACGTACTGCTGTAGAAGGAGCGCCACCATCCCAGGCAGTGTTCAGAAACACCGACGGCAAAGTCAGGACGGGCAGGAACGTTCTAGGCCAATGATTAAAATGGTATTTTACACATATTTGAAAAGAAAGGTTTGAGAAGGCATCCATTATTAAACTCAACAGATAATTTAAAAACTGGCTGTGGCGAGCAGTGTTGGTCCCGAGTCACTTTTTCACAGCAGCATGTTTCTGTTCTGCCGTAGGCTAGTGAGAGCGGCTTTCCCTCAAGTTCTGGGGTGGGACGTGGAACGTTTGTGAGGCTACCCTTCACTGGAGGGGTGCTGTGATGCTGAGTCTTCACCGTCTCTGAGGACGTTTGTGCGGTGGCCTGTCCCTTCTGAAATAGCTGTGACCTGGGCTCCGTGCCCCACAGTCAGACTCGCCTCGCCCTCTTACTGGTCTTCATTAATTCCTGGCCCCTGGAGTGGAGCGGGCAGTACAGATATCCACCTCTCTCTCATTATCCAAATACAATCACAAATGACGAAGCGTCTTATCCTACCAACCATTACCCTATCAGAAAGCGTGTGCTGATTTCCAGGCAGCGGGTGGAACTCTATGTCAGATGTGCCGTGAGATGTAAAATGCACTCGTCCTGTATCTTGGTCTTCTCCTAGGAGTAGCTTGTCTCACAGCCTCCTTGTTTAAACTTCTTGGGCTTTTTCTTTGACATCTTCCCACCTTTCCCTAAGGGTTTAACTGTCTTAGATCTCCTTGTGTGCTTTTGCCCAGGACTCTGGGTCCCTGTCAACTTGGGTAGAATTTTATTTGTATTTTTAGGCTCTTTAACATACTTTAATCATTATGTTGCTGCATATATTTCTTCTAAGATAGCAGTAAATTGTAATTTTCCTCTGGTAATAACCTAGGACCTTAAAATACACACAAATGTACACACTAATGAATTTTGTAAATATTACGTAACGTGGTTATTATTGTTTCAAATTACTTAGATAACGCAGAAATCTCTGGATTTTTACGTCATTGTTTATAAAGCGTTTTAATGATAATTGGGAAACTTGGTTGTGGGTTTTTAGCTAGAATAGGAACCCATTATAATTCTTCCCAATTTTAACAATGAGACATAAGCCTCCATAACCTGAAATTTTCCTCTGTGACATGTTTTCAAAAGTGGAATTATTAGATTTGACGAGTGTGGATGCCTAGGTTTGTTGCTGTCAACGTTTTGAACTGAGCTAATCTATGCATATTTGAGAAGAGCATATAATCCAAAATGTTGGTCTACAAATGTAAGATTGCCTTTGGTGATGAATTGGTGTCATGTTTCTTCTGTAGTAAATGAAGGGCCTCTTGCAGCGTGCTGTGCCTCATTTTAAGCCTTTAACTGGCAAGTGGTCCTGATCTTCCCTCTGCACAGCTGCAGGAAGAGGCTTCCCAGTTTGCCTTAGCCCCGGTAACGCCGCATCATCCCACGCGTGCGTGAAGAGCCCGCCCAGGCTGCCCGTGCACCCGGGGTCAGGCCTGGATGGGGTCAGGGTATTTCCAGTCCTTGGGCTTCGGAGTCTTTTTAAAATGGAGAGCTCATCTATTGTTGATAAATGGCCAAATATAAATGTATAACACCTTGATTAATAGGCTGTGATGAAACTGAAGGCGGTCTTTTCTAGGAAATCCTCATTGAAATACTGCCCATTTTGAGTAAGTCTAATAGTACAATGAACCACACGCTTAGTGGAAATGTTATAGGATGCAAATAGGAAGATTTGTGGGTGTTTTTCCTTCATGAATTTGTTGTTATCTTTGCAGAAGTGAAGAATATCAATATTTTATGGCCCTTCTCTGGGATTCGTGTCTATTACCAGTGATGCGAGCGTGGCCCTGGTCCTCAGTGCCTCTGCCTTCGTGGTGGCGGGGGCCAGCTTGCCCGGTGGGGAGGTGTGTGTGTTCTCACCAAGTTAGCGAATTTCCTGTTTGCTCTTTTAAAATGGAAGGATAGATTCCTCTCCCGTTGGCTCTTTGTGGAGATTGAAAATGGTGTTACAGTCTTTGTTGTGTTATTGTGGAAATCTCCGGCGTGTCTCCTGATCTGGCCGCCCTGCACAGCCGGCAGCGGAGAGCACTCGCAGGCAGCCCCGCCCCACACTGCTTTTATCGTCTTCGTTTTCATTCTTTTGTGAAAATGTAGTTGATTTGGAGCCTTTCGAAAAGTGTGTCAGATCATTTTTGCCATTTCTCTTTTTCCTTTAACTTTCTGTTATTTTCCATTTCGATCTCAGATACCCTTCTTAGGAAGCCACATCCCCGACGCCGGGCTGGCCCGTTCTGCTCTGGGGGCGGCGTGTGCTCTCATTTCACTCCCATAATCAGCTTTGGCATATGGGATTCAGAGAAGCAGCGCTTGGGCTTCGGAGATGTTTTGTGCAGCAGCGAGGTGATGTCCCAGTTCTCCCGGAATATTTGCATCGACCAGGATGCTGTTTCTGCATCAGAAAGTGGTGTCTTTGTTTACCCTTAGGCGTTATCTTGCTTGTTTACCTAAATCTTTAACTCTCCTTAGGTGAGTGACTTCACTGATACCAAAAGTGATTAAAATGATGCGATATATGGAGTCAACTTAGGCAACACATTTACCTGTATACCACATTTCCAATATTTATTCGGAATGACTTTTTTTCAAATACGTAATAAGAATGAATAATTGAATGTACTGTAGCCTTCTCACTTTGCCCTGCGATCCCATAAGAGCTTTAATGCTAAAACTAGTTTGGGCCCTTGAGGGGGTTTAGAGAAATTAGGTACGTCTGAGTATGGAAATGGCTGACATGGTGGAAAAATTGAGTCCTTAAGTAATTTGCTATTCCCAGTGATAATTAGAAGAAACCCCTGTTCTAGCTCCATTTTCCCATGTTTTTAACTGTTTTAGGGAGATTTCTTGAGGTATGAGCGGCTGATCTTTTTTTTTCTTCCCGTATGCTCCCACGGTAAGGTGAGTGGCTTTGGTATATTGTGTTGCCTTGATGGGTTATTAAATTGTCCCTTCTAAGAGATGAATGTGGGTTACAGAGTATGTTGTGCCATGTATCATCTTAGTCATCAGCAGTGTTTCAGAAAACTGAGTAAGAGTAAATTGTTTAAAATTTATGATTGAAATTAGCAATTTTATTAGGTCCTTTAAAAAAACCTACAAAGTTTTAAAGTCTTTCTCAAAATATACATCTGTGTTCTCAAAAGAGGTCTGCAGACTGCCCTAATTTGTCTTTTGAAAGGACACAGAATTTTAGCAGAATACTTATGCTACAGAAATAGACAAATGCAGGTGCTATTCCTTGGATGGTCGGCATAGAAGGTTGATGTGCTCGAAGATTTACTGTGCATCACCTTAGCCATCATTCCCATAAGTATTAATTTTAACTCCACTAATAAGAAACTGAACAAAAGTGGAATTATGAGTTCAGTAGTATTCTATGAAAGGTCAGTTGTTAAAAAGGCAGAGTCTGACATTCTGTGAAAAAGGTGCCTTCATTAATCATTCTGATGGGAGAGCACGGGGCGTTCTTGACCAGTACCAGTGAACCTTGCAATGCAAAGTTTCGGGGCTTGATGTGCAAGTTTTTATATAAAAACAAGGATCATTTAAATATCTGTTGAGATCATTCAAGGAATTGCTTTACCTTTGCTATTTAAAAGTGTGTGTATGATATAGAAAATGTTATTAAATATGCATTACTATTTTGAAAAAGGAAAAACACCTGTTAATTTTGTAGATAAATTATTATGGAAATCTATGGTAGACACAGCTCCAGGCAGTAATGCATTTCCAAGCGAATGAATGGACATTTCCTGTATGGATCATCTGCAGATATTGGTAAGGTTTCTTTAAGTCTCTTTTGTACTCTGTGTTCATGGCTAAACCTGTGCACTTTGACCCTGTTCTGCAAAACAAACCACAGCCTACTTTCAGACTCTCCATCGCTCTTTTCCTGTTGGTTATTGTGGCCGCGTGCCTACTGTGTACACACAACCTGGACATTTCATGTTGAATTATCTGAGTATTTATGTGTCCTGACAATTCAGCGTTAAAGTTCAATACAAATATATAAATTATTAAGCAGTTAACCGGTGACACATTCATCAGCTGAGCATCTTTTATTGTGGACTGTTGACAGATTATTTTCATTCGGCCATTAAAGCACAGTGTTGTCGGGTGAAAGTCTGTTTCTGGATTTTCTTTGTCTCTGTTGCTGCTATGGAATTTCATTGAAAGCGTCGAAATATGAGACTAACAGAATACTGAGTGTTTCTTCTCAGGAACGGGAACTTTCAGACATTTTCTCTCCAGCTGATTTCAGTAAAGAGCATTTTGATTTTGTGTGTGTGTTCCTTTCCCAGCCAGCAGTGTTGTATTGGAAGGGAAGGGTGGGGATGAGCTGCAGTGCCGCTCTTCACACCATTGAGATGGGCCAGGAAGGTGCCCTTTCACCCTCTACCTCCAGTTGGCGCCTAGTGTTTTTAAAGATTCAGGAGTGTCTCGCACTGTGATTCTCACTATCAACCAATCTCACGCGTCTAACTTTTCTTACTATGTTATTAATTACTGCTTTCTATACAAGAGAGAGGTGGAGCCTGACTGTGTCGTGATGGGGAAGGCCCTTGGGATTCGCTCTGTGGGTGTGGGCAGCGACAGGTGGGTCAGGGTGCAGGCGGTGAGACGGTGAGCCGGGAGGTCAGGAAGGAGCCTCCACACCCCGGCAGGGCCTGTTCTGCAGGAAACCCCAAACGAGGGGAGCAGAAGCTGCTGGTGCCTCTCTGTTCTTTGCCAGATGCTACCGTTGTCTGTGGCCACACGTGCTTCTTCAGGTGTGGAAACAGAAGCTCAGAGAAGTCAAACAATGTGCCAGATGTTACACCTTCCCCTTCTAATGGTTTTGTCAATTTCGGTATCAAGGTGGCATCCTGTCTGATGGCAGAGGTCATAGTTGTCTGTGAGGACATGGTGTCCACCCTCAAGCGTGTAATTATGCATGGGGAGGGCTCAGTTCAGTTTTACCAAGACATGGTTTATTGGAGTCTACAAATAGCATAAACTGCTACGTCTGCAATGTTACAATTCTCTTTCCTTATTGTCATAATTTTTGCTTAATGGCTGTTTGTGCTACATTGACCAGGTCCATGGGTTGCTTAACATAAATGATTACATTTGCTTATGATTAAAAACTTCCTCCATTAGAAGCACAGCACCCAGGACTTGTAAATGATTTGTTGTTAAAGCTTTATACTTCATTAGCCACGTCGTTGACTCCAGAGTCATTGTCTAAGAGTTAGGAACACTTGTAATGAGCTGTATAATATGGACCCTGTAACGAAATTTAAAAAGAGACCAAGCCTTCTAGGAACAGCTTAGCATGCAGATAAAAGGCTAGGAAAACGTGTGAACAGCGCCAGGCTGTAGGCTGAGGCACGTTCCATTCTGACTCAGAATGGCATGGGTGAATAAAGTCTTTTATGACTGGAGCAAGACTTGTTGTAAAAAATTATATACCATTCATGACCAAAATCCTTCAAAACACTCCGTCACCATTCCCCTCTGAACCCTATAGCTTAAGTTCTAAGCATCTTGTGAGTCTCTTGATAGAGCGTTGAAAACTCCACGCGATGGTCTTTGGGACGCCATTCGAGCCTGGCCTGCCCCTTGGTGGCACCTTGTTCGTCTTTGGCTCCATCCGGGGATTTGATTGTCAGTGACCCACCTGATTACAGTGGGCTGCCATGGCCCTGGCCTCGTGGTACAATAACATGGGCAATTTTGTGATTTATTATCGGAGGACAGCTAGCAAAGAGAACTTCCTGGAATAACAGCATTAAATGCGATGGGCATTTTTGTGATAGATATAAAATTCTTAATCTTGAAAGCAGTTGCATGTGTCAGGCAGACTGGGTGTTAATTTTCTGACAGCAGTAGTAGGAGCTTTTTTTCCCCCATTACAGATGGAATTAGGTCTACTTTGTACACAGTACTTCGTGAAGTGACTCTGGCCAGGGGAGGGAATGTGCTGGTTCTGGAGTCTGAGAAGACAGGGCTGCGCCAGCTGTGACTCGGCCACACGTGGCTGTGGGACCTTGCACTGACTATGCAGCCTCTGTCAGGTTTGTTTGTAAAAGTGAAGTTAACACCGATCTCACAATATCTGATAAGAACACACAGGCTGAGTTAAAGTCCTCAGTTATTTTGTCTTCAGCGACAGATGATCCCCCACTTACCATGGTTCAGCGTTTGAGTTTTCGAGCTTTGTGATGGTGCGAGAGCAGCCTAGTGTGGTGGAAACTGTGCTAGAAGTACCCGTGCCACCCTGCGTCTCAGTGCAGTATCGAATAAAGGACATGACAGTCACCACTTTATTATAAAACAGGCTTGTGTTTGCTGATGCTGCTCGGTTGTAGCTAATTCTCGTTGGCGTCCTGAGGCCGAGTCTTCTGTGGTTTCTCTGGAGAGTGTGGCTCTCCCTGGTCAGTACTGTGACCTCGGTTACCACTTTCTGTCCCCTGCATTCATGTATTTAACAGTTCTTTACTACTGTAAGATAAATAGTTTTCAATTATGAGTTTGGTCATGAACATTTAATTTTTTTAAAAAATCAAAAGACCTGGATGTGGTGCGAGCACGTGGAGCTCCCCCTTTTTGCCCAGGCCTTTAGTTCCTGCTCAGAGGCAAGGTCAGACCAGGGATGCTGCTGGGAGAGAGCCGAGTTCTGTCATTCATGGGTTGCTAATTTTTGGAGTACTGCAATACAATTAAATAGACTTAACCTTAAAATTACCCAGAATGTGATTGAATCTGTGATTCACAGTCCCCTTCTGGTTCTTCCGTGCCTCGGTGTGATCGTTAGGAGGATGGATCATCCCGGTGCTGTTGGGAATGCACTGCGTTAATGGCCTCAGTGCCCAGCAATGGAGAACTTTCCACTGAGTGTCTGCCTGCAGCGAGCCCGGCAGAAGGTGAAAGCTTCACCCTTTGTCTCCCTTGCCATCCTTTGGCCTTGTGTGTTTGGAAGCAGCCAGAGGTGGTGGAACAGTGGTGGGCTGGTTTGGGTCTTGTCAGCAGTACCAAAGGGACAAAGGCTGGATGTGGGTGAGACCTCAGCCTTGCGATGGGCAGGATAGGTGGGGGTGACTTTCTGTTCTGAAAATGACCTCCTCCGCTTCTTCCTCCCCTCCATCTTCCTCCACTTCTTCTCCCCTTCCTCTTCTCCTCCTCCCTTCCTCTTCTCCTCCTCCCTTCCTCTTCTCCTCCCCTTCCTCCTCTTCCTCCCCCTTGTCTCCCTCCTCCCTTCCTCCTCTTCCTCCCCTTCCTCCTCCTCCTCCCCTTCCTCCTCCTCCTCCCTTCCTCCTCCTCCTCCCCTTCCTCCTCCTCCTCCCCCCTCCTCCTCCCCTTCCTCCTCCTCCCCTTCCTCCTCCTCCCCTTCCTCCTCCTCCCCTTCCTCCCCCTCCCCTTCCTCCTCCTCCCCTTCCTCCTCCTCCCCTTCCTCCTCCTCCCCTTCCTCCTCCTCCCCTTCCTCCTCCCCTTCCCTCCTCCTCCCCTTCCTCCTCCCCCCTTCCTCCTCCTCCCCCCCTTCCTCCTCCTCTCCCCTTCCTCCTCCTCCTCCCCTTCCTCCTCCCCTTCCTCCTCCTCCCCTTCCTCCTCCTCCCCTTCCCCCCTTTTCCTCCCCCTCCCCTTCCTCCTCTCCCCCCGCTTCTTCCTCTCCTCCCCTTCCTCTTCTCCTCCCCTTCCTCCTCTATTCCCCTTCTTACTCTTCCTCCCCTTCCTCCTCCTCCCCTTCCTCGTCCTCTTCCTCCCCCTCCCCTTCCTCCTCTCCTTCCCTTCCTCCTCCTCCTCCTCTTCCTCTCCCTCTCCTTCCTCCTCCTCTTCCTCCCCCTTGTCTCCCTCCTCCCTTTCCTCACTCATCTCCCTCCTCCCCTTCCTCTCCCTCGTCTCCCTCCTCCCTTTCCTCCCCCTCGTCTCTCTCCTCCCCTTCTTCCTCCTCTCCTTCCCCTTCCTCTTCCTCCCCCTCCCTCCTCCTCCTTCCCCCTCCTCCTCCACTTCCTTGTCATCTTCTTCCTCCTCTCCATTATTTTCCTCCTTCTCCCCCTACCCCTTCTTTCTCCTCCCCTTCCTCCCCCTCCTCTGCTTACTCCCCCTCCACTCCTTCCTCCCCTTCCTCCTCCTCCTGCCCTTCTTTTCCTCTCTCTTCGTGCTGTGTCTATTTTTCTTCTCCTTCCTCTGCTGTATTCCTTCCTCACATGCCCCCCTCAGCCTCTTTTCTGGGGCCTGACTCTTGGAGGCCTGCCTCAAGGCCCTCAGGCCTGTTCCTGGGGCAGCCCCTGAGCAGAACTGCCCTTCCCAGTGCCCACCTATGGCCACTGCCCTCAGGGTCCCTTCCTCTAGCACGGTGCTGGCGTATGGTGCTGTAAACAGGCTGTCACTCATCTGCAGGCTGCCTTTTCTTCCCCCAGCAGATTAAAGCCTTCATAAAAAAAGATGGAGGGCCCTTGACTTTGCGACATGCACATTTTGCCGTCTCGGGAAGGGGGAAGGAGGGGCATCTAGCTGGGCTCTGCACGTAGCCTGCGCAGCGGGGCCGGGGTGTGGTGGGACGGAAGCCTGCTCCTCATGTGGGGCCAGCTGTGAGAACAGCTTGTGCAGCCGCCGAGTGACTGAGGACCATGTCCCAGTGTGGTGTCATTTCCTCGTACATGTAGAATTGAAAGAATTATAGGTACCTGGAGCTACTGGCAGGTAAAAGTTAAAAAAAAAAAAGCGGAAGACACAATCTACCCTCTGAACTGATCTACAAGGCTATGAAAGCATCACTTTGAATAATATGCCATAGATATGTTAGAAAAATGTAATACTGGTGTGTGGACCCCTCAGCCTCTTTGACGAGTGTTATAATATATCTTATTGAATGATGAATATGCTACCGTATGTTTCAACTGTTCCTGTCTTGTGGCTGAAAGAAAAATATATTGAAAATGAATGTAAAATATTGAAATTTAGTAGTCGTTATGCTCCACTATAATTTCTTGTTGCTTTGGATGTGGTAGACACCTCACTAATTACACCTCACTAATTACTCACTAATTACACGCGCACCTGTAACAGGAGCCACATGAAAGTCTGATCGGAACTCTGATTTGATCAGCCCATGTTCTTCTGCCACAGCCATGGGAGCATCTGAACGTGGTGATGGAAGAGGACCCTGGCGCCCCGTCTCCCAGTAGATCAGCGGCCCTGCTGTGAGATCCTGGCGATGTTGATGATCGAGGGTTATTTGAAGTAGTTCATGCTGTGCTGCAGATCCCTGAAATGCCACCACCCAGAAGACCCCTGAGTCTCCAGAGGGCCTGGTGCTTTTCTGCTGGGGCTTGGACCCAAGCGTCTTTAGAGTGATCACTGCTGGGGGAGACACAGTGGTCAGGGCCCGTGATCCCTGCCGGGGCTCCAGGCAGGCTGGAGCCACAGGTCTGAGTTCTGTCCCAGTTCAGGTTCGTAGGCCACTCTGCAACTCTGTTCCTTCTTCAGCTCCTCTGGTCTTTCACACGTGGCCTGGCCGCTTGCCTGTTGGACCAGCTCTGCAGGCCTGGGGGATTGCTAGAGCAGGGTTCCCAGATCCCCCAGGCTCCACTTTGTTCTGCGTGGTCTCAGGGTGTGGGGGATGGAGAGCTGGGCGCCCAGCCTGCTTCTAGGCTGTCTGGGTGCCAGGGACTTGGGACGCAGAACTCCTAGTGGCTGAGTACAAGCCTTGGGCAGAGGCGAGGCAGAGCTCTGTTTCATTCGACCACATTGCTGAGGAGATGCTCGCTCGGAACGGTTCCTCTGGCTCTGGGATTCCAAACCAAGCTGCCTTCTCTGATGTGGCCTTAGTGGTCTGGGCGGATGTACCTTGGCTCTGCCTGGACCCTCTCTCCCTTCCAGGCCTCAGTGTCCCACAAGGATGATGCCTACCTAGAGCTCATTATTCTCTCCCACTTCCTCCCCCAACTTCCCCTTCTCTGTCTCTCTGGAGGGCCCATCATCATCCTGGTGGAGGTGTTACACTGAGGACCGCAGCAGCCCTCCCATTCCTGCACATACCCCTTTGCCCATGGGATTTTTGCTGTTTCTCTTGTCCCACTGTTGGTCGTTGGCTGGATCTTGTTGAAGGCCTGCGGAGATTCAGGTGCTGTAGGGAGGGTCTGGGAGTTTTCTCTCAGAGGCCCCGTGCAGTTGGTATTCCTCAGCTCTGCCCCAGGGTCCCTCTGGTTGTGCAGAGGAGCCTCGGAAAGTCCACGTTTGTGCGGCGCTGCAGGCTGGGGAGCTCCCGTGGCAAACAGAGGCCCTAAGAGGGGACTTCGTTTTGGGGCGGTGAGACTGAGTGGCCAGCGAGCAATCCGTCATCAGTGGAGGTCAGTACCCAGGAAGTGCCATCTCTCTGCTTGGCAGGTGACATGTAACTGTTACAAATGGCGCCTGTCCCTGTCACGGCACCGGAGTGTGCGCCTTGATGCCTTGGCTCCATGAGGCAGCACGTGTTTTTGAATGCTTCCATTTTAGAAAGTCGGAAAAGGGATCCTTAGAGCTGCTTGTTTTCCTTTTTTTTACCGGAAACAAATGCCTTTGTGCTTCTGCTGCCTGCAGGCCCCCACTGCATTCAGCCCGTGCGGGTGGTCATCGGCCAGACCTATCCAGCCTGTGGCCCGTCCCCTCCACCTCTCACAGCCACCTAGGGAAGTAGTTCTCAGCTCTAAAGGGCATTGTCTGTCCCCAGAAGAATGACTGCTCCCTGGCGCCTCCCACCCCCATCCCATGTCCCCATTACAGACCCAGCAGGACAGACCCCCCAGAGAGCCAGTGGCCTTCTTGGCCGCAGCTGGTGGTGCTGGAGAGCTGTGGGTAGCATGGCAAGTGCCACAGAGCATCCTGGAAACCCTGGGAGGGGTCCAGGCGAGAAAGAGCCATCAACCTAAGAAGATTCAGGAACGGGACGATCCTGGGGTTCAGGGTGCCCCAACAGTGGGTTGAAAATCCTGTCTGTGGCCAGGAGGCAGGGAAGTAGCAACCTTATTCAAGGCAAAAAAAAAACCTCCTGGAGTCTAGATACAGTATCTTAGTAGTAATAAAAGCACTGGTACAGATTTACTGATGTCGGAGTTTTAACTGTAATACTGTGGAATGGTAGGTTATTTTGTGTTCAAGAGCTACATTTATCACAAAAATGATGATATACAAATCACTTCCATATCACAAAATGTTCTTGGTCAAAATTGGCTTGAGGCAAGTGATATCTTCGAGTAAACAGTATATGAAGACCATATCTTAAAATGATAGATCACCTAATTTTGTTCTGACAGAGGTTTTTGCCGCAACAAACATCTGTCATTGAAATACCAATTCAGAGATATGGAAGCCAAATTGTAGAGGTTTTCCTGGATTTGTCACTCCTAACTTAAGAATGCTACTGTTCCCATCATAGCTTTTATAAGATATTAGTCAGTGTTGCACTTTAAGGGACATTAAAACAAAATAAACAATTCAGAGTAATAGGTTTTAAATGCAAACCAACCATTAAAAAGCATAGAAGTCAGGAATGGGCCGAGACGGCCTGGCTGTTGTTACGTGTCGACATCACATTAAGCTGGCTTTAATTGGAGATTTGAGCCATAGAGTCCTCCGGGCCTCCCGCCTTTACTTGAGGTTTTCGGGGCTTCTTAAAGGACTGTGGTTGTGATGTTACTCCCAAGATGCGAAGGAGCATTCTGGTGCTATCCTGACAGGGGAGCAGGTGTACAGCTCAGAACAATGACGGTGCCATGGGCCTGGGAGTCTCCTTGTGCCTGGGACTCCTCCTTGTCAGGAGCCCTCACTCAGGAAGCCCTGCACGGGGACAGATGTCCTGGGATTTGAGAGGCAAGGACGAATCAGACATTTCCCAAGAGGACACTGAAGAACTTCTGCCATACTCCACGTTAAAAACAATTGATCTTGGTCCAAAACTTGATCATATGATAGTTAAAAAAAAAACAACAAAACACAATAGAATTTCTGCGGTGCTTGGGAGACATTTTAGAAATATGTCATTGGTGACCACTTTTTGTAGGGTGAATTAAGACAAAAAAGTAAAGTATCTTTAAAAGTCTCCAGTTTCTGAGACCCCTCTGGGAGATGATTTCATTGAGTTGCTCCCTTTGACAGCTCCTGTGGGCCTGGAGGACTCCGGTTTCTGGAGTAGGGTGGTAGAGCTGGCCCTGATCCTGGCTCTCCTGCCCACCTCTGCCCCCTTTTCCCTGCCCCCTCCTAACTGCAGCCACCGGTGCCCACCATTTCTTCCAGAGCTGCCGCAGCTCTGGCCAATCCTCTCATTCTGTAGGTTGAAGTATGTTCCTGGAATCCAGGTTTTCAAAACGTTCTATGCCGTTTCTGGCATGAAAATACAGGAGCAGCCTTTCCTGGGCCGCCTTGCACGTCGGGCTTTTGTATTCCTTTATGACAGTGTGAGGCAAGCCTGGCTGATGTCTTCCAGCCCAT
Organism: Trachypithecus francoisi; assembly: GCF_009764315.1. NCBI lineage: Eukaryota > Metazoa > Chordata > Mammalia > Primates > Cercopithecidae > Trachypithecus > Trachypithecus francoisi. The sequence goes on along the minus strand of NW_022681442.1, from coordinate 1,891,475 downwards.
TCGTCTCCCCACAGGGTATGAGGTGATGGGCTTTAGTGTCAGGCTGCCGGGCCCACACTCCGGCTCGGCCCCTTATGGGCTCTGGCAGGTTACCTCAGCTGTTGAACTCGCGAGCTGTGACTTCCTCCTCTGCGGACTCGGCACTCTCATGCCTGCTTCGCAGGTTCAGATGTGACGAAAGACATAAAACACCTGGCCCGGCTCCGGCCCACAGATGCTGAAGTCAGTTTTCTGAGGTCGTGGTGGGGGCGGGGTGAGGGTGGCAATGGAAATCGTGATCATGGTAGTTGGCGTTGTCATCCTGTTTACTGGTAGCCTGCGAGTGGCTCAGGCAAACCCAGCACAGCCTTGTCCTCAGGTTAGCTGCCCTCACAAAGCTTCACATCATAACTAGTTCATTTGTCATCCACGCTAAAGACCAGTCTTCCAGTGATATTCCTACATCAGAGCCCCTTCCTCCCGACGTGCTGGGACGGCCCCTGCTGTTGCCTGACTTTGCCTGATGTTACAAGGGACCTCAGCCTCCTGTGCTCTTACCCGGGCCTGACCTGGGTGATGCCCAGACTCCCAGTCATGAGGGGACCAGACTGTGGGCCAGTCGCTACCAACCTTGGGGGTTGTAGACTCATTAAGGAAGCACTCCTTTGCCTCCTGCCCTTGTGCCCCGTACGACAGGGGTGCGGACGCAGGAGGAACCGAAGATTGAGCCCGGGGAGTGCTGTCTCGGCGGTGCGGCTTCAGACACGTGAGCGTCCCTTTGTGGGATGTGTTCTCAACAGGCCCACATGACCGTCTAGGTACTGGGATGATAGGGGTGTGCCTGCAGGTTATAAATTACTTTTTGCCTTCAGAGCCACCAACACATTCACACAAACATTTGTTTTCCTTTTGATTTTATCAGGAGAATTTTGTTTCTTGGCCTGCCTAAACATTGGTTGCCCTCCATAGCTGAATGAATGTAGACTAACTGTGCAGCCTAAGCTAAAGTACATCTTTTGTCTGTGCAAAGAGTTCCATTTCCCTTTACCAAGTTATCTCCATGGCCCGTGGCCACACCACCCTCCGCAGACCCTCACGTGTGTGGCGGCAGCAGGCTGCCTACACATTTGAACACTGGCATTGGTCTTATTCTCATCAACTAACAAACCAGAATCCAAGTAAGTTGCAAGAATGAAAGGCTTTGAGTAGGAACAAAAGGCTATGTTACTTTGTATCCTTAACTAAGAATTTTATTGTTGGAGAACTCCAGGGCTTTCGTTGGTATAGCTCTGCAAGTCAGCAGCACCCAGGTTCGGCCCAGCGCTTACAGGTCACGAGTCCAGTGACGCTGACTGAGGGGTGTCACCAAATACGCTGCAGATCCAGGGCCAGCCCACCTGGGCCTCATGCCACGGTCCGTGCCCACATGTCACGAGGCACATCCCAGGTCATCAGGACAGGGACCTACAAAGTCTGTATTCAAACCAAGTTATTTTGTGAAATATTGTAGTGAACTTATCAAAACTGGTGAAGCTGATGAAGTGAAATAAAAATACTGCCGTGAAAATTATTTTAGTGCAACATAATGAGTTCTGTTTTTCATAGCTGGCAGATATTACCTACTAAATCTAATCTGCAATGCTGAGAATTATGCCATTTTTTATGATTTGTTTAATTTTGACTGAAAAAAAATTGACTATTCATCGATTCTTGACCTGCGAGTATTGAGGGAAAAATTTAGTTAATAAGAATTTTCATGAGGTGTAAATTGAAATGTATGAGGATTCTGCCTATCCTTTAATAGTATAGACATTAATTTAAAAATTCTATAAGGGCCTGAGGGCCTGGGGTGTCTGAAGAACAGAAAGTGGAGGCAGTTATGGTTGTTAACTGGTAGACAAGGTCTGTCGAGATAATATAGGAATATTTTGGTGTTTTCCCTGCATCCTTGGTTAGATGTGGCTGAGCAAAACTAGAAGTTAAATTTGTTTTAGATAATCTCTTTGGCTGTGAAATGGCGTCAGTACACTTAAGAGTAACAAGTCGAATAGAAGTCAGGGCCTGCCGTTAGTGTATGAGCATCACAAAGTTTCCTCTTGGTTCCCTGTTTCTGCAGTTCAAAGGGGGTTTTAAAGAAGTCATAAAAAATGAAGGATCCTAATATTGCGGTTGGAGACTGTGAGTGAATGACATATTCTTTACACACCTCAACTGTCAACATTTCTAATCAAATCACCCAGCCTTCTTCCTTCTTAAATGATACAGGCAATATTTCCTGTAATAAACACCCCTAAGTCTAATGAGAGGCCCTAAGGCAACTTGAAATATATGAATTCATTATAATTGAACAACATAATCTGCAGGGCAAAGATGCCTGCTACCCAGTCTCCGAACTTCACAGAGCTTGGGTGTTTTATGAAAAATGTTATACATTTTGTTTACAACGTATGGCTGCTGTTTGAAGTATTGTATGTTCCTGTAGTACATAAGACGGGGCCGCATAATGGAGGAAAAATCAAGGAGGCAATCTTTCATTTTGTTCTGGTATGAAAAATTCAAAAGACTGAAAACTCACCCAGAGAAATTTTGCAAGCATATTATTTTCCAATGTTTCGATCAATTTGTCTGTCAACCATGCTGAGAGGTGGAAGGGGCCAGCAAAAGCAATTTAGCTTGTGAGGTCCAAAATAGAAATGTTTTAGGGAACCTTGTCACATGTTATTTCTTTATATTAGAACCGCCGTGTGTTTTATTTGCTGGTCATATTATGAAGAGAAATTGATATCAATCATCTAAGTAAGCTATGAATATCTGATATAAGTATGACTTTTATATGCATGCATCAGAATAAAATATAAATTAACCTCTTAATGCATGCAAGCATCTTTAGTGCAACAGCGGGCTCCCAGTTTTGGATTTTTCCATTTAACAGTTCACGGTGCATTTTAATTGATTGTACCCAAGTGACACTCTGTGGCAGCATCTTGCCTGTGAATGAACTGACCCTGCCAGGGCTTTAATTAAGCTATAATCTTCCTTCCGTCGGTGCATCTGGGATTGATAAACATATGTAAACCGTGCTGACCATCTAAGTGTGGCTTTAAAGAAAAAAATGGTGCAGATATGGGAATTTTAAATAAAGGGCTTTGATGTTGCCTGCATTTGAATTTTTAGTTGGGATTTGTTAAGATCAGGTTATCTTAGGAGGAGTTAATTCTAAGGTGAGTATACAATTTCGGTGAAACTTGTTCTGGAAAACCTATAATTCTGTGATTAGTCCATGTGTACCCCAACATTTTTTCTTCACATCTTAGATTAACACTTACCACATTAAGGTTATTTTTCAGAAAGGGTATATTTCAGAGAAATTAATTTAAATCAGTGGGCTTACAGAAGACCTAATTTAGTTTTAATTTGCCTTAACAGCCAAGATCTTCCTGCTCTACTTACTTAGACGTCCTCCGAGTGTCTTCTGAGTAGTTGGCTACCATTTGCATGGCATGATTCTGCTCTCGGAGCTTGATATCTTTCCAGATTTTCAGAATTTAGAATTAAGTGTGGAAGTCCAGCATACTGAAAATTTATTATATTGTGGATGCTGATAAATAGAAATAAATTATGACAAATTAATTCAGAAATCTTTCCACTCAGTGTAGATATTATGTTGTGTTCATATGGAAAAAGTCTTGAAACAATTTATAGTAAAGTATAATTTTGAATAGAGACTGTGCCATTAAGAGTTGTTAAACAGCATGATTCGGATAGCTCTGTTTTTTCCAGTGACTGCCTATTACTTTATTGTATATATGTACCCAAGTGATGCTCTCACATGTATCTTAAGTCGCTATTATTACTGTACATTTAAAGTCTCTCTAGGTTTTGTTTGGTTTGGTTTGGTCCTTTTTTGGAGTGATTGGAAGCAAAGTTAATTGTGGAACCTATGTATAGACATCTTTCTATACTTGTGCAAGTCTGTGTATAATAAATTCTGAGAAGTAGAACTTAAAATGCAGTGCTTTGAAAATTGTCCTGATTTTAAATTTTTGGATTTTAATCGGGTGAGGTTGAACATTTTTCCTTATGTTGCATTGATTATTTGGGGTTCCTTGGCAAAATGCTTGCTTTTGTTTCCTGTTGGGTTATTTTGTCTTTTTCTTATTGATATGTGAGAACTTTTTGCCTATTAAAGAAAGACCATCATTTCTATTTTGATTTTGCCCATGGAGTTTTTTTTCAGAATAAGAAATTCTGCTAGATTTTATAAAAACTTTTAATTGTGCCATCATTTCAGATTTACAGAAAAGTCACAAAGATTGTACAGATCCTTCACCCAGGATCTCCCAGTGTTAACAGCTTACATAACCATAGTACACAGTTTGTCAAAACTAGGAGGGTAACATTGGTACCATTGTAGTCAGATTTTTAAGTCCCTTCCTGTGGCCTCTCAATACCGTGAGGTGCTTACACAAAGACCTTTTTAACCTTAAGCTTTTTGTTTGTTTGTTTCGTTTTTGTTAATCATATATGTGTATTTCCTTCCACTTTTTAAATGTTGGTTTTCATATTTTCATCTTTATGTATTTATTTGAAATGTGTTTTCATTTAAAGAGTCTTGGTTGGAACCTGTCTTTATTTTCATCTAAATGCTAACTAACCAAGTTTTTCAGTATCTTTTGAATTACTCGACTTTGTGTTTACACACATTTTACAAGGACAAAAAGAAGTGCCTGCTGGTTGACTTTGTAGGCAATCATAACCCTTGACCATATCTTTTTTTGGTGATACTTCATATATGAACAAGGATAAAATCTAGGTTATTTAACGTTTGTTATAAAAATTATTCTAAGATCACTGGATGGAGAATAGTTTACTTAGATTCTAAATAAATGACTTTGTAAGAATTGGATTTTTATATCATTAACCAATTCTAAGACATTTTAAAGAAGGCAGAAAATACTAACCCAATACTATATACACTTAGTTTTACCGTGGAATCCCAAGGGCAAAATGTCCCCTGACCTAATGACTAAATAACATATTCCTATGAAGTTTAGGGATTGATGGAGCTTGTAATTGTTAATTTGTCACAGATGATACTATTATTTATGCACAGTTACTATCTCCCTTTAGAGAGTTTCATGGGCTAAATTTTCAGCAAATAGTTTGAGCCTCACCTACAGCTTCTTGACCTTTTGGGGAAAAAATATCACTTTAAAAGACCTTTTACGAGTGAGCAAATATATGCTTTTCTGTTTTCATAGTAACTTTCAGAGAAACCCACTGGTCTTGGCATGGCCTGTGCCCTGGCAGCTCTCTCCACCCTTAGCAGGTTGTTCTTTACCTTTCATTTTTAAGGTGGTTTCCAGTTCGTACCAAGTTCAGAATACTGTGGTGAACAGTTTTCTGAGAAACTTTAGAAACTTTTGCTAAGACATTAATGAATAATTTAGTACATTGATGCATAATATGACTGAGGATCACATTTCAGTAACGTTTTTACTATCTTTAAATATAGGTACATAAATCCTAGTTTGGGGTAAAAGGCATTAACATTTTCTCAGTAATAGTTCTTTGTAGACAGACCCGGGTTCAGTCTTAGGTCTGCCTCCCCTCGAGCTGTGTCCCTGGAACCAGGTTATCCTGGATGTCTAACTTCCATTTGTCTGTTAAAGGGGTTCGCACCACTGACAGCTTGGTCAGGGTTAAATACTCCAGCGTTGCTTGGAAAACACACTTCCGCGAGCGTGGTCGCAGACTTCTAGCATGCAGCAACGATTTTCCCTAAGTTTCCCACTTTAGAAATTGTTAAAAATACTGCTGCCTTCATAGCTTTTTCAAAGCCAGGTTTTCTCTTATTTCTCTCCAATCTCTGACATCTAAGATTCTCATTCCCAGCAGATAATTAATCTATTAAGAGGCAGGCTGTGGGCCCCTCTGACAGCTGGGAAAGTGAAAGGTACCGGGGTAAGAGTTCTGATTCTGGCAACTGCCTGGCCGCTGTGTGATCTCTGCACAGCATGAAACCTTGCAGAGTTCTAACAGAAGCGGATAGAAGAGGAGCTTGTGGACTGCCTCTCACATCCCGGGAACTTACAGAAAGGTAGCTAGGATTATTAAGTAACGAAAACGTTTTCCTTCATTTTCCTTCCTTACCACTACCTCTCTGAAGCTGTAATAATTTAATAGTTACAACTATTAGTACAAATAATTTTAAAAGTCTCTGTGAGCTGCCACCCTGGAGTGTGTATCTCCTAATGGGATAATACTTAAGGCATTTGGTAAACTTTAAAGTGCTGTGGACGTCAGTCATGTGTGCATTTGTGAGCACTGCCTCATTTAAGCGTGCTGTCACCTTAGTGTACTGTGTACTTGAGATACCACTTCAGTTCTCTTATCCCAGGAAGGCTGAAACTTACTGGGATTTCTGTTATATTGACCTAACAGATTAAGATGATTTTAAAAGTTTACTCATTTTCTATATTGAATTAAAACGAGATTAGCTGAGCATTTTCCAAGATGGAAGGAGAAATGGCCATTGTTTTGATTGCTAGTTATATAACCCATCCCAAAAATTCAAACATGAGATTACATGGAGTGCTGTATTAAACAGTTGAGTGCCTCCTCACTGGCTGCTTCCTTTCACACAGTCGCCTGGCACTGCAGCCACACCTGTGCTCACCTGTGCCTGCCCACCTGTGCCTGGGCCAGGCCCTAGGAGTCCTCCAGGTCAGGAGCACGGCATCGGGGGTGGCCCAAGCTGCAGAGCTTTCTGCTCATCCCCGGATCATGGCAGCGTCCGATGGAACTCGGCCTGCCCTGTTTCTGTGTAGGTCTCGGGATGTGTGGGGTTCTCCCATGCTCCATGCCTCCTTGTCTCCGGCACTTTGGAAAGGCGTTGAGGCAGGACATCTTTAGGAGAATGTCTTTATTGACTTTGTCTTTATTTACCTTGGGCCTGGCACTGTTATCTCAGTTGAGTGTTCGTGTTTAAAGGTGACACATAGAACGAGCATGGCTCGTAATTTTGCGTTTCCTCTTCCAGAGCCTTACTATCATATGCTCAGAAACCATCTCTGTCTGGGTGGTATCTCCCCTCTGGCAGTGCAATAGGTCACGCATCATTGAAGTTATCAGCTTTGGAGACTCGGACATCAGCTCGCATGTTAACTCTGATTTTGGGAAAGTTGACCTGTATGTTTGTTTTCTTTAGTGTGAAACAGGAATCCCTTCTGCATAGTGAGGCTGTCAGAAGTAAATACAGGGAAGGTGAACAGCCCTTGGCACTGTTCCTGGTCCCGGAGAGGGCACCGCAGCCACCCAGGCCTGCCCGTGAGAGGTGGCAGTTCTGGGAGGACCACTCCTTAGGCCGGCGTGTGGTATTGTCAGATGCTTATTTTCGTCTCACAAACTTGGTATTTATTAGGTGTTCCAGGCTTTGTTCGACCCGGGTGGGAGGGAGGATTGTTGTTGGAGGACTCTCACTTTCTAATCGCGGGTTTTTGTTCTGAAGCCATGGGATGTGTTGCTGTCTCAGCAGGGAGGAGTCCTCCCCATTAACAGGCAGGTGGCATCATGGGTGATGCACCTGCTGTGCCCAGGGCGGGGCCGCACAGGACTGGGGGACGCGTGGGAGCCCGTGGTGCTGGCACTGCTTACCTTGTGTCTGGAGCCTTGGAAGTCGGCTCAAGTGGCTTAATCTGATTTAATCTTCACAAAAACCTTGAAGGGTAGGCATTATGATTGGGCACCACAGGGGAACCTGAGGCATGGAGCGGTGCAACAGTTTGCCCAAGGTCACACAGCTCTTCCAAGGGGGAGACAGGAAGGACTTAAATGAGAGGAGGCTGGCTCCAGGGCCCATGGGCTTTGAGTGAGGAAGGCCTTCTAGGTCCTCTAGGCCTTCTAGGTCTGGACGTTCCTAGGCTGGGGCTCAGTGTGGGCCGGGTGGCCCATACACTTTAGCGTTTGATACCCTGAAGTCGCGCACACCTCCCCAGACCTGGCTCCCGAGAGGCGTGTCCTCCAGAGTGGCCTCTTTGCTGAGACTGTGAGCCTGGGCTTCTGTCTACCCACTAGCTGCAAAAGGATGCTGGACAGACATCCTGTACCTAGGGACACCCCATAATGGCTTGTCCCCGACCACAGGCACCCCATGACTGGGGACACCCTCAACCAGCTCAAGGCAGCAAGTGCCTTCCTTGCGTGCTTCCGTTTTGTTGAGATCTTTGTTGCAAACATCGTTTGTTGAGGGCTGCTTTACCCTTAGGAGACACAGTACCAGAGCTGGGAACCATGGTTGCTGTTGAGAAATGCCTCCTTACACGCACAGATCCATGGTTGCTGCTGAGAAATGCTTCCTTACACGCACAGATCCAGCCGCTGTCTGGTCCCACTGACATGGCACAGGAATCAAAGCAGGTTCGTGGGGAATGTCAACAGTTGAATTTGAATTCCTCATAAAGCAATGTTAGCACATGACACTCGGTGAGGAAATAATGATGCTACTTTGTAAGGTAAGAAAGGGGAAACAGCTGTGTTGGTGGATAATTTTTAACAGTGCAGCTGCAGTGTGGGTTTCACACTGATGATATTTGATGGGACCTGTCACGGGGTGAGCTTTTCAGTAGCATGGCACTGTGGTGGATGCTTTTCATTCTATCTATTGTGGCCCGAGTTCTGCTTTCCTGCCCCTGGTCCTGCAGCAGTGTCACCGGGCTGCTCACAGGCCCTGTCTTTCCGAGTCACCATTTAATTGGGGAGGGCTACTGACGTGGCACCATTGAGTTTGAGACCTGTCATTCCTCCGGGTGGCAGTCCTTGGAGAACAGGGCCCCAGGTCTTTATGACCCCACATTATTGGCATAGTCTTGCAGCCGAGTAGGTTGTGTTTTCTAAGGAAATCATCATGTCATTCCCATCTACGGTTAATTTGAAAAAAGCCGTCATTCCTGATGAAACAAACTGGAGATGACACAGGCACTCCAGATCTAAATGGTTAGTTGGTATGTTCTGCAACTTGGTGGAGTGCAGACACATCTCAGAATAAGATATTCTCAGACTAGTCAGAAAATTGTTTCCTTTCTTTAAAAAACAAAACAGAAAAACATTGAGCACAATGTTCAAGGCCTCCTAAAGAGGAAGAGGACTTTTGCCATCTGCAGATAAGAAAGGCTTTGTGGTAATGCTCAAGTGTGAGTTAGGTGCAGGCATGAACATGCTCAGTGGCCGTGCCATCCCCCTGGAAACAAAACCGTTTCTGGGGAATCCCCTGGCTAAGCATTTGAAAGCAGCAATTTATTTTCAACAGCTTCTATCCTTAATATTTAAAAAATAGGAAAACGTACTCGATCAGCTTTCTGTTGACTTTCTGCTGCCTGGCCGGTGTCTTGTAGGAGGCGTTCTGCCCGTCTGTGCAGGAGGCTGTCCAGGGTGTGCGAGCCACGTGGGCCAGCCTCTGTGGGCGGACCGTCGCAGGTGAGTGGGTGAATTCCTCCTTCACATTTGCTAACAAGCGCTCCTTTATTGACACCTGAGTGTTGGGAGCACATCTGTGTATGAAGGACATCATTTGGATGCTTTCCAGGGTGGCACGAAGCAGGCTCCCTCGGTCCGGCTATGTCTCGTGGATGTGCATGGACCCCACCTGGCCTTCTGCCCGACATGTACTCTGCCCCTCCTTCTACCAGGAGCCAAGACTGTGACCGTTGTGATTTGCACAAGACGTTGAGAGTGTGCTCTGTTGTCAGTGAATTACTTCGAAGAGTCCCTACTCGTGTTGCTGTGCTCTGCCTCTGACGGGTGGCTGCCAGGCATTTGAAAGATTCCATCATAAGTTCTTACTGCTAACATTGACTTTTAAAAACATTTAATTGTGTGCCTTTTAAGCTTTTGTTTTCTATACAACCTCTTCCCAATATTTAGATTTTAACTTTTAAAAGGAAGTTACAAATTATTTCTATTATTTCTAAAGGATAAAGTCTGTTTTTTGTTTTTTGTTTTTTTTGATGGCACCGTTAGGAGGAAAAAAAAATGATATAGAATTTTAGCAGAGGTGATCCTGTGCTTTAGGATAAAACCATTGTTCTGTTACTGCTTTTTTGGTATCTAAATCCCCGGCAATTTTCCCCCTTCAGATAAAGCATTATGGAGGTTTTAGCACAGCAGTGGGTTCCTGGCTCTTTAGTGAGAAGGTGGCTCCAAGGAGGGCCCCGTGCCCGCCACGGCCATCCTGGTGCCTTGGCGACTTCATATTGACTACAGGCCCTGTGGACCGAAAGAGTTATTTCTTTTTTAGAGGAAAGATATTTACGACTGAAAACAGTGCTAAAAACATGAGAATATTGATCATGGTTTTGAGAGATGCTTACACTCAATCAGTTGATATACCTGAATATCGGCTTTATTCTGTCTTTCCTAAAAGACAGATTGCCAACACAAAAGATGTACAATCTTGAGGGGAAAAATCTTATATCTTTCTGATAGGCTGTCTTGCTTCCTCCCATAACAATGGGGAGAAAAGAGGTCTGTGTGGTTTCCTGAAATAAGCAACAAATATAATAAATGGTGTATGGGAAGCTTCTGTAAAACTGCCTTGGGTGTACTTTATTTAACTTGTAGTAATAGGTTAAATTAACATCAAATGGAAATTCAAATAGCTAAACATTTAACCAATCTAACAGCAAACAATTATTCTAAAAATCAACGTAAGAATAAAGACCCATTACCATCAGAAGACCTAATTCATTGTTTTTAGAGGTAATCTTTTGGGGTTCTGTGGAAATTTATAAAGGAATGAGGGAGGCTAATTATTTACTCATCAGATTTTTTTTAAGGCAAATATTTTTCTGTTATTCTTAAATTTTAGACCTATTTTGGATCGAGATGGTGTGTTGCTTTTGTAGTTCAACGTAGAAGATAGAGAGGCTGACATCCTTCCTTACCCCGGATAGAAAGCATGACTTTTTCTGGATAGATTGCAGCCTAGGGGTTGCAGTTTTGGTCCTGTTCTGCCCTTTTCCCGAATTCTTCTTCATTGCTTCTGATACATCCCTCTTGCCTGCAGGGCAGGGCCCTGTCTCTGTGGCACACGTTGCAGGACCATTTAAATTTCCTCTGCTCACAGGTGCCGCCCGGACCTTGCTTCCTATTTCATGTCCTCCTCCTCTCTGTAGTTGAGGGAAGAGTGTTCCATCCAACAGATGGAAACACAATTGCATCTGACTGCCATGTCTTTGAAACCTACCAGACCAAGTCTTGACTTTTGTTTTGTTTTTGTTTTGTTTTTTTGGTGGAGCTGGGAGGAGAAAGATGGGCTATACAGTGTATGTGTGGATGCCTTGGTGGGGGACACAAGAAAGTGAGGCAGGATGTGGAGCACCAGGTCATTGGAGCTGGCAGAGGGTGCTCCAGGGTGCACCGAAGACTTGGCATGTCAGTGGAGCCAGGAAGTCTCTAGAACAGAAACGGAAGTCAGTGTGGCCACGGGAGCGAGGTGGCAAAGTGCTGACCTTGGAGGAAAAGAGGGGCCAGAGAGTAGACGGAGGGTAAGACCTGGATCATCATCAGATGAGCAGACGTGAAAGCCCACTCTCAATAGGATTAGAAAACAGGGTTTCTAGGGGATTCTTGCAGGGAAACAGACCTGGAGGGGTGCCATTTGGTTTATAAAAGGATGGTGTAGCCCTGAAGTTGGCAAGCTCTTGGCCTGCTGGCCTGATGCGGCAGGCAGGTGAGGATTGCTTGGCCTGTTCATGGGGGCCTGACAGGTATCTCAAATTTTAATTGCCAGCACACACGAATCAGGAGATTTCATATTTCAAAAAACATGTATGGCTGCTGCTGCTTTTTTATATGAGGCTTAATTTGTTTTTTCATGTTGTAGCTTTATTGAGATATATTTTACATACTCTAAAATTTACCCATTTAAAATGTACAGCTTGGTGGGTTTTCGTGTATTTATAGGTTGTGTATCCATCACCACAGTATTATTTTAGAAGATTTAAATCTCCCTCTTCCCCACTGCCCCTGCCAAAAAACGGACCCCTGGACCTAGTAGCAGTCATTTCATCCCCCTCCCTCTGGCCCCAGCCTGCCACTAGTCTGTTTCTGTCTGTGGTTTTCCCGGTTTTGGACATTTTGCATCAGTGGAAGCATGCCCATGTGGCCTTTGGGCCTAGTTCCTTTCCCTTCGCATGGTGTTTTCAAGGTTGTTCCATGCTCCAGCGTGTGTCAGAACTTAATTCCCTATAGCCAAACAATATTTCATCATGTGGTGGACCACATTTTGTTGATCCATACATCAGTTGAGTCAGTTTCACCTTTTGGCTGTTGTGAATAAGGCCGCAGTGAACATTTGTGTATATATGTGTTCATTTCTCTTGGGTATTTATATACACACACACACATAGGTCTAGGAGTAGGATTCCTGGGTCCAATGGCAATTTCATGTTTAGCATTTTGAAAAACTTCCAGTTTTCTAATACAGCTGCCCCATTTTACTTTCCTGCCAGCAATGTATGAGGGCTCCAATTTCTTCATATACTCACCAACACTCTCCATGTTGTCGTTTTGATTGTAGCCATCCTGAAGGGCAAGAAAGATATCTTCTTGTATAAAATGGGCAAATAATCAAGCTGGGAATGGTAAGCAGGGTTTCTATTCACAGTAGGGCTGGTTGATGGGATTCACAGTTAACAGAAGGCCACAGAGGGAGGACACCCTTGGTGTACTATTTGTCAAAGAGTAGCATTATTGAGATGTAGATGACATTTGGAGTAGACACACAGTAGTTTCCCCTTAGTCATGGGGAATATATTACAAGAACCCCAGCAGATGCCTGAAACCATAGAGAGCACCAAACCCTCAGTATCCGTGGGGGGTTGGCTCTGGGACTCCTCTCAGATACTAACATCCACAGGTGCTCAAGCCTCTTATATAAAATGGCATAGTATTATTATATAGCCCAAAGACATCCTCCCATATTTTTTAAATCATCTCTAGATTACTTATGATACCTAATGCCTAGATATCATTGCATTCTTGTGGATTCAACATAGTCTTTAACATATAGCAAATTCAAGTGTTGCCTTTTTGAACTTTGTAGAATTTTTTTTTCCACATATTTTTGATCTGTGGTTGGTTGCATCCTTGAGTCCATGGATGTGGAACCCATGGATATGGAGGGCCAGCTGTACCAGCTGTACAATATCTTTTCCTATATATATGTCCCCATAATGAAGTTTACTTTGTAAACTAGCCTGGTGAGATTAACAGCAGCAGTGGATGGAACCATTATAACAATGTGCCAGCATCACTACTCTTGCGCTTCAGGGCCATTATTAAGTAAAATGTGGGTGACCTGAACACAAGCACGGCAATGACCTTGGTAGTCTGTCTGATAGATACCAAGATAGATGGCTACTAAGCCACAGAAGGGTGGGCGTGTGTACAGTGTGGATGCACCAGACACAGGGATGATTTGTGTCTCAGGCGGGATGGAGCGAGATTTCATCACACTACTTAGAATGGTGTGCACTTTAGAGTGTATGGATTATTTATTTCTGGAATTTTCCAGTTAATATTTTTGGACCATGGTTGACCTCAAGTAATTGAAACCATGGAAAGTAGAACTGTGGATAAGGGGAGGGGCTCTACTATATCTCACATATACAGTTTGATAAAATTTGCATATGGATGACCCCAGTCAAAATAACAAATATTCCCATCACCCCCAAAGTTTCCTCTTGCACTTCTGTGATTCCCCTCCTCACCTCAGCCTGCTCTCCTTTCTCATCCCCAGGCAGTCACTGATCTGCTGTCACTGTACATTAGTTTGATTTTCTAGAATTTTGCGATGCACATATATACATATATATTGTATTTTACACAACATTTTCTCGTTTTATGAATGGAATTATAATGTATAGTCTCTTCGTGTCTGAGTTCTTCCAGCGTATTGAGTTTGACATTCATGCATGTTGTTGCATGCGTCAGCAGTTGATGACTCTTTTTGCCGAGTGGTGGTCCATTGCATGGAAATACCACAGTTTATCATTTGTCTGTCATTGTACATTGAATATTGTTCTTTCTGCTTTCGGCTATTCCAGACACTGCTGTGAATATTTATATAAAAGACTTGGTAAGGACATATGCTTCTACTTCTCTTAGGTAAACACCTAGAAGTGGGTCCTATGGGCAGTGGATGTTTAGCATTTTAAGAATTTGCCAAACTGTTTTCCAGAGTGGCTGCACCGCTCTGCCTTTTTTACAAACAGTGTGTGGGAATGCTAGGTCTTGCATATAGTCTCTGATTTCATGTCATTTTCCTTTTACCTGGAAGACTTAGCATTTCTTCTGTGGGGTCTGATGGTGATAAAGTCTTTTAATGTTTTTAACGTCTGAAAAAGGATTTTTGTTTAAAAGATATTTTTGTTGTGCAAAGAATTTTGAGTTTTCTCTTTTCCTTTTCTTAAAGATCTTGTTCCATTGTCTCTGACTTGCATTGTTTCTGACCAGAAATCTGCTGTCATCCTTATCTTCCCTCATGTATGTGGAGCGTGTTCCCCCCTCCAGGGGTGTTTAAGATGTGTTGAACATCTGGCTCATGTCATGTGTTGGTCTACTTGTCTCATGTGTCTAGTGCTTGGGCTACATTGAGTTTCTTGGTGCCACCAGTTACATCTATATTTGTCTGTTTTAAGTTATCCCACAGTTCTCTAATACTGTGATTTTTTGTTTTTATTTTTGCAGTGCTTTATTTCAGTGGTTTCTATTGTGTTTTTGAGTTTACTAATCTTTTCTGCAATGCCTAATCTGCTTTGAATGTCATCTAGTATATTTTTCTTCTCAGGCGTGGTAATTTTAATCCATAAAACTTTGTGTTGTTTTTATATCTTAACTTTTCTTTTTCGTCTTTTTTGAGATGGAGTCTTGCTCTGTCACCGAGCTGGAGGGCAGTGGTGTGACCTCAGCTCACTGCAACCTCCTCCTCGCGGGTTCAAGTGATTCTCCTGTCTCAGCCTCCCGAGTACCTGGGACTACAGGCACACCCCACCATGCCCAGCTAATTTTTATATTTTTATAGTGATCCACCTACCTCAGCCTCCCAAAGTGCTGGGATTATAGGCGTGAGCCACCGCGTCCAGCCTGTATTTTTCTACTCACCTTTTTGACATATGAAATACAGTTATAACAACTATTTTAATATCCTTGTCTGTTAATTCTAACATCTGTGTCAGTTTTGGGTTGGTTTAGATTTTTTTCTCCTCATAGCAGTTGTACTTTTATTCTTTTATGCTTTTCTTGTAATTTTTGAATGGATGCTTTATATGCAAATGTTTCCTGACTGGGTGCTGGATTTTTGTATTTAATTAATATCCTTTGGCCTTGTTCTGGAAGGCAGGTAAATTACTTGGAAACAGTTTGAGTATTTTGAGTCATGCTTTGAAGATTCACTACAGAAGTTGCAACTACAGTGGTATTTAGCTCCAGGCTAATTATTCCCACAACCAAGGCAGGATTGTAAGAGGAGAGATCACTGGCTGGGGACCCACAGCTAGACAAAAAACAGGACCTCAGTCCTATCAGTGCAAGGAAATGAATTCTGCCAATACATAGTGAGCTTGAAAGAGACTGGGAGCCTCAGCCCTGGGAGTCTCAGTTGCAGCTGACACTTTGGTTTCACCCAGAGAAACCCTTGGCAGAGGACTGAGCCCACCCGTGTCTGGACTCCTGACCCATAGGACGGATGAGACAATGGATGTGTGGTGGTGAAGCCACTGAATCTGTGGTAACGTGTGGTGATTTGTTATGCAGCAGTAAGAGGAAATGCAATATGCATCTCCTTGCATCATTTACCAGCTTGTTATACGTGAAAGTCTTATGTCTTTCCTTCATTTTTTATTGCCCTCTTAGCACCGTATTGTCCTTTTCTGTGTCATATTCCTCCCACTCGCATGCATGCATCCAGGCATAAGAGCACTGTGGCTCGGTGTGGCCAAGACACACTGCGCACCTTCCATGAAAGATATTTGTGAGTCGCATGGGCCCCCACACTGCGCACCTTCCATGAAAGATATTTGTGAGTCGCATGGGTCCCCACACTGCGCACCTTCCATGAAAGATATTTGTGAGTCGCATGGGTCCCCACACTGTGCACCTCCCATGAAAGATGTCTATGAAGAGCATGGGCCCCCGAGCCCTGGGTCCGGTCCTGCCTGTACTACTAACCAGCACTGTCATCATGGATATTGCCCTCAGCCCTCACTCTCCTCCTCTGTGAAGTGTGTGTGCCAGCACGCTGACCTCACAGGGTGCCTGTAGCATTTGGAAAGCACACAGTGTCATGCAAACTGCCTAGGAGTGCTCAACAGTTTGGAGCTGGTATCTTTACACTTACTGCGTTGAATATTGCATGCAGATTATATTTTTACACAGCTTAATGAACAGAGAGGTGTTTTAGGACAACTAGGAGAAATTCGTGCAGACTCCCCTCAGGGGGAGGGAGGCTGTTTCACAGGTGTTTCTGGCAGTAGCCTGATGCAGTTGCTTGTAGACTCTGGTGGTCTGGATACTGCTTCACTGTAGGCTTTAATTACATTGCTCCAGGTCTGTGGAAGACTGGAAGAGGCTGGTGTTTTTTTTTTTTTTTTTTGAGACGGAGTCTGGCTGTGTCGCCCAGGCTGGAGAGCAGTGGCGCGATCTCGGCTCACTGCAAGCTCCACCTCCCGGGTTCCCGCCATTCTCCCGCCTCAGCCTCCGAGTAGCTGGGACTACAGGCGCCCGCCACCGCGCCGGGCTAGTTCTTTTGTATTTTTAGTAGAGATGGGGTTTCACCATGTTAGCCAGGAGGGTCTCGATCTCCTGACCTCGTGATCCGCCCGCCTCGGCCTCCCAAAGTGCTGGGATTACAGGCTTGAGCCACCGCGCCCGGCCGAGGCTGGTGTTTTTGTGTCACTTTTGCCACCCGCTCCTCTCTCTAGTTGACAGGTCATTTGGAGCACCAGGGAGTGCAGTCTGGCTGAAGAAGAGGTATCTGAGGAGGATGTCGTGATGTCTGTTCTCGCAGTCACGGAGTCTAGTGCCAAGGGGCCTTAATTCTGTGTTCCCACCTGGTGTCTCGTGAGTGGCTCTGCAGTGGGATGTCAGAGCAGCCAGGCCTCGAGCCACCTGGCTGGGGTGGGGACAAAGTGTGTGTTGTCCCTTCATCATGGGAGTGTGGGGCCTGGCACATGCCCTGCCAGGGCCTCACTTGGGCAGTGCCTCAGAGCATGGGTGCTACTCACGTGTGACCTCTTGAGTTTTACAGGCAAACTCAGGTCGAATTTGGATTCTTAGTCACATTATGGCCCACATGACACGAAATAAAATGTTGACATTTATTTGCTTCTTGTGGCCTCTACTAAATGTATAAGATCATCAAAACGGAAACTTTCCGTTATTCTTAGCAGGAGTGAAACATCTTGACTTTGGAGTCTTTTCCTAGTGATTTAACCCAAGTCAGATATCGGCAGCACCTCCTACAATAGTGACGGCCTGTGGCCTGTGGCCTGCGGCAGGGCTGCCTAACGCTTACTTGGGTCATCAGCAAGGAAGGGCTGCTGGACAGGCAGCACTCCCAGAGCAGTGGCTACTTACAAATCCAGCTTCCAGCAGGGAGACCACGAAAGGGTTCCGTCCACCTCCAGGGCGGGCAGTGAAGCCGCCAGCTGGGAGCCACATGAAAATCAGAGCCAAGGGAGCTGGCAGCCCGTCCGCCAGGAGGGGCCAGAAGACAGAGGCAGAGGACCTGGGATTTGGAGCCCAAGGGAGGGGATCCAGGTGGGTCGAGGCTGGAGATGCCCCAGAAAGCCCTGGTTTGGGGTGAGGGTGGGCAAGACTGAGAGGCTGCTCAGACAGGGTGGGTGGTTGAATGGAGTGTGGGTCATGAGATCATCACAGGGGCCACAGCATATCAGGCCACGGGTTCCCTGTTAATTCCCCTCCCACCTCGAGGACCAGAGCTTCCTTTAGGCAGGCGGGGGCTCTGCCACAGGCCCACGTTCTCTGCTAATTCTCTTCTCTCCTAAAGGTTTCAGATCTGCCTGTGGTCTTTTGTTTTACTTGGAAACACATCTTTAATATATGTTATAAAATACGTTTAATATAAAAATATAGTTCACTTTATAGTTCAGTTGCTTTGAGCACATTTAGTAAACCAAGATGTGCTTATATGAAGTTTTCACTGAAAAGTACCTGGATCCTGGAGTTCTACATGGATTGAATACTTATGTTTCAAATTTTAATTCCTTAGATGGCTAACTCAGCATTATTTAAATTTTAATAAACAGACTGGATACCATGTGAGCGAATTTTTCTCTATATTTTGTGAATCTATATCAAACCAAAATAAAACTCTGTTTCTATTTTCAATGAATAGTTTCTAGCCATGGAATTGCTGGTTCAGGCAAGAAAGTATGAATCTTATTTTTGTGGATCTAGCCAAGAAAAAGAACGTAAACTTTGAAAAGTGTGTCATTTGCCATTCACAGTCTAATGAAAAACTCAGAGAGGCTAGAAACTCTCCATAAAAATTCTGATATCAGCATTTAAGATCCAGCAAGATAGGGTATACGGACATTTAAGGGATTCACAGTCCACAGTTTACTGGCACTCTAAATGCTGTGACTCTTGTACTAGCAATCACAATCTTGATTTTATTACCGAGAGGGACCCCTCGCGAGGAGTATGTCGGTGCGGTGTGCAGGTTAAACTGTGAGCTGCTCCAGCCTCTCTCCCACTGGCTGCTGGAAAGGTGGTCAAATTACCTTCCCAAATCTGAAGGGTGCTTGGCTCCAGCAAATTGGCCATTTAGTCAAAAAGTGTCTGAAAATGACGTAGTCATTGGAAGTGTTTGGGAATAAGCGATGAGTTGGCCGAACGCGGTGTGTTTTCTGTAGGCAAGCACCTGTGGCAGCTGGCAGGGATGGGCAGGCCTGCAGGGATGGCTTCCTGGGGGCGCGGTACGGTCAGGGTTGAGGGTGGTGACAGTCTCCCCCCGGAGAAGGTGAGACCGGCCAGAACTGGGACGGGTGAGTGGCCATGTTTCATACATTGTCCATTTTTAACTTTTGAAAATGCCAAAAGCAAGCACGCTGCCTTGTGGAATCTGTGCAAGCAGTTCTTTCCAGGCTGACCTTGAATAGCCTGACAGCAGAGTGAGGAATAAAATGAGCACGTCTCAAGCTGTGGTCCACTTGTGCGGGCAGATGTAGACCTGCTGCTGCTCCCTGACCTCTGTCTCCCCAGGAAAGGAGTGTTCTAGCTCAGAGGTTCTCAAACTGGGTCTTCCCGAGACCACACAGGTCACAGATGGCTGTGCCAGGTCAGAGACGGCTCCGTAACAACAGCAAGACCTTGCGTGTCCAAGAGTGATGCTGGTGGAGGCTGCTCTAGCTGGGCCTAGGTCCAGGCCAGGCCCCAGACCTCTGCAGCTGTCCTCCTGCTCCTCACCACCACACGTTTGCAGGCGGTGGATGGTGTTTTATTTAAGAATGTCCTTGTTGGCCAGGCGCAGTGGCTCATGCCTATAATCCCAGCACTTTGAAAGGCCGAGGAGGTAGGATCATTTGAGGTCAGGAGTTTGAGACCAGCCTGGTCAACATAGTGAAACTCTGTCTCTTCTAAAAATACAAAAAATTAGCCAGGCATTGTGGCAGGTGCCTGTAATCCCAGGTACTTGGGAGGCTGAGGCAGGAAAATGACTTGAACCCAGGAGGCGGAGGTCACAGTGAGCCGAGATCGTGCCATTGTACTCCAGCCTGGGTGATAGAGCGAGACTCCATCTCCAAAAAAAAAAAAAAAGTCCTTGTTGAAGCAATAAACGCTAATTTTATTACAAACTGACAAACTGACCCTGGAGCACCTCTCTTTTTAGTAGACACAGGGGTGAAATGGGAAGTGTGCGTTAAGCACTTCTGCCGTGGACCAAAGCAGGGTCGTTTTCCAGAGGAAGGGCATGTGTGTGACTCAGGCTGGTGCGAGTGGCCACTTTTTTCCTGGAATACCATTTTCACCATTGAAGGTGTCACTGACCAGCCAGCCATGTTTACCCGCACTTGGGTTTTTGGCAGAAATTTTCAAGGAAAGTAGTTGACAGTATTTGTTGCTAGTTCTGAATGATGAAATCTGAGTTTCAAGTGAAAATCATAATTTCGAGACACTTGCACCTACTGCCATGAGCTTAATAGCGTTTCAATGTTTAGAAAACGTTCTGCTGATACCAGTGTTGCGTTAACTAATGGGAACTTCAGTAGTGTACTGTTGCTGGAATGTCTAACGTAGATTTACATATCTCAGTGAACCAATATTTTCCAAATGATGGATAATGTTATAAAATTATGCCTGGGTAAAAATCCAAAGTGCAGGCGAGGCGAATGGATTTTAATGGAACCGTGCAGACAGTTGATTCAGAAGGCTTCAGGGTCCACGTGGAAACTGGGGTTTGGGAACTGCCACTTGTTGAGAGTTCTGTTGTGGCATCAAAGAAGAGTATCCACAGTGGCAGTGGCCCAAGATGGATTTTTCTTCCTGCACGTCAGCCACAGCCCTGTATGGAAACAGACTGAAGGCAGAAGCAGCTGCAAGAGTCCACCTGCCTTCTCTTAAGCCAGCTGTGAATCAAAAATGTAAACCAGCGCCACTTTAATCTTTTTTTTTTTGGAAAAATGGTTATTTTTCATGAAAATGTTATATGTGATAACGTGAAATCAGTTCCTAACTATTTCAAAATGAAATATTTTTAAATGTTCTCAGCTTTCATTTCAAACACGGTGTCAATAGAAATAACTTGCATGAGGAAAAAAATAGCTCTTTAGAGTCCTCATGATACTTAAGGGTGAGACTGAAAAGTCTGACACCCACTGCCCCAGACAAACGCCTTGGTGGCCTCAGGGGAATGCTACAAAGTCGGAGAACCTGTGCTCCGTTTCCTTCTTGTGTCGGTGTGAAGGAGAAGCCCCAAGCCCCTGCTTCTCGGGGCTTGGGTGTCTGTCATCAGTGTAGGGAGCGTGTCTGAGCATCCTACCCCCTGTTCATTCCCTCGATGTTATCTGGACAGGAGATTCCAGCTCCTGTGCAGTGGGCGCTGTTGGGATTTCCAGGCCTCCAAGTCATGATGGTGGGTAAAATGGAGCTGGTATTTGAGAAGGCTCGGAAACCTCCCCTTAGAAAGGTGGGTCCTGATCAGCGGTTTGGGATACCCTTGTGTTCCTTCCATTCGGGATGGGCGGTCCTCTCTTCTGCCTCCCCAGCTGTCTTGAGCACAGTGTGGCCAGCGTCTGACCAGGACTTCAGAGTGGCCAGCCCCGTGTTGCCAGCAAATCTGAGAGGGAGCCCCTGGCTTCTTACTTTTCTTTGAACTACATCAATGGAATTGTTTTGGATCCTTAGCCGTTTTAAAAAACACAGTCATGTCATGTCCCCTTCTGACACTCTTTTAAGCTTTAGGAAATAACAGGAATTTCAGTCCTACTGTGCCTTGTTCAGAGATGACAACGAAAATGAGTGGCTGAGGCGTAAGTCTCTATCATGAGGCTCCTTGAAGCAGCTTTCGGGCGTGTCTGGGGAAAACACGCTGCAGACACCCAGGGCTGCGCTTCCGAAGAGGTTTTCAGGAGGTTGAGTATTGACACCTTTCCTTACAAAGGTGGTGGGGAGGCCTGGAGGACAGGCAGTGAGGCGAACAGTGCTCAATGAATCCACCCTCCAGGTGAGGGGAGGCAAATGTCAGCAGAGAAGGTGGGAGCAGAGGAGGAGTTCGTTATGCAGAGGTCTCCGGGCAGGCAGAGGAAATGAGCCTCGACTTTGCCCTGCCCTGGGAAGGGAAGCTTGTGATCCACGTTATATCAGTGTGGGGTTTTAGGAGCTGGACTGAGATGGTTGATCTAAAGTCACAGTTGGCAAGTCCCTGTTTATGCGAGGCCAGCAAAGCATTCACCTCTGAGTGATCTGTGGCGGCAGCCCTGTGTTGGTGCCTGAGGCCTCTGCCTTTCTGTGGAGGTCTGGCTGATGCATGAGGCTAGAAACAGCTGTTCATTTGGAAGAGGGAAGTTGCAATGACTCGGCCTCTGGGCTTAAGCTTTCCTTTTACATAAGAAGTGTGAGGGGTCCTCAGATGTTTTGTCTTCCTTTACAAAGTTGTGTTGTCAGCACCAAGTAAACAGTCTTGATTCTGAACAAGGAGGTAGCTTGGGTACTGAAGGTGAAAAGAGCTCAGATGAGAAGTTTCTTGGAAATAGATTTAAAGATTTTTTAAAAATCAGGTTACTGAGGCATATTAAAATATATTCTGTCTTACATTGTGTTCTTTGAAATCTTGAATTGCTCTAGTAAAAGGCTCAGAGGGCACTGCCGTGGGAAGCTGGATCTTGGACAGCTCTTTAAAATGCCTCGGTACCATTCAGAGGGCTTTGGTTGGAGTGAGGGGACACCATCGGGTCTCACAGCTTTCTCCTGCCTAACACACCAGAGCAGTGTATGAAATTGTTCCTGTCAGCTCCAGTGCGTGAAAGACAACACCAACAGTAATACCCTCAAAGGAACAGCGGGGCTGGAGACAGCAGAATCCTTGGAGGGTTCTCTGGCTGCAGAAATCTCTCTCCTACCACAGATCGTGTCCCCAGAGCAGGTGCACCTCTCCCACCAATGCCCTCCATCCTCAGTTGACGAGGATTGGAAAAGTTCATTGGTGACGCCGACATGTAACATTCCCTGGCGAGTTACACACATCCAGGTGACCTTCGGACCAGCATTGCCGGCACACCCCCCGTGTGCCATCACCCTGCCAGGCTGGAGAAGACTGCTCGGAGCTTTTCCTTGATGGGGGAGGGGGGAGCCGGCGCAGTGTCCCACCTCTCACGGCTCACCCCTGCCATCTCTCAGGGCCTGCCTTCAGGCTTTCCCTGTGTCCTCAGATCTTTGCCAGGGCCTTGTGATCCAGTGTTAGTTCATTCCATGTGTCATATGTGAATAATGTCATTCGAACCGTTTCAAGTCCTTTTGTAGGAAAACTAAGGCAGAAAGGCCAGCACCACAAAAAGGCATCCAGAATTCGTCTCGGCACAGGAGGGCCGAGGAGACGGACACGCTTAGCTTCCCCAGCCAGCGGCGGGCATCTCGATGTTAACCACATCTTAGAAATTGCTCTGCTCAGGCTGGACTCATAAGTGTACTCATAGATGCATTCTTCCATGTTTTTGGAATTTCCTAGAGAAAACATCTTCTTTGTTCATGCCCATGACACACATTCCTCCCTGTGGTGACCAGCTGTCCATCCTGAGCTTTTGTGGTGTCCATCCATGAAAACAAAGGGGTCTGATACCCCGTGCCACAGACATACTCTCAACCAGAATCTCCCAACCTGGGGTGCATGGTGGTCTTCGGGGGGGTCTGAAACTCCCCAGGAACAGATGAAAAGTGTTGACTGGATGCGTGGATATGAGCACCGCGAGCCTCTTCTTGGGGCGGGGCCCAGAGGGTTCTTGAAATTCTCACAAGTGTCTTTGTCCCTCCTTGTGAGTGGGAGTCACTGTTTCAGATGCTCAGCTTTCCAGGTGATTTTTCAGATCCCTGGCATAGGCTTTCAAGGTGACTTAAGATTGTCTCATCATCCTGCAGGTAGGAATGGGAGTCATCAGGCTGATGGTCACAAGCCATTGGGGAGTTCCTCCTGTCTTGCCCTCAAGCAGAGGAGTAAGGGGACCCCTTTAGAATGTAATTCTAATTGTTAAAAAGCACCTAACGAGTTTTCTATGGGGGAGACTATACAGGGACTGGGTAGGGACAATCACATAAGACATACCTGTTTATAGAAAGAGCTGGATGTAGAATTGGGCTGCACAAAGAAGAGTCAGACTACAGAGCCTTGAAGGAGTTGTGAATACACTGGGCATCTGACATCCTTGTTTACTTCCCCCTCCCCCTGCCCCGCCCTGCCCTGGGGTATCAGTAGCATGGGTCCTAATTAAATGTTGACATTATTTGAGTTTTAGCATGGTATTTTCTGCATTGGGTACCTGTATGATGTCATGGAGTGGTGACATAAATAATGCTAGACTTTTCCAATTTATCTACCATCCTGGCCCCTCCCCAACTCAGTCATATGTAGAAAGTCAGTTTCTTTTTCCATTTATTACAATTGTTAACTAAAGATTAAAATTTTACATTTCATTGCACTCTTCATAAATTGTTTATAAATACAGTGAAATCTAAGCAAACCAAGATGATCTGGGAAGAAGTGTTCTTTATGGAATTTATCTGTTCAGACCCGGCATGCACACCCTTCCTTCGGGATGTATCACCAAGATGAAGACGGGCAGATCTCACGGGCATGAGCTTGTGTGCATGGAAGAAGCTCCTGCGGTAGTCCTGCTGCACCTGGGCGGCGGACACCCCACGCAGAACCACGGTGCTTGGGTGGAAGGAGTCTGTGTCTGTTGATCAGAATGCCTTCTTGCCTTCACAACTAATGTGCAACAAAAATAATAGGACCGCACCTGCTCTTGATGACTGAAGATATGCAGAAATACATTTCACTCACTTGAGCACATCTCTGGATATACTAGGACAGCTGGGTCGGGCTTGCGTTTCAGGCCACTGCCCTGCTCAGGAGTCATGTTGGTCTTCTTGCATTGAGTCTTACCCTCCACAGCCCGACTTTAACAGTGGATGATAGCCAGGAAAGAGGGAAGCATTTTTGGAGCTGGTTGTGGTTTTAATGAGGCCTATACAGACACTGCTCCAGTGGATGTAGTTGTGAGGGGGGTGGGACGCAGTGGTTGAGGAAGGGGCTTAGTGGGCTGGGGTGAAGGTCTCTGCTGGAGATCTAGGAGTTTCCCCTAAACCCTCATCTGATTTTCCTCTCCTGTAGATTGTTAGGATAAATGAGCAAGAAGATTCTGCACAACAGACCGATACCTTGCTTTCTTTTGTGAGCAGCAGAGCTGCGGCATGGAGAGGGGACGTCCAGTGTTAGATGTCAGAGAGTTCACGTCCCAGGGTATCCAGTACATCTGAGCTCTAAGCCTGCAAAGGAACCTTCTTTACAAATTGCACCATTGTTATGGTTGGCATTCTGGCTAAAAGTTCATCTGGATCTCAACCTCGCGTGAAATTGCAGAGCTACGACTGGAAAACTCGGCATCAGTTGAGAACCTTTGGGGACTTCTCAGACATTACAGTTAGAATTGAGCAAAACATGCTGGGTTCCATTCACTCACATTTTGGTGAATGGGGAAAAGAAACTAGTTTAGTTTAGTCATTTTTATTACCTACTTTTCAGACAGATCCAGGGGAAAAAAAACAAGAAAGACAAGCATCATGACCATGTTTAGGAAATCTTTGAAACCTTTTTTTTATGAGAAGAAATATGTGTGAAATTTGGCATACTGGTTAGCCATTCCCTTACCCCCTTATTTTTGATTATCCAAAACCTCAAGGCGATTTTGCTCTTCCCCTCTGTGACTGGGGTTAGCAAACGACAGCCGTGGGCTAGGTCTTCTCCACCAGCTGTTTTTGTATGATCAGGACGCTGAGTGTGGCTTTTCCATTTTTAACGGGTTGTAGGAAATAAACAGAATATTGATTAGAGACCCCGCAGGGCTTGGAAAGTGTAGCATACTTCCCACCTCCTCCTCTGCAGAAGTGGCTGCTGACTCCTGTGCTGTGGGGTCGAAACACAAAGACTTAATAATGGTGTGGTATGTTTGTATTTTAAAAATGGCATAGGGTATTTTTAGAGAGGTTGTGGCATCGACTTATTCTGTGTTGCTTCAGAGATGTCCTTGGGTGGGGAGAGGCTGTGCAGTGGCCCCCTGTGATCACATGGCAGTGGCTCTCGGCTCCGGGGCCTGCTCTGCACTCAGGTCCACCATGTGGAAGTGCTTCGAGACTCAGTGCCTGCTTTCAGTGTTTCGCGTGTGCCAGCCATGTTCTAGGCCACTGCGGATGTGGCCAGTGGGGAAGATGAGGACCCTGTTGTCATGCCCAGCCTCAGGGTGGGTGTGTGGAGCATCCCTGGTCGAATGTGTGCTCAGGATTCCTTTCGTATGTCATGAATCCATCATGTTTCTCAGAGCAGACTTAGGAGCCAGACTCCCTGAGAGTGAACCCTGCATGGGCCACTTCTTTATATGGAACCGTGGGCAAGTCACTTGTTCCTTCTGGCAGCATCTATCTGTATGAGGGGATGATAGTGCTGATCTCATAGCGTAGGTGACAGATTCCCAAGTAAAGGGCTTGTCAGGTAGGCCTGGGGCAGGCCTGGCACATCCTGGGTGCCGCCTGAGGGTCGTGTGTCATCTTGGCGGCCCACGCTCCCCTGCAGCGGTGCTGCTGGTTCAGGAAGTTAAAGCGTAAAACTGCGCTCTGGAATAAACACAAGTCTTTAGAGAAGACTCTAAAACCACACACAAGTAAGCAAAATGTGCTGCCCGATTACTAAGCAGAGAGTTAAATTCTGTTTGATGCTTTTGTCCTGAATTGTTAGGGAGTAAGAATATTTACGGCTGGAATCCTTGGCCAATCCTAAATTTTCTTCTTAACTAGTAGATCATTAAGTGTCCGCTTCTAGAGGTTGTTGATGTGCTTGTCTTGTGTATTATAAAGTAAGAGAGTTAACTTACCCATGCCCCCTCCTGGGCCCACACTCCGTGGGGACGGCATCAATGGCTTCCAAGCCCCTTCAGGCGGTGAACACGTGCCCTGAGCTGCCTGTTTTGACAGGGACATCATTTTTAAAGAGTCCTTTATTACCCCAGTTTACTCACCTCCTGTTTCCTCCAGCCCTTCCCTTTTTTATGTTCTTCTCTCCCTTTTCCCTTAGCAATTGCTAATACCCTTGTTGGTACGGATAAAAGAAAAACTTCAGCTGAATTGAATTTAAAGGAGTTTAATTGAGCAATGAACAATTCGCGAATCTAGCAGCCTCCTGAGCAAGAGTAGGCTCAGAGCTGTATGGTGGAAGAAGATTTATGGACAGAAAAAGGAAAGTGACGGAGATGAAGCACAGAAACAGCTGGATTGGTTACAGCGTTTGCCTTATTTGAACACGGTTTGAGCCGTCGGCTACATTGGATTGGCCAAAACTCAGTGACTGGCACAAGAGTAGGCTACGGTCTGTTTATACCTCCACTTGTTATAGTTCATGATGTACAGAAAAACCTTGAAGCCGCACTTAAAACATGGAAGGCAGCAGCTTTAGGCTAAACTTGATTCAACAGGTTGCTCTTGTCACTAGAAAGTAGTCACGTACAAATGCAAATGTGCTTGAAGTTTCAACCGAGGTTTTGGAATGTAGGATCCTGATGGGTATTCCTCTCATCTTGTTTCTTCTTGCCTTGCTCATTTATCATCCCTTCGAGTCCGTGGTTTCAGATCTTAATCCTTTTTCCTAGTCACCTAATATTCTAAGATATGGCTATACGAAGCATTTCCAGCCATTGTCCTTCCCCCCTCAAAAAATATGGTAATAAGCATCTTTCCCACCCCACAAATAATACTGCAGTAAATGCAGATATATGCTCATACATGCATTCACACACGTGATTCACTGAGGCCGTGAAGTCTGTGGGAGGGAGTTCTATAACTGAACGTTTCCACAGGCCATGCATATCTTTCTCTTTTAATA
The DNA here is from genome assembly GCF_009764315.1 of Trachypithecus francoisi. Lineage (NCBI taxonomy): Eukaryota > Metazoa > Chordata > Mammalia > Primates > Cercopithecidae > Trachypithecus > Trachypithecus francoisi. The sequence goes on along the minus strand of NW_022681442.1, from coordinate 1,863,835 downwards.
GGTTGTTTCTATACTGTTTGTCATGTCAGACCATTCCCATTTTACCATCCTTTCCTCACCAGGGAAATAGAGTGACAGAGCGACTTGTTGCCCATCTGATGTGGATAAAGTGTCATATTACTGTGCATGCCCCTGGAAAGTTTGTACACTAACGTACATTGGTCTTTCTGGATGCCTGTTGTTACCTATAGTTAAGTACGTAGCTAGGTAGGTAGGTAGGTAGGTAGGTAGGTGGATAAATGTCTGCTAGCAATTTGATGGTTCATTTCTTTCTTTTCTTTTTTTTTTTTTTTGAGACGGAGTCTCGCTCTGTTGCCCAGGCTGGACTGCAGTAGCTGGATCTCGGCTCACTGCAAGCTCCACCTCCTGGGTTCACGCCATTCTACTGCCTCAGCCTCCCGAGTAGCTGGGACTACAGGCGCCCGCCACCTCGCCCGGCTAGTTTTTTGTATTTCTTTTTTTTAGTAGAGACGGGGTTTCACCGTGTTAGCCAGGATGGTCTCGATCTCCTGACCTTGTGGTCCACCCGTCTCGGCCTCCCAAAGTGCTGGGATTACAGGCTTGAGCCACCGCGCCCGGCCCGGTTCATTTCTTTTTGAAGGTTGCGTGAACAAATTTGAAACCTGTGGCACAGCCTGGGACCTGCGTCTGTGTAGTGCAGGGACTCTAACTTCTGTCTAAGTCGGTACTATCTCCAGGGATACAGCCTTCCATCCACTGCTGGCTGCGGCTTCCCTGGGCGACCCACCTCTGCGTCCGCCCATCCATGGCTGCCATCTCGCAAAAAAATTACTGTCCTGGAATGGTCACTTGAGTTGGTTTGTGGTTAGGGGTAGCTCTCACCTCAGTCCCTACCAACCTACCTGAATTTCCTTTGTCTCCGAGCCACATGGGAAGGAGACTGTGGAAAATAAACCAAGGGATTCTCTGGTAGGTAGAGCTAGAGGCAACAGGTTAGAATCACGTCTTCATAGGAGAATGTTTGGGGAATGCTTTCAGCAGTCACCCATTCTCATTGCTAGACCCAGCAAACAATTAAATAATACACATTGCATGATTTGGGCTGGGCAGACACGCCGACTGTGGAGCCATTTCTTAGGAGAGGGAGGTTGGCAGGTAGCTGGTGAGCCTATTTCTTTGCTCAGTGAGCTAGCAAGAGCAACACCCATTGCTTTCATTGGATTACTTGTTTCAAAATTAAATCAAGTGAGGTAAACATCTGTATTGCCTCTTAGTACCCCCGTAGGCGGCCCTCAAAATGCCCTGTGTGCGTGTCCTAAGAGCAGGAATTGGCTGTGACCTGCCGAGGTGGCCAACTCAGATGTGGCCAGTTTTCCATACAAGTATGAAGTTTCTGAATTAATGGGAAACCTAGCCGCATTGTCTGATGGCTTACTGGCAAGCAGTAATTAGAAAACGTTTTTCATAGTGCAACCTCAGGTTTAGCTATCCAGAGAAATTGGATATTTCAGAATACTCCTAGTTGGTTAGTGAAACATTAGTATTAATGACAAATTAATATTAATATCAATATCAGAGTTGAGTATGTAGCCTTTGGGAAGAGAAGGGAAAGATTTTAAGGACCAGATTTAAGTAGCCTCCATATGCCTTTCCTTCTTGGTGGCATTTTTCATCTGAAAGCATTTTTTTTTTTTTTTAGCTCAAAAACTTAGATGTGAAAAATTCAACGCATTGGGAAGAGGCGTCAACATCTGAACCACAAATGATTAAACCTTTATGACTAAAGTAATAGGTTTGGCTCCCGTCTTCCCAGTGGAGTAGCAAACAGAGGTCCTTTTCAGTTTGCAAACAGTAATATACAAACTTGGTCCATATCAAATACTGTTTCTCTTCTGGGGCTTATACGTGCACTGGGAACAGCAACAAAAGTTGAATAGCAACTGGGTGGGGTTTCTTGACGTCTTCTGTTTCATCAAAGTTTCCTGATGGTTTGGCCACTTCATTCTTCTTTGGCTTAAGGGGTAAGCCATGGGGCAGACCTTGGGTGGCTCACACTGCTCTTGGAAGGAGGCTGTCCAGCCTTCCCGGCAGTGTGGAGATGAACAAGGGAAACACCGCAGGGCCTTCTGGCTTCCTAGATCCTGCCCCGCACGTGGGAACTTTGTAGAAGTCCTCACCCTAGCGCCACCTCGAGATCCATTCAGGCCTCCCCAGCAGTGGCAAAAATCCAACCAGGGGAGCCAGTGGGTTCCATTAATGTGGAGTAGGAAAGAGGACATATGTCCCTTCTAATTCACTTTAATTTGGTCCAAAATAAATAACAAAAGTCCTTGGGGAGACCGTCAGGGAAATATCTTCCCACGTCACACTCGGTCTTTTCAAGAAGTGCTGGTGGGCGTCCAGGGCTGCTTGACGCTTCGCAGCAATGTAAGGACGTGGTAGTAGAGTGCTTGCTGTTCCAGTGGCCACTGCAATAAAAACAGAGTGAGTATTGTCGCCGTGGTACATTACAGCCATGGAAATTCCCCATAGTTCATTGGTCCGTGACCAACAAAAATCCCCCTAGACTAACAATTAATCAGGCTCTGCTGAGCCTTTGACTGGCGACAGTTGCAGATGTCACATCATGTGAAAAGTTAAATCTCAGCTTTCTCCAAGAAGGAAAAAAGTTTCTTTTTAGTTTATGGAACTAGTTTTCCTTTTGATCAAATGACCTGGTCTTTAGTGGAGAAATATTTTCATTTTTATGTTAGCAGGTGTGATACAGAATCATATACATTTAAAATCTTCATTTTTATTACCTTTTTAAAAAGTACAAAATTTTAATATTGTAATACTGATTTCAAGAAAATGTTGTGAATGTCAGTTTACTACTCAGGCATGTTTAAAAGGAACGCGCTTCCTGAAATCTCCAAGCTAGGTTGGCATTTGAGACCTCTGGGTACACGAGCTTAACATTGATATAAGTACCTGAGATTAGAGCCCAGTAGGTTTAGAAAGACTCAGAGATGAGCTTAAAGAGAATTGGTATGCTCCTCTTGCAAGAGCAGATTCACCAAAATGAAGTCAAAATTTGTTTGGGAAGTTTCTTATGCTGTGCCTTGTGAACTTACAAATCTGTGTCACAGTCCAAAGGGTTGAGAGCCACACAAAGCAAAACAGATGGGCCGTGTGTCGTAGAATTTCCCGCTCTCCTTTCGGCTTCCAGGTCACTAGGACTTGTGAAGCACAAGACACATTGGAAGGCAAATCTGAAAAGGAATGGTGAGGGTGCCCCATGTGCCCAGGGAACACCTACCTGAGTGCTCCCGGCATTACCTAGGAGCTGCCACCCTCCCTACCCCTCCTTCCTTTCCGGCTCAACATTGAGGTGAACTTTTTACCATGATTGATGTAGCTTTCTGGTGTCTACACAGATTTCTGGATGGCCTCAGAAATGTCACATACTGCTTCGGGAATGTCTGCAAATATATTTCATACATTTTACCTGGCAATTAAAAAGAAGTCATCTTTAAGATATTAGCATGTGGATACCGAGGCTCCACACAAAGCAAACAAAGAGGTCATTCTTAGAAACTAATTTTAAATCTTCAGGCAACTATACAAACCTATGTCACAGTCCTCCCCAAATTTATTATAATGCCCTTGTTATAAATTTAGAATATTTTTGCAAACTCATATAAACAGGTAATTGATGCAACTGAAATTCTTGTCACATATTTATTGCACTATCAGCTAAAATTTTTAAGTGACAAGAACCAAAATAATCATTAATTTTTATAGGGCAAGGATCTGGCTTTTTGTCTGACACAAAGCTGTATAAAAAACTGCTTCTGATTTTATGCACATTGTTTTTAGTTAATGATTTTCAGCT
>NW_022681442.1:1842500-1857500 GCF_009764315.1 Trachypithecus francoisi | reverse complement strand
TGTTGCTCAACTGGTGTGCGCTTGTGTGGCTGAAAACACCCATTCTGCTCTGTGTGTGTGAAAAGCAACGTTAAAGAACGGTGAATTTTTTTTTTTTTTTGACATTTACAAATAAAGAGGGACATGAGTTATTTATGCTCCAATGTTGCTGCAAAGTCCTTATCTCCATTTGGCACTAAACAAGGATTTGTTGTGGGATTTGCGAGGGCTGTGCAGTGCCTCTGTGCTAAGCACCCAAAACTCTAGGGGACTGGCACTAATTTCCTCTCTCTCGTAAAACAACATAGTATTCATAACAACTCAAGAGGCTTGACATAAGTAATGATGGCATGTGCAGGCGAAGATTACCACCCAACAGTGTAATCAAGGTGCTAGGTACTAATGCAAGTTAAATTGAGACAATAATGCCGAAACTTGCATTGTGGGATTAGGAGGGCACTTGAAATGCTGACGTGAGCACATCCTGCCTGCCTGCCTGCCTGTCTGGCGCTCCGTTCCTGTTTATACTTAATGACCTCAAAATTTGTATGTCGTTAACACCGTGTACTGAAGTGGGAGAGAACACGGTTTGGGAGGGAGAAGACTCCCTGTCTTCGTTGACTTTTGTCTCTTTTGGTAATTGGTGGCTTTTCCTGCCGTATTAGGGAGCAAAGCGTGCAGCGGGGAGGCCCCTGAGGTCTCTGTAAACATGCTGTGGGCACTGAGGGCCTCCGCGCCCGGCGCTAGGCAGTAATTTACATACTTTGAATGAAAAGTCATTTGTGCCTGCAAAATTGTTATTGCTGGAAGAAATTTAAATACTAGTCATATGGAAATTTGAAATAAAGTCATATTAAATTTTGATGCTCAGATCAATATTGTGGAGCCCAGGTAATTAAAGTGGGTTTGTTTATTTGGCTCCTTATAAATAAAAAGGGCTTAATACAGACTAATTACACGGAATCTTTCGTCTACGGTAGGATAATAATGGCAGCAATTTAAAGTGATATTAAATGAGAATTAATAAAGGAATATTGAGTCACTTTGACTGTATTAAGCCGTGAAATGATTCCTCATCTCAACTTAACTTTCTGTCTTGAGCATAATGATTGATAAGCAATGAATTTTTGTGGGGATAATGTATAACAGTATTTGATTGCAATATTTAATAACAACTAGACTTGTGACTTTATGTTATTTTTAAATGGGCTGGGAAAGCCCGTTTTTTTCTCTGCAAATTTATAGGACAACTTAGAGGGCTCATGTCCTATAGTAGTTTCACAAGAGTTCTGAGCTGGCAGCCTCCAGTTTGGGAGGCAGGTGGAGACGGCTTTGACTTTCGTCCAACTTGCAAGGGAGTAACTTAGTGGAAGTGCAGTCCAGGCCAGTAGAAGTGGTCATAGTAAACCATGGTGGCAGGAGAATCAGAACCACGCTTGAATCCCCAGGAGGAAGTGGGTGGTCATTTTTTTTTTCCTCTTGGAGGAATACCCTAGGAAGAATTACCTGGAAGAAATCAGAGTGGTTTTGGATAATGGATTGTTGGATAACATTTTAACTTAAGGGCTGAAGTTCCTTTCTACCGAAGTACCATTGAAGAAGTATCTTCCTGATCTTAAACATTTTTAATAGCAATCTAGGCCAATTGACTCTGTGACCATTAAGTAACTTCAAGTGGACTGGCTGCTGCCAGGGTGTTTGTGTTTTGCTTTGTTTTGTTTGCAGAGTAACTTGTGTGTAATTTCTTTCCAGTGTGCCGCACAGCATGTCATGTCCACGTTAGCATTTCTGCCCTTTTAAAGGGTCCTGCTGAAGGTCAGGACCTCACACTGAACACCCTTTTTATATATATTACAAATTGCTGGAATTGTTCATTAATTTCTGTCTTTGAAATGCCATGTCAACCCTCTAAAGGAATTCACAGTGCCAGTGTCCCCTGGACAGCTGCTCACCATGGTCCAGTGCGAATTTCTGATGAAATTACAGGTGCAGGGAAATGCAGAATTAGAAATATATCTGATGTTGCAATACTTGTGAAGCTATAGCTTTGTTGATGACAGGACAATTCCATTTTTGACAGTTTAATTTACTGTTGCCAGTGGACAAGAGCAAGAGGAGGACGTGGGGTTAGCCACCTGCCCCCTTGTACCATGTTTCACATGCGAGGTTGCAAAATCATGACTCCCTCAACCTGTCGGGCTCAAATGAGAAGGTTTTCAGCTGGGAAAATGGAATATATCAGTGCATGTAATATTGCCTGACCTCATAAAACAAAAGGGAAAATTGCAGATTCTGACAGCCATTATGAATCTTGTATCAGCATCCAAAACGACGTGGAGCCAGGGTATAGTACATGTTTATAATAGAAAAAAAACGGGGTTGCCACGTTGACTTGCAATATGGAGCAAAAAATGACTTGTCAGTAATTCGTTCTCAGATGTTAAAGAGGCTGTTGAATTTACTAGTATATACACAGAAGAATGTTTAGCCCGGAGCAGAGTGTGGAAACAGTCCCTACACAGAGGGTCTGCTGAAGTTAGTCATCGAGTTAGATTAGAATGGAAGGCAGGAGGGGCGGAACTCCGGGTTCGCTCCCGCAGCTGCGTCGGTGGGGCCAGATTTCTCATTACAAGATGTGCTGAACCTTTCCACTCTCACCCACTGTAAATCTATAAGTAATCATGCTTCTAAAATAAAGCAAATAACCTTGTTTTGAAATTATGAGAATCATTTGAATTGAATGTATTCTGTTGGAAACCTGGTGTATTGAGGCATGGCCTTTTATCTTACGCTTAAAAAGTTTTATTTATATTAAAATAAGGCATAATCTCTCTGCATATAATTATATGCTTTTCAATTTAGTTTTTCTATTTAATAGTCTATTCCTTCACCTTCTTGCCCATTTCTTTATGTTATTCCATCCAAAAAAAAATTTCTAAGTACAATAATTGTCTCAGCTGCTTTTGGTGATTTCTTTTGGAGGGGAGATGTGGAGTGACAGTCCAGGAACTTTCTGCCCAGGGGAAGGAGGCCCAGCACGTGCTCCCCAGCTGAGGACCTGTCCACCGTAGCCCCTCCCTTTCATCTCTCGGGCTGAATGTGGAGTGGGGTGACTTTTATTTTTTCCTTTGCTGTTGGTTTAGAATGAGATGTAGCCGTTGATTTCAGTGAACTAAAGCATGCTTAACCAATACACCGTGTCCCTGTTGGGGCCTGCTCTCATGTCACCTGCCGGCAGTGGCATGGAGACAAAGCCTTCTCTCCACTCTTACTGCTGCTGGGCCTCTCCTGGGCAGGTCCAGGCTCAGTGGCTTGAACAGGTGCTGCAGGGCAGGGCAGTACCTGTGGCCACAGTGATGGCACAGGTGGGCATGATCCTGAGAGTCCAGTGGGGGGCTGTAGCACAGGAAAGGAGGTTGTCTACAGCCCTTCTCACCACACCTTGCCCTCCTCCGTGGAATCTCTGCCCCATCCGGATTCCCTGGAGGCTGGATGGTGGTTTGCAGGGCTAACCCTAGGTGGTAGGTCTTGCCACCCAAGGTGAACAAGAACTCAGCAGCACTGGCTTAGCAGCTCCATGGGGGCATAACCCACTTCTTTGCAAACCCTGGTGCTGGGAGATGATGAAATCAGCACCTGGTACATTAGGTTTGGGGCTTTAAGCTGATGCTTCCATTCAGGAGCAGGATGAGTAAGACCTGGTCCTTCTTTGCTCAGAGCTCTCTGAGGCGGGAGGCTGGAAGCACTTCCCTGAATGCTGTAGGAAATGTTGCAGGAGAGTGGAGGAGGAGGAGGAGGAGTGGCGTGGAGATTTCACCTGGGAGGACACCACCATGGGAGGCAGGCAGCAATGGTGCAGGCACTGTCTGAGCAGGGCCTTTAGAAGAAGGCCCGGGAGCTTGGCAGCAGAAAGGAGGGTGGAAGTACAGAAGCATCGAGATGCTCAGTGACATCTCTGTTGTTTGGATTTTGCTGTTGAAAAGCAAAGGAGGTAAATAGAAAGCTTTAGGCAGATACTGAGAGTTTTTGCTTTGGAGGTGTTTTGATATATGATAAACTATTGTTTGGATTATTTTGGAATATACTCTGGTCTATTATTCAATATCCCAGTCAAAGATAACATATACTCAATATTTGAGTTAGGATTTTTCAAAGACTTAGAATATTTGAAAATATTTTTATCATTAGAATATATTGCTTTTTCAAGACACTATCATCTAACAATTGCACCCTATTCTTTGGCAGTATCACTATCATTGTATTAATGGCAAAGGCTTCAAAATGGCCTTTCAGGCCCATGTCATCTGCCAGTCAACCCTCAACCCTTTCTCTCTAGACTCCTCTCCTCCAGTTTGCCAAACTACTCTGCTCCAGCCGTGCTGCTCTCCTTGCTGTTCTGGAACTTGCCAAGTATGCCCCACCCCAGGGCCTTGGCATGTGCCTGGAACACTCGAGCCCCCATCCTGCACATGGCTGGCCCGTTTTCTTCAGCTCTCCATCCATATGCAATAACAATTCCTCATGCCCCTCATAGCACTTCTGGACTTTCTCCTTCCTCTGTTTTTACCAACTAAAACAGGGGTTGGCCAACCATGGTTCTCAGGCTGGCCACCTGTTTTGCAAATACAATTTTACTGGAACACACTTATAAAGACTTGATTTCCTGTGGCTGTTTTCCCTGTGAAGGCAGAGTTGAATAGTTGTAACAAAGTCTGACCTGCAAATCTAAAATATGTGTAATATCTGGCTCTTTAGACAAAAGTTTGCAAAGCCTTCATCTCGCATATAGTGCATTCATTTGCCTGCCTCTGTCCCTCACTGGAATGCACCCTCCATTCAGACAGAGCCTATCTCTGTTTGGCCCACTGCTATATCCCTAGGGCCTAGAACAGTGTCTGGCACAAAGTATGTTCTCATGAGATACTTCAATGAATAAATGAACAAATGTGAAAGTTCCAGCCAACAGGGTGATGGGCAGTAGTTAACTATGCCTCTCATTCTGGCTTAAACTTTGGTATTTCAGCCTTTATGTATGTTCAGTTTTGCAGTCTTTAGGGTGCGCAGGATGAAAGAACACATCCATTCCTAGGGAGTAGAGGAGGCCTGGAAGTAGACCCAGATGCAGAGTTGTATGCAGGTGGCTGCTGGGGAGTGTATTCATCCATTCTTACACTGCTGTTAGGAACTGAGACTGGATAATTTATGAAAGAAAGAGGTTTAATTAACTCAGAGTTCTCCGGGCTGGACAGACTTCTGCTTCTGGAGAGGCCTCAGGAAACTTACAGTCATGGCCGCAGGCAAAGGGGAAAGCAAACACATCCTCATGGCTGGAGCAGGAAGAAGAGAGAGAGTGAAGGGGGAGGTGCCACACACTTTCAAACAACCAGATCTCTTGAGAACTCATTCACTATCACAAGAATAGCAAGGGGGAAATCTGCCCCCATGATCCAGTCACCTCCCACCAGGACCCTCCTCCAAGACTGAAGATCACAAGTCAACATGCAGTTTGGGTGTGGACGCAGAGCCAAACCGTATCAGGGAGTATTCCCAAGACACGCTCTGTAAGGAAGTGCATACTGCAGGATCAGACAAGGGAGAAGCAGGGGCTTGCATTGTGACCTGGTTGCAGTTGAGGTCTCATCCTGTCCTTCAGGGAACTCTGGAGAGAGAATGACCTGTAGAGTCATCGCAAGTTGAGGCCAGGGGCCTAGACCTTGGCTCCCGGCTGCGCTCTGGGAGGGCCATAACCTTGGATGAGATGCTCCTCCCTCGAGAGCAGCAGTGAAGGATGCACCTGCCTTTGAGCCCCTGGAGCTGGGGTATGGCACACAGGGCCCAGAAGTACAAGCAGAATCTTCTTTAGTATCTTGGGTCCACCAGGAAAGAGATGGTCTCTGAGGCCTGCTATGCAGAATGAAACCAAGAGAGTCATTGTGAAGGAATCCAGTAGACACAAGTGCTCTTTGCTGCCTAATGATTAAAACGAAAAGCAAAGCCAGGGGAAGCGTCCTTGATCCATATTTTACCTGTGATTTGAACATCGCATGCTCGGTCCGGGCACTTAGGTGGGCTTCAGTGATTTGGGCCGGAAGGAAATAGTGCCCTTTCTTTGAGTGTCTAGATTGTTTTGTCACAGACAGGGGAAGCCCTCATCTGACTTGCCCTGTAGGTCCCTAGTCTCTTAGGAGGTCTCTGTCCCCACCCCTCCCTGGAGTCTGGGGTGTAGTTGGGCTGACCTTCAAAATATGCTGTGTCATCAAAGGGTCATCATCTATCTGGTCTATTTTTTAATCCAATTGGATAAAATACCAGTGTTCTAATAAAAAGGTCTAAAACGTTTACCATTTAAATGAACCCCCCTTCCTGCGATGCACACAAGAGTCTTGGCGGGAGGCTGGTGGCACAGGCAGATGAGTCCTGTCCCTCCTTGCCCAGCATCACGTGGTGTCATGAGACCCCTCAGTGCAAGCGCAGGTCGGCCTGAGCCCCCCTCCCACCCGCAACCTGGATGCCTTTTGTGCCTGTGGAACGCAACTGGAAGGGCCCATCAGTGCCACGACTTGGCTAATTCATGGTGGACACGCATTTTGGTTTTTTAAATTATGGTAAAATATACATACAATTTCCCACCTTCACCATTTTTAAGAGTCCGGTTCAGCAGCTGTCAGCGCATTCACACCATCGTGCAGCCATCCCCACCACCCATCCTCAGAGCCCCTCATCTTCCTGCGGGGAAACTGCATCGCCAAGAGCACAGACTCCCCCTTCCCCAGCCCCGGCACCCACCCTCCTACTGTCTGTCTCTACGAGTCTGACTACTCCAGGGACCTCACATAAGAGGTACCGTCATTGTCTTTTGTGACTGGCTTATTTCACGGAGCATCGTGTCCTCAGGGTCCATCCATGTAGTAGCACGTGTCAAAATGTCCTTCCTTCCTCGGGCTGGATATGGGCTCTTTAAAAGCATATTTTCTTAGAGCAAAACCCCGTTTCCCCCACACCTGATCGTCCATCACGTGCCGTTTAGGACGCGTGGTCTGGGGTTTGCTAGTGATCATCTGTGGGCTTTCCGAGCCCGTGCTGGTTTTGCTGCCAGAACCTGAGGTCCCGCGGACATCCCTGTGCTCACTACGGCTTCTTTGTGTGAGACTGTTAGAGTGTGATCCCGGCCCTGTCACGCGCTCGGCGGCTGGTTTTTCTCCTTCAGATCAGCGGCCTTGGACAGCTTTCGCTGCTTTGGCAGCCGTTTCAAGCTGCTCCGTCTTGTCATTTTAGAGTTCAGTATCTGCTGCTCTGAAGGAAGAAACGGGGATGGGCTGGACCATTGCACTTGGTCTCTTGACCTCGATGTTGCCCATGAGCAGTGAAGGATGACTTTTGACGAGCCGTGTCAGATGTGACAGGCAATCTCGTTGGCTTGAGTGGAAATGTGCTGTACAAGTTTGAAGCCTTGGTTGGGGGCATTTTTCTGGTGTTCAATGCATTTAAATTGACACCAGACTTCAGTATGTTGTTCATTTCAGGCCTGGCACTGTAGGCTCCCATCTTTAAAATGTGTCGGTGCCGAGAGCTCCCTCGTCAGCTTTTGCAAAGCGTTTTGCATATTCCCGGTACTGTATTTACATTCCTCGCTCACATTGTGTTGTTGTTTTTTGTTTTTCCTCTCTTAAAGCTTATTTTTGAAGGGAATTTTTAATGCTTTCAGCTGAGTAGGAATTTGTGGAATTCTGGGGGGCAGGGAGGTGGAGTGGAGAAAAGGGGCAAAACGGTTGTTTCTTGGCTCTCAGCATAAGCTACGTTTCCATCAGATGGAGTGAAACGCCTATATTGGGCAGCTGTGATTTCAAGTGAAAGTCATTTCCCAGTTGTTTCTAATGTCTAGAAATTAGGTTTGTTTTGATTTTAATTGTCAAAGGAAGGCACTGTGGGTGAGGAAGAGCTCTTGCCGCCACCTGCCCGAAGTGCCCCTGCTTAGGCAGACGCCTCCCCTGTGAGGTGTGAGCTGTGCTGGACAGCACCCGGCACCATGGCCTCGTGCTTTTCCTTCTCACTGTGGTTTCCTCTCAGGTTGGGGGGGGTGGTTATTTTACTCAGATCTCTGAGCCTTAAAGTAGATCTTCTGCAGATCATCTACAGAGTCATCTGAGGGCACTGGGCAGAGGTCTCTGTGCTGGGAGCTGTCCCCAGCTCCTCTCCCTAGGACTTCTGATTCTGCTTCAGCCAAGCATATTCCGGCCTCACCCGGAACACTCCTCACCCTCTGTCCCCGTGCAGGCGGTGTCCACATCTCAGGGATGTAGCGTGGTGGCATTTTTAAAGTTTTGGTTGGTGTGGATGAGAGCATCTCTCCTGAGGCTGCCGTGTGGGTGGGGGCTGGGTACATCTGTGTCTCTGGGAACGGTACACAAAGTGGCACTCATCCCAGTGAGAACATGGCCTGGGCATTGGAGGATGGGATCCTTAGTGTGAGGGAGGCCTCGACCATAAAGGGACTGAGGAGAGAGACAGGAAGGGTCCAGGTATAAGAAGAGCCGCCCACGGCAGGGGGTGTGGCAGTGGGACCAGAAGAATGGGTCACAGTAATGTGGCTCCTTCCCCAAGCTGGGGAGCGAGAGGGGGCTTCTGCTGTTGGGTGTTGAAGAGGAATCTTTGGTTTGCAGATGGCAGGGGGTCTTTGCCCATCCTCTGATCGTACGTATAGAAGTTTGCAACATGAAGGGCAGACTGTGATGGAGTTGTTTGGCAGTTAGAAAAGCCGGGGCACAGACATGTTCCCTGAAAGGCAGAGTGTGGGCACCACAGGGTCTGCCCCTGATTGGCATGTCAGCCCTGCAAATGAGAGCACCGAGCAGAGGGAGCGGCAGTTGGATTGGAGAGCAGAGGCTCCCACCTGGCTCACATACTCCTACACACATGCCACATGCATGCCACGGTGCTTAGGAATCCTGAAAGCTGCAGGCTCAGGGGAGCTGCAGTGCTCCTCGTGAAGATGCCGAGCCACAGAGGCCGCCCAGGCAGGAAGGCCAGCGCTGGTCGCCTCCAGGTAGTCTCAGGATCCCAGAGCAGGAGGCAGCCAGGTGATGCTGAAGGAGAAGTGGGGGCATAGAAGCCATGCCCTGGAGCTGGAATGGCAGACAGGGCTTTCTTAGTGCCAGGGCCTGCAAATTCCCGGCAAGGGCTCACTGGAATCCTCCTCCCGCCATCCTCCCAGGATCCCATTGGCCAGCCAGGCCCCTGGAATTGCCTTTCTGGTGCCCTGTCTCCCTCCATGCTCTCCTTTAAGGGCCCTCACTGGCACCTTTGCCCTCCTTAACCAGGTAGCACTAAACCAGGAGACATCTAGAATCCTGTCTGAGACGTCTCCGAAAGTCACCTTGTTAACTAGACAGAAGTGGATCTCTACAGGTTAGAGCCTGGGGAACCCCTGTTTTCTTTGTGGTATTCGCTAGTGAGTGTTCCAGGAAAGGACACACCCTACTGTCTCCTGGCTGCTTGCAGATAGCGATGAGGTGGGAGAGGGTCCTAGAAGTGTGCTCTTCATTCTCCACCTGCTCTCCCGAGCAGGTGGTGGTGGTCACTCTCCTAACGAGCCCAGGCTCTGAGCTTCTGCCCCTTTACTGAGCAAATGCATGAAGTCACCCATGCTCTTTTTCATGTAACTTCTTTTTTTAGGTCCAGGATACATGTGCGTGTTTGTCGTGTAGGTAACTTTGCTGTCACAGGAGTTTTGTGTGCAGATTATTTCATCCTCCACATGATAAGCATAGTACCCAACAGGTAGGACTTCAATCCTCACCTTCCTCCCACCCTCAAGTAGGCACCACTGTCTGCTGTTCCCTTCTTTGTGGCCATGTGTACTCAGTGATTATTAGCACCCACTTCTAAGTGAGAACATGTGGTCTTTGGTTTTCTGCTCCTGCCTTAGTTCGCTTAGGATACTGAATGGCCTCCAGCTCCATCCATGTTGCTGAAAAGGACAACATGGATGCAAATGATCTCATTCTTTTATTATGGCTGCATAGTATTCTGTGGTGTATATTTATCACATTTTCTTTATCTAATCTATTGATGGTTCATTTAGGTTTAGTCCATGTCTTTGCTATTGTGAATAGTGCTGCAGTGAACATATGCGTGCATGTATCTTTATCGTAGAACAGTTAATATTCCTTTGGGTGTATACCCAATGATAGGATTGTGGATTGAATGGTAATCGTGTTTTAACTTCTTGGAGAAGTCACCAAACTGCTTTCCACAGTGGCTACATTAATGTACATTCCCACTAGGAACGTGTAAGCATTCCCTTTTCTCCTCACCGGCAGCTGTTATTTTTTGACTTTTTTATAATAGCCATTCTGACTGATGTGAGATGGTGTCTCATTGTGGTTTTGATTTGCATTTCTCTAACAGTTAGTGATGCTGAGCATTTTTTTCATATGCTCATTGGCCATTGGCCATATGTATGTCTTCTTTTGAAAAGTGTCTATTCACGTCCTTTGCCCACTTTTTTTTTTTTTTTTTTACAGGGTTGATTGTCTTTTGCTTGTTAATTTAAGTTCTTTATGGTTTCTGGATATTAGACCTTTGGGGGATACTTACTTAGTCTGCAAAGTGAGCTTCTTATGCAAGCGCCCATCCTTCCGGCACTGGGATGGGCCATGTGGGAGGAGCCAGAGCACAGGAGAGTCTATCTGCTCCAGCCCCTAAACTTGCTACTGTGAGGACTCCTCCTGCCATGTGCCCTCCTGGGTATGAAGAGGCCTCCTGTGTGAGCTGCACCACTGTCTCAGGGATTCCTGGCCTGGAGGCATCTCGGGAATTTCTCAGAATGCCCAGTTTGCACCAGAGATAGAGCCAGTCCCTTTGGGAGGGAAAAGGGAAAGGAAACTAGATTTACTTTTTAAAGTTTCTAGAACTTCCTTGATATCCATACTTTTTTTAAAAAAGGCTTTTTAAGTTGGATTTCTATCTGTTATTTACCTGAGACTTAATTTCAGCTGATCAAAGTTTAGAGTGCTGGCAAGTGCCAAGCCTGATGATAGATGTTGTGCCTTTTGACAAATGACCATATACGCACCGCTCTGTTGCTGAACTCTGTTCTATCCATTTTTCTGCTTGTCCTCATGCCAACATGGCCCCGACTTCATTGCTGTGGCCCTGTAGTAAGTCTTGGTGTCTTGTAGAAGTTCTCCAAATTTCATTTTTTCCACAGTTGTTTTGGCTCTTCTTAGTCCTTTGCATTTCTATGTAGAATAAGTGGATTAATTAGCATAGAAAAACCTGTGATTTTCATTGAACTGCATTCAATCTATAGATCTGTTTGCAGAGATATTTCACAATTTTGAGTCTCGATCTTTGATTGTGGTGTATAGCTCCATATTGTTTTCTTTGATACATCTCAACATGGTTTTGTCATTTTTTTGGTATATAAGTCTTTTAAATATATTCCACATAAATTTATCCATAAGTTTTTCATGTGGTGTTTTTTTGGTTTTTTGGTTTTTTTGGTCCTTTAAAAATGCTGTATTTTTAGTTTCAATTCCCAGTATTTCTTTGCTAGTGATTACAGGAGCTTTCTGTAAATTTGTCTAGTATGCTGTTAGTTTGCTAAACAAAACCTATTAGTTCCAGTGGCCCAAGGATTCTTCAGTTTCTTCCATGTACGTGAATATCTTGGTTGAGAATGAAGACAGTTTTGTTTCTTCCTTTACACTGTGTAAGCTGTTAGTTTCTTTTTCTTACTTCGTACTGTCTAGGGTCTCCATACTGTTTTTAACAGGAGTTGGGAAAGTAAATATCCTCTGTTCCTGATCTTAGGGGTAAAGCACTCAGTATTTTAGTGTTAAATATAAATACACATTCTTGTCAATTCCCGTTGAAGTTCTATTCTTGTAGGCTGAGAGTTTTATTATGGAAGGGTGTGTCATTTTGTCAGGTGCCTTTTTGCGTCTGTTGTGATGTTTATGTTGTTTCTGTCTTTTATTCTGATCATATGGAGAAATGCAGTAATTGCTTTTCTAATGCTCAACAAATCTTGCTTGTCTTGGATAAGTGCCACTTGCTTTGAGATGTGCATGCATACATCCCTCTCTGTATATGTATGTGTATAATTCCAGCATTATTTCTATATACATAGAACTAATACATATATAAATAATGCTGGTTATATATTTGCTAATATTTTACGAATTACGGGATACTGGTCTGCAGTTTTCTCATTTTGTCTTTTTTAGGCTTTATTCAGGGTAATGCTAGCTTCGTAAAATGAATTGATGTATTCTCTCTTTTTCTGCTTTTTAAAATTGTTTAGGATTGGTATTTTTTTTATTTAAATGTTTGAAAACATCTGGGCCTGGAATTTTCTTTGTGGGAAGGTTATTACTTAATTTAAAAAATATATGCAATACTATTCAGACTTTCAATTTTTTTATGACTCAGTTTTGGTTATCTGTCTTTCAAAGAGTTTGTCTGTTTTGTCTAAGTTGTTGAGTTTATTGGCATTAATTGTTCAGAATCTTCTCTTATCCAGTTATCCTTCTGAGGTCTCTAGGGCATGCCCTGATGACGCTCTTCCACTGCCCTTTTTTTCCATTCCTGGAATGGTACTTCCCACCTTCCAAATCAGTCTTGTTACAGGTTTATTCATTTTCTCAGTCCTATATTTTATTGATTTATATTTTTTGTTATTTTGTGTATTTTACTCTTTTTCTAACTTTCTAAGATAGAAGCAGTGGGTCCCACTGAAGAGAAATGGACAGCAGGCACTAAATTTCCCTGTAGGGTTAACTATGTCAGCCTGACAGACCCCAGGCCGTGTGTCTTTGGAGGACAGAGACATTGCCATTCATGATCCTTTCTAAGGTTGGTCATTGATAGGAAACTTTGTTAAGTAATATAAGTATTCAAAACTATACATTAGCTTCTAAGCAGTGCTTAAGCAGCATTCTACATGTTTTGATAGGATTGTTTTTAATATCACTCAGTTTTAAATGTTTATGTGCTTTAATTATTGTAAATGGTGATTACACTGTTCCATGTGCATTTGCGAGAATACACCCTGCCACTGTGTGCAGTCTTCTATAAATGTACATTGGGTCAGGTTATTTGGGCATGTTGTGCAGGTCTTCCCTGTCTTCTGACTTTGTCTCCCTGTTCCATCAGTTGAGAAAAGAGTGTCGAAGTCTGCAACTCGAATGATGGATTTGTCTCTTTTCCCCTTTGGTTCTGTCAGCTCTTGACTTGGGCCTTCTGCATATCTGCTAGTAGGGGTCATGACGTCCTCCTGATGCGCTGGCTTCTTAACAGCATGAAGTGTACCCTGTCTCTCCGGCCATTTTTCTCGCTCTGAAGTTGCTTTGGTATTAATATTGCTAGCTTTCTTGTGATTTGCCTGTGCATGTGTTATATTCTTTTCCATCCTTTTGCTTTTGATGTATTTCTTTATATTTATAGTGTGTTTCTTGGAATCGGGTATGGTGATCCAGTATGCAAGTCGATACTTTTTATTTGAAATGTTTTAGTTAATGTGCTCATCAATAGATACGGGTTTAGTCTACCATTTTGCTGATTTTTTCATTTGTACTTTTTATTCTTCATTCCCATTTTCCTAATTCCCTGCCTTCTTTTGGATTGAATCCTTTTTTGATTTCATTTTACAATTACTATTGCATTATTAGTGCTACCTTTTTTTAAGTAGTTTGTTTAGCACAGTACTTGTTATTAGAAATTCCAGAAATGATGGAACGTGCTGTGTGCACACTGTCCAGTATGGCACGCACTGGCCACCTGTAGCTGTTGAGACCTTGACATGTGGCTCAGGCAACTGAAGGAACTGGGTGTGCAATTATGTTTAATTTCAAATAATTTAAATATAAATAGCCACTTGGGGGTACCTGCTACCACACTGGGCAGGGTGACCGTAGGGTTTCTAGTATTATCATTAACTTCTCATGATCTACATTGAAAATGGTGTTCCTTGATATCACATGTAATGCAAGACCTTCACCACAGTGAACTTCCATTTGCCCCTTGAAGTCCCATGTATATGGTCACGGATCTTACTTCTACCTGTTATAGACTCTCAAATACATGGTTGTGATTTTTTCGTTTAAACAGTCAGTTGTCGAGAAACAGTCATTTAGAATGGCAATTGAAAGTAAGAAAGTACTCTTTTCATGTACGCATTTTGATGTTCTAAATATGTTGAAAGGGCGCAGGGGGGTTTGATGCCCTTCAGATATATGGCTGCCTTGTGGACAGTGATTGGAAAGGATGGGGAACAGGGACGCACGAGTGGACAGTTGAATGCGAGGCTGTTGAAATTGTTCCGTGGTCAGCAGTGATGGCTTCTTGGAACAGGAAGGAGTGGGTGTTAAGAAGTGGTTGAATTTGAGATCTCTTTGGAAGTGTGACGCTCCTGCTGTTATGAGCAGAGCTGCACGTGAAACATACTTTGTTTGTTAAACATCCTTACCCCATTTCCTATTGAATTTGCTTTTCAAAAATAGTGTGGACATTAAAAAGTCATCCCCATGTGCCTAATTTCAATTAGAAAGTGTTGAATCACTGTGAATTTTGTGAGTCATCCTGCATGTAAGTAGAGCTAGCCATCTAACTCTTAGAATTTGTTAACTATTAAGAGAGGAAGACAGAATGTAATATAGAGATGACTATTTATGAGTCATTTTATTTATTCATTATCCATCTAAAGAGTAGCAATTGATTGTATCACAGAACAGTGTTTGTTTTACATCTTTTGATTAGGAGCAGTGGTTTATGGCATAGACTTGCTTAATTTCCTCCTGTTTCTTCCTCTGGAGTGGATAACTGTTTCACAACAGAAGGCGATAAAAGATTTCTGGTTTATTCATTAATTTTCCTTTGAGAGGGAATACCTGACCTCAAGGATGAGACACTGATTGGGATGGTCTGAATCGAATGGTAAGCAGAATGTCGCCCTTAGACTCTCGTCTCCCCACAGTGCGAGGGGTTTTCTCATCTTTGCATCGGTTTTTAGCCATGTTT
>NW_022681442.1:1817500-1837500 GCF_009764315.1 Trachypithecus francoisi | reverse complement strand
CGCTGTTACTTATGGACAGGTGGACTAGGCTCTTTTTCACCCCAAGGAACTGCTCCATGCTTAGGAAGAGCCACTGGAGTTTATCAGCCTGCGTGTAAGCATGCAGGGACGGGGATCAGGAACTTTTAGTAGAATAGTCTGTGCTCCAGGTGATCGGTCTCCACCCACCCGCGTGCCTCTCCTTTTCCACCCCACCCACATTTTGGGTAATTGGGGGATTAATTTATTCATGTCACATAAGCACTGGCGGAGATCACTGTGTGAACAGCATTGCTGAAGACTGCGGAGTTCTTTTTGAGACTTCCTTGAGCTTCAGGCAGCACGTATGAGTTTCAGGGGTGATCAGAATGTTTCTCCTTGGAGGAAGGCCTGATACCCTGGAGCTGGCTCCAGCCTGGGCCCTGCGGCGTGTTCTGCCTGCTACCCGCCTGCCTGCAGGGAGATGCCTGAGCTGGGAAGGTTCTGAGGGTTGTCAGGGCGCTCCGCCGTGCTCTTTGGCTGGATCCCCTTGGCTGTTCTGCATGCCCGGGCCGTGCTCTCTGTGGAAAGCTACATTGGAGATGACAGTCTGTGGTTCTGGCTACACCAGCCTAACTTCCGCTGGACCGTGCCATTTTCTGCCTCTGATAACACCATGGTGAAGCACCTTGGGTAAAGCAACAGATTTGTTTTTCAAGATACATTGTAATTACTCTTTTCAGAACTAACAGTATTAACCCAGTGAAGGCAAAACTGAATTGTTTTATAAACTGACTGTGGAGCTGGTATAAGGAGATGCAGGGAAGGCTCCTCGTCTGAGTCAGTAGCAGAGCACACAGTGCAAGAAGTGTGGGTAGGCTCCCAGCGCACCCAGAGATCAAGGAGAGTAATGGGTGCTGCCCGCCTCTGAGGGGACGGAGGTGGCTGCCACCCGCCGTGTCCCTCACGGTGGCTTTCAGGAGTCTCCACGCAAGCCGGCTCACAGGCAGGAAGAAAAGCTGTGGGCCGTGTGTCTCCCTTGGTTATGGCTCAGTTTTAATGTAATTAGAAGCTCAACTTGAAAGTGAGATATCAAAGGAAGCCTTCAGCTGTGTGTGCCGGGGGATGAGGGTGTGGGTTGAAAAGTATCCAGTGCCTGTTTTTCTCAGGTGGATAAGTCTAACATATGTGACTCTGGTAATTGAAGATGGTGACAGGCCAAACTAAGCTGGGATTCCCCAGGGAGAGAGGAGGATTTCGGGAACCAGTCTAACAAAAACAGAAACTGGAAGGAGAAAACAGAATATGCCCCCCTCTCTTCCCTGCCTCCCTCCTCTACTCAAAAAAAAAAAAAAAAAAAAAACACACAAAAGAAAGAAAAAAAATCAAAGCAGCTTTTGCAATGAAGAATTCAATTTTTCGCCCCCGAGCGTATGATAGTAGTGACTTTCGTGTTCCTGGTACAGACCTGTATTTTTTTGTGATATCTTCATCTGGCCCCTGGCACTCTACTCTTCATGATGAATATGAGACCTGTGCACTGAGGGTCCTCACCAATGCTTCCTTCCTCACAGCCATATGATTTCATCCGGAAGCAACCTCTAAAAATAAACACCCTCATGTTAGCCTTTTGCTACCATGCTTCATATTTTGCTCTTGTATAAATATCTGCCACGTTTCCACTGGGAATTATTGCTGTTATATATTTTACAGACACTTGACTGTCATCTAAGTGGCTTATTTTATTCCCATAGCTAGAAGAAAAATACAAAAAGAATTTTGTAATGTGAATGCGATTGTGGGCCAGGAGTTATGTTCTGAGAAGGAGCTGAGAGTAAATTACATTCCTGCTTTATTGTGTTGACGTTGTCTTCCCTGTTGCGTCCTGAGTTAGACTTCATTGTTCCAAGTTTTTAACTAGAGGTGGCTTGATAATGACGCCACTTTGGAAGCGTCTGGCTCGTGTTTAAAACTCTAGCTGGTGATAAATATATTTTAGTCCTATTAACGAAGAATTGTAACATTTTAGTCCTATTAATGAAGAATTTTAACATCCATGCAGATGAGCGGCATCCTAAAAGCAGTTTCAGATGCTTTGGGGTGTTTTCTACTGAAGATACTTTTGTAAAAATATAGCCTTACTTTTCATTGTATACACGGCTCTGTTCATCAAAAACCGTGACTTCCTGGACCTTGCTTCTGTGGAATGAACTAAACGTAAATTATTTTTCCAAAAGCTTTATGAGTTTACCATATATGTTTTGGAAAAAGTGGAAAAACACTAGGAAGAAGTTCCAGTGAGCGAACGTTTCCTGACGTGTTTCACGTTTTGCCCTGGTTTGAAGCAGGGCGTTTTGTGGAAGGTGGGGCTGCTGGATCTCTCGGTCACTGGGCAGTGCTGGTCACTGCCTTTCTCTGGTTGAGCTGACCTGGAGTCCTGGTGCCTGTGTCTGCCCTGGCATTGATCTCATGGTGCTTTCTGTGCATCTCTGTGCTCCTCTTTCTGGAACACAGCCCCTGAATAGAATCATTTGGCAAAACATCCCAGGAGAAAAACCAGTGGGTTTTACGTGGGGAAAGAACTCAGTGAATCCACAGTTGATGTTGATGAAGGAGGCACTGCGTGTTGGGCTCAAATGCATCTCGAACTGTGGGTGCCAAGAAACAAGTAGAGCTCAGACTGCTGGGAGCCTTGGCTGGAATAAAGCTGGCCCTCACGGGACTGTTAAAATACTTGAACTTTGAATTCAGAGTCAGATTTAAGCTGACTTCACCCCTCTTCCCTTTCTTCTGAAGATTCTGGTTATTCACGAGACAGAAGGGTGGAACCAGGAGCTTATCCCCTTCCTTCCTCACAAGCAGCAGCAGCAGCCATTGAAACCCAAAGACAGCAACGGCTTCCTTCCTGCCCACTCCCAGCACCACTCCTGGGGGAGCCATGTGGGAAGGGCTCTTCCCAGCGCCTCTCCTGCAGCACACAGCACACATCAGCCTTGCCCTGCATGCAGCCTTCCCAGCTGGAGCAGGTCCCGCCAGCGCCCTGCCAGGCGGCGATGGTCTACACCGCCATTTCACCTTCCGCAGGTCTGTGGCATTAGGTCTTCCCTTGTGAGTGGCTTGTATTCCTTTCAAGATCCTGTAAATAATTTGGCGTCATTTGGACCACTTGATGCTTCTATATGAAACATGCCTTATAAACTCTTAGAACTGCGTGATTTCAGATTACGGAAATATCTGCATGAGTATTAGTTGTGATATCTCTGTACTAGAAATTTCAGTGCTACCTCTACACAAACAGACACACTCGGGGTGTGCTGTGTGTATTGTATGAGTGTATCATGGTATGTTTTATTGTCCCTGGTAATACATTTCACATTGCAGGCTGTCTGTGGCTACTTATAAACCTTAGCCATTTGAATTTCCCCTCAAGCCTTCTTCTGGTGAAGCGTGGGATGGGGTCTTAGCTCAGTTTGGAAGGATGGAACAGTTCAGCAGCATATGTTTCCACAACCTGGTGACTGGCACTGTGTGTGAGTGATGCCGCTTCGGCACCTTCGCATTGATCATCTTTAGGATCCTTAGGATCACTGAGAAGTCATCACTCTTTGCATCATAAACATGTGTCAAGGTGGCTCCACATTTCTGCCATTGCTCACAGATAAAACACGCTCATGATCTCAACTTAATCCCAAGAGGATGTTTCCCCATCCATCAAAACCGCAGTGCGGGTTTTCACTGATGGGACATAGGGAAGGTATGGCAAGCTGGGTGGAGGTGTTTCCTGGGCTTTTCCAGAATAACCCAACCCATCCCTTCTTGTGAGCACAGAATTACCCAGAAGGTTGAAAAGGAAAGCGCAGTTTGTTGAAACAAATATGCAAAGTGATTTGTTCTTTTCACAGAGAAGGTAAATAGCATGTCAGCCACCAAGGCCCTCACACGCATGAATCTGCCCGTGGAGCGTTGAGCTTGTAAAAGAACGTCAGGTGGAAGCGGTGAGAGGGCCTGGACAGTTCTGCAGCTGTGTTCTTTGTCTGGTTAATCGCGTGCATCTCCAGTCTGTGGCTGGCCAGCCGCGTCCACCCGCGTGCTCCAGGCACCCAAGGTGCTTGGTTAATATGCAGCTCTCTCAACATCTCCCCCTTAGGAGCAACAGGTACCCGGTGCCGGTGTTGTCCGTCCAGATGAAAGGGCCTGGCCACTCTGATTGCACTTCTCTTTGATCTTCCTGTAGAAGGTCGGCTTGTCTGCCTAGAGATTCCTCTGAAGGGCAATTTAAAAGTTGGATTTGAGCAACATCAAGTGAAATGTCTCCCCATCTCATGCCGTGAGGAGCTCTTTGGTGTAGCTCATGGCTGGATGTGAGGAAAGGCATTAACCCTTCCTTTGAAACAAACTATCTCGCAGGCTGAACTTGCCAGCTACATTTCTCCTCTGCGCTCAGAAAAGAAAATATTTTCATTCTTATAACACTCCTAGGCCCTTGAAGATAAACTCATTGCAGTGTTTAAAACTTGTCCTGAGACCCTATTGCCTTTACTTTGTTAGTGTGTGTGAGACTGAAGGCCTGTGGATGGGTGAGATGCTTCGAACTGATAGAAAAAGAAAATAGAAGGAAGATTTTCATGGGCAGAGCTGAGACACTATCTCTCAAGGTGTTGTGATCAATAAAAGAATCCATTTTTAATGGTGAACTGGCAAAGGCTACTAAATACCAATTACGGAGTAAAGTGCCATGAGAAGGTAAAGCCACTTTTTGTGAATTATTTCATTGCACTAATGTGCTCATACTGAAAAACATGGCCAGGCTGCTTCCCACACAGTTCACTTAAAGAAAAATGGCTCACATTAAAAATAGTTGCTTTATTTTGTAAATGTTTTAGAAAAGTGCATTGCTGTCCAGAAATCTAGACGTACACTTGTTTTGTGTTTAATGAAAAAGGGAAGGAAAAATATCTCGAAATCCCAAATCTCATCGGTATCAATAGGATCACAAAAGTAAAGGCAGGAAAAGGAATTTGCTGCTCGTGCTGTTTCCCATCCATGTTTCCAGGTTATGTATTTTGTTTCGCAACTTTTGTTTATATTGGTGGAACCAGTCTGCTTTTTTTTATTTTTTATTTTTGAGGACTAAGATCCCATTTCTTAGGAATTTGTAACTCAGCTGTGACAACGTAGCCTGAGATTTACACAGTCCCCATTAAGGGTAGAAAATAGAGGGAGGGCTTAGCTCTTTGTTTTCATAGCTGTGTTAAAGAGCCAAATAGTAATTTGTTGACTGAATGTATTATCTGTCCTGCCATATGTTGTTCCAATGATGAGACAGAAGAAGAATGAAGGACTCTTGCAATGTAAACTTCTGGAAATTATACTGTTTCAGGGTTGTTTACATTAATAACAACGATGGCTTATATATATATATGGCTTTATAATTTTTTGAGATTATAAAAGGTATATGTAGTCAATATTGAAAATAAAGTATAAGGAAATTAAAAATTTGGATGGGCGTGGTGGCTCACGCCTGTGATCCCAACACTTTGGGGGCCAAGGTGGGTGGATTGCTTGATCTCAGGAGTTCAGGACCAGCCTGGGCAATATGACCAAACCCTGTCTCCACCAAAAATACAAAAGCTTAGCTGGATGGGGTGGTGTGCGCCTATGGTCCCAGCTACTCAGGAGGCTGAGGTAGGAAAATCTCTTGAGCCTAGAAGTTGGAGGCTGCAGTGAGCTGAGATCACACCACTGTATCCCAGCCTGGGCGACAGAGTGAGACCCTGTCTCAATTTAATAAATAAATAAAATAAAAAATGTATATTTCTATCACAGATTTAACTATTATTTATATTTTATCAGTCCTTCTAATTTCTTATGTTTTTAAGAGACGGGCTCCCTATGTTGCCCAGGTTGGTCTTGAACTCCTGGGCTATAGAGATCCTCCTCCCACCTTGGCCTCCCGAAGTGCTGGGATTACAGGCATGAGCCACCGCACGCAGCTTTCTAGTTCGTTTTTATGCCTACGGTGTACAAATGTTAATAACATTGCATGTGTTGTAATGGGATATGCCTCTTCATGCAACAGCATATGCATTGTGCCACATCCTTAGACATGACTTTTATTGGATATGTAGTAGCCTGGCTTATGGATGTTTCATAATTTATTTAACACCCTGTGATTGGTTATGTAGCTGACTTTCATTTTTAACTGTACCAAATTGTGCTGCCATGCCATCCTGGAAGTGGATTGCACATGGGGGCCTTGTATTTGATTGAGCACTTTCTTAAGCTGTATCTCAGTCGTTAGCACAAGAACTCCATGAGGCAGTGAGGCCGCTGAGTAGTTACCTGTGTCGCATGGGAAGAACTGAGGCTCAGAAGGACTGACGTGGGTATCTTCACATGTGACTTCACCAGTACGGGACAAAACACACGGCAGAGGATTTTGAAATTCTCCTGATTGAAGACCAAGCTGGTTTTTGTCCCAACAATAGTGATTCCTTCATTTATCCCACAAATGCTTAAATGCCGCATGTGTGTCAGGCACTGTCCTTGGTTCTGGTGAATGGAGCAGACCCTGCCTGCTGCTCCAGGGGATACCAGCTTGATTCTTTGGTAATTCTGGAAGGCTTGTGCACGTGCTGGAGTTTGGGGGAAAGAGTTGTGGACCCAGTCACATACTACAGTGGGTTCAAAGTCTCATCTTTATTCTGGGAGTGACTAGGTGTCTTTAAAAGCCAAGTTCAGAAGATTCTCATTTAATGATGTTTGATTCCATGTCTCATGCAGAGGAATACTTAGGTATGATGGAACGAGTTAAGTAAAGGGTAAAGTATTGAAATATATCATCTGAAAATAACTGCTTCATATCTCTTGTATCTTAAAATATTTTCTGGAAAAAATTATGTAAATTAAAACAAAATGCTGTTTTTCATCATTATATTAGGAAAAAATGTAAACACAAAATATTCAGTGTTTCGAAGGATGGCCGGAAACGGTGATGTTTTTCTATGATGCTGCTGATACAGTAAGTTGCTATCAGTCTTGTGACCGTATGCATACAGACATAAAAATGTTAAAACCCTGCTTAGTACTCCCACTTTGAAAAAGTATACTCTAGAAAAAAATCTAAATTATAGAAAAAACATTATACGTTGCAGCTTCTCTTATCATGGTGAAAAGGGAACCAACCTAGACGTACAACACTAGTGAGATCATTTAGATAATACTGACACATGGTCTCACCAAACCGAGTCAGCATCTAATGCCTATGAGACTGTGTAGTCAGGGATAAATGCTTCCATTAAGTGAAAAAGCGGAGTGTAAAGAGTATGCACATTAGACCTAAAACAACTGTGCCACGTGAGAAAAAGCTTGAAGTGAATACTCTCAAATGATGATAGTGGCTGTTTTAAGGGTGAAGATCAAGGAATTTCCTGTTTTTTCTTGTCTGTATTTCAAATTTTGTATAGTATAGTTATATTACTTTTTTAAACTAGTGACTTCTTTTTATAAAATGACTTACTATTTTAAAAATTTAAGCAATACAAGAAAGCAAAAGAAATAACAAATTACCTCCCATCTCACAGCCCCTAAATAAGTAATGCCGACATGGTGAGCCTCATTCTAGAAGTCACTCTTTGCTTGCATAAACGTATGTGTATATGTATAAAAATAAAGATAGTAACATAAACGCAGATATAAAAGGACAAATAATTTCAAATGAAAATAGATTTGTTTAATACAAGGTTCGTAAACATTGTCTGTGAAGAACCAGATAGTAAATATATTAGTCTCTGTCTCAGTTGTTCTGCCGTTTTGTGACAGCAATCATAGACAAAATGTAAATGAATTAATACAGCCATGTTCCAATAAAGCTTTATTGCTCTTCATTCTGTTTAGATCCATTTCCACCTGGCATCATTTTCTTCTGCCTAACAGTTTCCTTTACTCTTTCTCATTGTGCTAGTCTACTGCAGGTGACTTCTTACAGCTTTTTAGTGCCCAAAAAGTCTTTGTTGCTTCTTGATTGTTAAAAGATATTTTCACTGGGTGTAGAATTCTACATTGGGAGTGTTTTTTTCCCCCCAATACTTTACAGATTTTGCTACACTGCCCTCTTGTGTTTTTCCATTAAGAATTCTGCTGTTATCCTCATCTTTTTGTGCCTTTGTGTGACATGATTTTTTCCTCTGGTAGGTTGTAAGGCTCCTTATCATTTTTTTTTTGAACAATTTTATCATGATACATCTTGGTGCAGTTCTTCATGTGTCTTTTACTCAGTTTCACTGACCATCTTGTATCTGTGCATTTGTAGTTTGCATCAAATTGGAAAATATTTTGGCTATTTCTTCAAATATATTTTTTCCTTTTCCTTTCAGAAACTCCAACTACAGATGTGTACAATTTCCTGAAGCTTTTCAAAACCCTCACTGATAAGCTTTCTTCCTTTCTTCCTTCCTTTTGATTTCCTTTCTCCTCATTTTGTGTAGCTTCTATAGGAATATATTCAAGTTCACTAATCTTTTCTTTTGCAGTGTCTAATCTATTATTTTCATTTGATGTATTTTTCCATTGTAGGTTTTTTAGTTTTTAACTCTGAAAGTTCTATTTGGATATTTTTTTAAATATATTCTGTAATTCTAATTAACTTTTTGAATGTCTGGAATACAGTTACATTAACTTTTTGCGTCCTCGTCTGCTAATCTTAACATCTGAGTCAGTTTTAGGTCTGTTTCAGTTGACTGCTATATTTCTTCATGATGGATCATATTTTCCTGCTTCTTTGTGTGCCTGGTAATCTTTGATTACACGTCCAGTATTGTGAATTTTACCTTGTTAAGTTCTGGTTATTTCTGCATTCTGATAGATTCCCTTGAGCTTTGTTCTGGGACACAGTTACACAGTTAAATTACTTGGGAATGGTTTGACTCTTTTGGGTCTTGCTTTTAAGATTCATTAGGTAGAACCAGAGCAGTGTACTGAGGCCAGCCCCTTCTCAGCTACTCCCTGGATGGTCTGTGAATAGGAGGCGGTCCAATGTGGCTGTTGGGAAATGTCATGCTCCCAGCCCTGCAAAAGCAGGGGTTACCGCCCTGTCATCGTCACAGATGGCTCTTTTCCTGCCTGGGAGAGTTTCCTGACGTGGCAGTGCCCATCAGTACTCTGATGAATATGTGAGAGTGGCCTGCTGCAGATCTCAGGACTCCTCTTTCTGAGATGTGTCTCTGTCTCTCCAGTTCTGTCCTGCGACTCTGCCTGTCCTGGTTTTCGGGTTCACAGCTCCATCCCCTCAATTTGGGAGCTGGCCAGGTCCTTCCTGCATGCCCCTCTGGTGCCAGGAACTCTCAGGGCAGTCAGAGCCTTTATTTCCTTGGTTTTCTGTCACTCATGTGTCTCTGTCTCTCTCCAGTGTCTTGAAAAGTGTTGTTCTATTTAATTTATTTTTTTCTTTTTGGTTCTTTTTGGTGAGAGGGTCAATCTTGTCTCTGTTACTTATTCCATCTTGCCTGGAAACAGAAGTGCTGGGGTGTTTTGTAGAAAATAGTTGTGAGGTATATAATTTGAAGCTGTGCTATTACAGTATTTACATGAAGTTTTGAAAAGAAACTTGCTTCCCCTGAACTTTCTGATCATTGATAGCACTTTTTGAGGCAGGGAGCCACTAGTGGTTAGTGATTACCTTACTTCCAAAGGACTCTCACATTGTAAACTAAGGACCCTTTGACAGGCTGGTACAGGAAGACCAGGCCTGCATCTGTCAGAGACAAGAATAAGACAGCTTCTCCTAATCAAGCTGCAAGGAGCTCCTGCTGTAATCACTCCAGAATATATATCAAGAGTGGATGTGTGTTCTCTATAGCAAAAAACAGGCACTGTAAAATTTACATATTTTTAGTTTAAAATATGCTTACTCTTGGCCAATATGTTTGAACTGAAAAAAGATAGAATGTGGTTTCTGAGTTATCTTCTTTTTCTTTTTTCTCGAATTAGTTAAGATTTGTAAGGTTCTTACTCAGAAATACATGTATGAAGTACAGCGTTCATCTTCACAACACTTTGCTCTGGTTACACATTTTTGTGATGGAGAAACCCCCAAAGTGCCTGGTGTTTTCTCGCCTGTGTCCAGCCAGAGATAGTGACCTTGGTCTAGATGGTCACCTCTGAACCATTCCTGTAGAAGTGGGTAGACACCCCTTCGGGACCGCTGTAAGAATGGAACGCATTAATGTATAACCAGCACAGAGGTTCGTATTCAGTAAGCACTCAATAAATGTTGGCTCTGAAGAGATTCTTCTTGTTTGCGTCATTGAAAAGGGGTCTTTGCCATGATGCTTATAGATAGCCCACTTTGGGGTGACTCATGCCTCTAAACTAAACTTGAAACATTGAAAGAAGGCCTTAATGCTGACACTCAATGCTTCACTTTTACTTTTTCTTTCTTTGTCTTGGCTCTCTGGCTAGGCCTTTAATATAGTTTTGAATAGAAGTCGTGATAATGGACATTCTTGTCTTGTTACTAAATTTAGAGGAAAAGCTTTCAGCATTCCACTGTTGATTTCCTGTGTGTTCTATAGATTGTTTTATGGATACCCATTTTCCCCCATAATGAAAGTTCTTTTTGAAATTATATTATTTTTTCTTAATGAGGCCATTTGCATATTTACATTTATGAGAAAATGTTAAAAAAAGGTATGTGAACCTAAATTATATAATCTTTTGAGTAAATCAGAATTATACAATTGAAAAATAGTCTATAAGTAATGATTTTCAAGTTATCTTTAGATTTTAAACTCATTAAATGAACATTGAAAGTTGTGCTTTCTAATTATAGAGCCAAGTTTAAATTGACAAGAGCAGCCACACTCGAGTTGTCTAAGTCAGAGGCTTTATAAACCTGTTGGATTTTCCAAGGGTTGCTTCTCTTGAATAAAAGTGTTTTTGTTTCTCACATATTTTACATTTTCAATGACCTGTTTAGGCAGAAGCACCTTTTGTCACTAATTAGTGTGGTGTGACAAGTAACATAATGTGTATCTGAAAAGCTCCATTGGGTGTAAGTGGAGTTCACACCTCTTAATGAGTGCCTTCAAGAGTGTTTTTGTCATTCCCAGGGAGAACTAGTGCCCCTTGAACAGAAAACTGCTGTAAATGGAAAAAGGATGTGTCTTAGGAGCCTGGTGTAAGTGCAGATGGGCCCGCCCTGTCCTCTGACTTCAGGGCCTTCCTCAAAGCCGAGGCCATCTTTTGCAATGGGGCTCTTTCTCCTTGTCGGAATTCCTACATCTAGAGTAATGGAGACGACTTGGCACCGTGCTTCAGGATGTATGTAGGTGCTCAACACAGGCTGATTTCTTTTTTTAATTTCTGGCAGAATGAACCACTTGAAAATGCATTTTCATTACGATTTTAGGAGGGCTGAGAGTAGATGAGGTAAGAGATCTGCCTGGGGGCAAGATCAAAGGAAGCTGTCACTCTCAGATTTGTGCAAGTGACTTGTGTTCCCCAAATGCACATGTTGGAGCCCTAGCCCTCAGTACATCAGGGCGTGACTGTATTTGGAAATGGGGCCTTTACGCAGGTACTTAAAGTTAAATTGGGGTTGTTAGAATAGGCTCTCATTCAGCCTGACTAGTGTCCTCATAAGAAGAGGAGATTAGGGCACAGACATACCATAGGCCTCTGTGCACAGAGATGACCATGTGAAACGGCTGCAAGGGGTAGCCATCTGCAAGCCAAGAAGAGAGGCATCGGAGAAAATCAACCCTGCCAACATCTTGAACCTAGACTTGCAGCATCCAGAGCTGTGAGAAAATAAATGTCTCTTCTTTAAACCACCTGGTCTGTGGTATTTTGTTATGGCAGCCTGAGCAAATTCACTCAGCAAGTGCCAGCCTTGCACTCGCAGGAAAGTGAGTGCCTCCTGTAGTGCTCACTCTGGTCTCAGGCTGAAATTCTAGGTAGATGCACATTTTCCCAGTTGGGAGGTGCTGGCTCATGCTGAAGGGGAACATATGCTCAGGACTCCTGCTTTACGTACTTCAAAAGGAAACATGTGACATGTTTCACTTAACTTCATCTAAATTTCCTGGACACACCAATCTGTAATGGTTTAGAACTCAACCCAGTGGCTATACAGCTTTCCTGAAGTGGAGAGGTGGGCTACTTATCTTGTATGAGTCCCATGAGAACTAAAGAAAAATGGTTGAAAAAACAGATGGATGTCTCCCATCTCACATTCCCTCCAGGAAGAAATACTTGAAGAAATAATGGATATAAATTTCCTTGAATTAAGAACACGTGAAAGATTTCAGAATAAGAAGTCCAAGAGAGAACCAAAGAAGCAAAAAAAAAGAGAAAGAAAAAAAACCTGACATCTGTCGAGAAGAGCACAGGGAAATTTAAGAATAGAGGGAGAAAAATCTAAAACATTAGCAAGAACAAAGAACACATATAAAGAACCTGTGGTCATAATTTGCTTCCGATTTGTCGACAGCAATATTGAATGTAAGAAGAAAATGGAGGAGTGTTTTTAGCGTATTAAAGGAAAATAACTAGGAGTTTTATATGCAGCTAAAACTTTAAAATATGAGGGCTTGGCAAGACTATTCTCACAAGGCCTCGAAAGTTACACCTTAACAATTACAGTAAATGTAAATGAACTAAACTTATCAGTAAGAAAAAGACAGAAAAATGGAATATAATATAAAATCCAAATGTACGCCTCTGAAAGGTTATTCAAAACATAAGGACTTTCAAACTTTGAGGCTAAATGAATGGAAAGAAGCATGTCAGGGAAATACCCAAAGAAAACTGGCATAGCTATAGTGATAGCTAAATATGATAGCTATAATGATAGCTATAATGATAGTAAAATAGATTCTAAGACGAACAGCCTTGTTAGAGACAGAAAAGGTGACTACAAAATATCAAAACAAGTTAAATAAGTTAACAGAGTAAATAAAACTTAAATGACAAAATAAAAATAATTTGTATTCTTGAGAATATATAGCCATGGAAGTATACATTTTAAGAAGTTAGAAAATGAACAGAATAAACCTTTTAAAAAGCAAAAGAAAAGTGGAAATTAATGGAAAAAATACAACAAAGATCTTTTAAAAACCATGAATTGGTTGTTTAAGAGGAAAAAATGATTAAAGGTAAGATATCTGAAATGGCTATATTAGCATTAGATGATGTATATTCTACAAAAAAAGTTACTAGGGATAAAGAGAGATGTTACATAGCAATAAAGTATTCATTTCACCAAAAAGGCATAACGGTCTTAAATGACTACGTACCTGACAACAGAATTCCAAGATACATGAAGCAAAAACAGAAAAGGAGAAATAGGTAAGTCCACAATTATAAATGGAGATTTCACCATTTCTTACTGATCAACAAATCTTAAAATCAGTAAGGATACAGACAATTTGAACAGCATTATCTACTAACTTGATGTAATTAACATTTCTGGAATACACTTAACAAAGGCCAAGATGTGGAAAATCCAGAATAGTTGGAAGTTCTTAGTAACCTGTCATTCAAAGAAGCCACAGGGAAACTTAGAAAGTATTTTGAATTACATGAACATGAAAGCACAGCCTATCAAAAGCTGCAGGTTGCAGCTAAAAGTGTGCTTTGAGGGAAATTTATAACATTAAGTTTTTATAATAGGAAAAGGTCTCACAACAGTGATCTAAGCTGCTGCTTTAAGAAACCAGAAAAATAAGAGTAAGTCAAACCCAAGACAAACAGAAGGAAGGAGATAATAAAGATAAAAACAAAGATGAATAACATGGAAAACAGAAAAACAGTGGAAAATATCAATGAGTCAAAGAACTGGTTCTTTGGAAAAACATTAATTAAACTGATAAATCGGTGGCCAGACTGACCAAAAAAAAAAGGGAAGTCATATATTGACAATGTTATGATGAGAGGGGCCATTGCTACAAAACATACTGACACTGAGAAAAATAAAATAAGTGCATAGCAGGACAGTTTTGCTGCCTATATGTTTGACTGCTTGGATAAATGAATAACTTTTTTTTTTTTCTGAGACAGAATCTTGCAGTTTCTCCCAGGCTGGAGTGCAGTGACACGATCTTGGCTCACTGCATCCTTCTCCTCCCGGGTTCAAGCAATTCTTCTGCCTCAGCCTCCTGAGTAGCTGAGACTACAGGTGTGCACCACCACGCCCGACTAATTTTTGTATTTTTAGTAGAGATGGGGTTTCACCATATTGGCGAGGCTGTTCTCCAACTCCTGGCCTCATGATCCACCCGCCTCGGCCACCCAAAGTGCTGGGATTACAGGCGTGAGCCACTGTGCCCGGCCTGAATAATTTTTTGAAAGGCACAGACTACCAAGCTCATTCAAGAAGAAATAGCCTTATATCTATCATAATAATTGAATTTATAATTTAGGCCTTTCGATAATGAAAATTTCAGACCTAGTTGTCTTCATTGGGGAATTCTACAAAACATTTATGGAAAAAATAATGTCTGTTCTAGAAAACTCTTCCAGAAAATACATGAGGAGGAGATACTTTCCAGTGCTTTATCATGGCAGCATTACCTTGATACCACAACCAAATAAAGGGATTAGAAGAAAATTACACACCAATATTCCTTATGTACATAAAATGCAAACGTCCTCAGGAATGTTAACTTGAAACCAGAAAATATATAAAGGATGATGAAACATGACCAAGTGAGTTTATCTTATGAATGTAAGACTGTTCAGTATTTCACAATCAATCAGTTTACTGTATCAATAGGAAAAATGAAGATAAAGCAGTGCTAATCTCAAAGAAATTTCCTGATTTGGTAAAAAGGAATCTATCAAATACTTATTACTGACATAATACCTAATGATTAAAGATTGAATGCTTTCCTCCTAAAATCAGAAATAAGATAAAGATGTCTGTCCACTCTTCCTACACCTATTCAGTGGAAGGTCCTAGCCAGTCCAGTACATCAAGGGAAAAAATGATTTTGGAAAAAGCAGAAATAAAACGTTATTTATAGAAGGCATGATTGTCTGTATAGAAAATTCCCAAAAACCTACAAAACTATTCAACGTACAAAAAGCAATTGCCTTTCTAACATACTAGCAAATGAATATTGGATACTAAAATTTTAAATATAGTTCCATTTATAATAGACAAAAATGTGCAATAGTTTATGTCCAATGATATTTGCAGGATATACTGAAAACTATAAACCCTTAATGAAAGAAATAAAATAACGTCTAAAGAAATGGAGATACTGTGTTCTTAGATTGGAAGACTCAATATTGTTAAGGTGTACATCCTCCCCAAATTGATGAATTTAACATGATCCCAGTCAAAATCACAGCAGGACTTTTCCTAGAAACTGATAAGCTATTCTGAAATTTATATGGAAAAGTTCCAGTTGTACAAGTTTTCCAAAATTATTTTTGACAGCCCATCACTAGAGAATGATAAAGTAACTGATCATATAATTCCTTCAAGAATGATCATTAAAATCTGGATTTCATGGTTTCTTTTAGTTCGTATTTCACAAGATAGAAGCTTTACATTTTTCAAATTAAGGTAGTTTTCACCTTTGTGCATGCTACATCTTGGGGAAAATATTAAGGACACAAAATGACTCACTGGAATTATTTTTGATTTTTTGATACTCGGTTGACAATTATAGTCTGTTATGACACTTATAGCCTGTGTCATACGTACTCAGAATTAACTAACATAGTCTTCCTCGAAAATTCCCTGCATATTGGAACGTTAGAATTCTTTTGGTTGGTTGAAGAAACATCCTAGAATTTTTAAATATTTTGTATCTAATGTAATGCTGAAAACTTGAAATCTACATAATGTATGCGGCATAGCTAATATTAAAAGCATGTTCAAGGAGCAGCCTCTGGGGTTAATAGTGTTTAATTTACAAGACAA
The DNA here is from genome assembly GCF_009764315.1 of Trachypithecus francoisi. Lineage (NCBI taxonomy): Eukaryota > Metazoa > Chordata > Mammalia > Primates > Cercopithecidae > Trachypithecus > Trachypithecus francoisi. Next base: position 1,821,611 of record NW_022681442.1, on the reverse strand, counting down.
ATGAAGGCTTATTTTCTCCTAGGCTCTCTGCTTATAATTCTAGTAGGGCCACTTTTGAAGAATAGTACCTTCAACAGACACAGAGAACCCTTGTTGGACAGCAACAGAACCTGCTCATGGTGAGACCCGCCATCCCCTCCGCTCAGTGGGCACTTCCCACAGTGCAGAGCTGTGCATTGAAAAGCGCCTCCTCACTCCCTGCACGAGGTTCCTCACACAACCCCACATCTGGGCGGGCAGGCGTGCGTGGGGGGCATAAATGGCTTATCCCTACGAACTTCATAATTATGAAATGTAAAAATGGACAGTCCCATTGCCCCAGAAACAGTGGGAGAGCTTTTAAATAAATCCAGGTTTATCTGCATTTGGGAATATTCTGCATTTTTTGAAAATGATGTTCCCAGGAATCTTTGTAACCAAGGAGAATCCTTCCTGGAACCATTCCACATGAATTTTTCCAAAAAAAAAAAAAAAAAACTAGATCATTAAGAACAATAGACAAAGGAATATGCTTTTAAAAATAGTAATTATCTCTGAAGGTGGGATTGTGGCTAACTTTTAACTACCCTGGTGTGACCCTGTGTGAGTCAACATGCCTGGCATCAGGGGTGTGTGTGGAGGGGGACACCCTTTGCAATTGCATTACACAAGTCTTTGAACTGACTGTCGTGCTCACTAAATGCTATTAGCATCTCTTAGTCCCTGTGGCAGCCAAAAATGCTTCCATGTTTTCTAAGCATTCTGCAGGTGTATGCTCCTGGCCTGATTCAGGATAGACCAGTAACTCCTACAAGTAATCAAAGAGGCCAGGTATTGTGGCTCACATCTGTGGTCACAGCTACTTGGGAGGCTAAGGCCGGAAGACCACTTGAGCCCAGAAGTTCAAGGCTGCAGTGAGCCATGATCCCACCAAGGCACTCCAGCCTGGGCTGCAGAGTAAGACCCTGTCTCTTAAGAAAAAAAAAAGAAAAAGTAATAAAAGAGCATCAAGAAGCATAGGTGATGTACCTCCTGTGTAGAGAAGGCTGGACCAGCGAATGTGTAGTGATTTCTGCAGCAGCTCCATTATTTGTGATGACTTATGGATGGAAAAGGGAGTTTTGTAGCTGAGTGAAACCTGTTAGAAAACCAAATGCCTCTGTCATGTTTTTGTCTCGTGCACTTCCCCCTTCACCTTCATCCTTGGGCCCATGCTGTGGCCAACTGACAAGTACCCTGAGATTAAGCGTCCCCCATGGCAGGTGGGGCTGTGGGGTAGGAGGAGGGCTGAGAGATAGGGGATTAGAGATCTACAAGAGAATAGAAAGTTTGATTCAAGGAGAAAAACTGGAATAAGCAGTTTGGAGAAGTCAGATGTTTAAAACATGAAAAGAAATGTAACTTTGAGTTACAGTGGTTTTGAGTTTCCTGATGGTGATGTGCCAGTAACTCCCTGGGGGCTGACAAATCCAGGGAGAAGGTTCAAAGGCAGAGCGCCCGTTTGAGCTGGGCCAGGGCACAGAGGCTTGCTCAGAAGATGTGGACGGTAGCAGAGCCTGGGCCTGAGAGCCGAGCTCCACCTTCTTCAGGCTCTTTCCAGCGGGGCAGGACAGGGACCCACACATGCTCAGCGAGCAGGGACTCTCAAGCCTGTGACTGTTTGTGCCAGTGGAAAGGGCACCAGCGCACTGATTTCTTCCATTCACCCAGAAACAATTTCTTCAATGTTCACAGTAGTCTGTTAACCACCTCTTCGTGGTGCATCTTTGAGCCTGTGTTTACAGCAGTCCTCTCTTTGGTCTTAACCCAGCGTGGATTTGGTGGCATGCTACAAATTGAAGCATCAACGCTATGCTTTTTACATTGACTTTTGAGAAATTCGACAGAGTTCTGAAACCCAAATCTTGACCGGTGGTAACCTGACTTGAGGTTTTTTTTCATCTCTTTCCCAAACTATCTGTTCTTTCCATCAGCATTTTAAGTAGCTTGAGCTCTTGGTTTCACTCTTCAATACTTTGATGATGCAAATATCTGCAGATGCCTACTGTACGCCCAGCGCAGCCTCTCTACAGAGAGACCTTCCCAGCCAGCCGCCATCTAGCCCATCATGCTGTTGAGTGTTCTTCCTAGCAGACATCATGATATTACTCATGCATTCATTTTAGGGGGTTATGATCTATTCCCTTGCTCCCCTCTCCCAGAGCAGTGCTTTAGGGGAGCCAGGTCTGTCTTGCTTCCGGTACATCCAGCCCCTGTAACTCTCTAGCAAATCCTAGATGCTTGGTGAGTGAGTAAATTGAACAGACAGTGAGGCCACACAATTTAAAAAGTGACAATGGCAGTACACTGTGGCGTGTGCTGGAAAATGAAGTCCAGGGTGCTGGGTGGCCTCCCGGCAGGGAGGCTGCCCTAGGCTGGTGTTGGGTCCAGGCAGCCTGAGGATGTGAAATTCAAGAGGACACAGCAAGAGGCTGGAAGGAAACTAGTTGGGGACAAGGGTGAGAGGACTCAACTGAAGGAGTCTCACTGCAGAGGGTCCCATGAGCCCATCCAGAACGCTTGGGTTCCCCCCGAGGCCTGGTGACAGCCCGTGGAAGGGCCGAGCCTGGGGAGCTCACACAGAGGCCTCAGTTCCTGCTTCACTTTCAGACAGACATTCATCCTTAACTCTTTACCAGAAGGGAAATAAAACCTCCCAGATAGCGTGGTCGTGAGGATTAAATTAGGAAAAAAATAAACCTATAACTGTTACTGGCCTTGCCCAGTGCTTCTGGACTGTAGTTAGTGGATGGAGCCCTTCCTCATCCTCCAGCCTCTTGCCTGCGTTTGTAGGGCTCACGACAGCTTGGAATTATTTCATTTGTGTGGGTCTTACTTTTTGCACATCTCTTCACTGTGTGGCAGGTCCTGTGGAGGCAGAGCTTGGGTCTGTTTTGTCCACTTTGTTCCCAGTCCAGGCAGAAGGATGGACAGGGAGTAGGCGTCCAAATAATGAACCTGAAATGAATGAACGAATGCACTAAGCTCAAGTCAGGGTTTTCTTTACGTAGAAATTCTCCCATGCTCCTTTTTGCTTTTAGTCTTGAGGATCAGCAGTGTTCATGTACTAAATCAAGCCTGAAAGCCCACCTTTTTTTTATTTTTATTTCTTTTTTTTCTGAGATGGAGCCTAGCTCTGTCACCCAAGCTGGAGTGCAATGGCATGATCTTGGCTCACTGCAACCTCTGCCTCCTGGGTTCAAGCGAGTCTACTGCCTCAGCCTCCTGAGTAGCTGGGATTCCAGGCGCCCATCACCATGCCTGGCTGATTTTTGTATTTTTTTTTGGTAGAGACGGGATTTCACCACGTTGGTCAGTCTGGTCTCGAACTCCTGACCTCAGGTGATCCACCCACCTCGGCCTCCCAAATTGCTGGGATTACAGGCATGAGCCACCGTACCCCGCCGAAAGCCCACCCTTGGCAGGGTGGTTTTGGCTGGCAGCCTCATCCACGGTGAGGATGTGTTTGGCCTCTCTCTGCAGGTTGATGGCTGGAAGGGGGAAGGGTTTTGTGGTCAGGCCTGTGCTTCATGGAGATGTCTGCCCATTGGGACTGTACCCTTCGTCCTTTGGATGAGATGCTCTGCCTTGAAGCAGAAGCATGGAAAGCCGGTGGATTTGTGCATGTGGGTGGTTTTGCACTGGGTCTCCAATCCAAACTCAGTGTCATGGGTCCACCAGTGGCTCCCCCTGCCGCTTCTCGTGGATGCGTTCTTTCTCCTTAGAGCATCTGTTCCAGGCCAGCAACGGTATTACTTTCCAGCCTGGGGATGACTTTATGGCACAATGTCTAATCTCCAGTGGGCAAGTGGTGAAGGTCTCTAGCATCCATCCTGAGACCAGTCGGCTGAGGTCCTGTCTGCTCGTGGGGAAGTGTCCTCTGATGGCAGCCCAGTGTCTTGCTAACCAGTGGGCCACTGCAGAAGGCGACACTGGCCTCCAAGAAGTGTGACTTGTTTGCATCTTTGTGTTTGTGACCAAGTCGTTTCCTTCCTTGGTCTCAGAACCTGCTTGGCACTTACTAATAGCATTTGTTCAACATGCGTGAACCCGGAATGTGAAATACGAATATGACATTTATAAGCCAGACACT